>NC_136509.1:24176284-24338784 GCF_053919585.1 Euprymna scolopes | reverse complement strand
ACACGTTGTGTGCTCAGCTTCAGTCACAACAGAGACCAAGACAAAGAATAGGAAATAACTCCAACTCGCTTTTTGTTTTGTACAACAACATTTATTTCCTCATTGTCTCGTTACCGCTGTGACGTCACTCACGTGATCGTCTTCTCGAGCGCCATTCACGCCTCGCACGTGATCGCAAACATTATCTACATCTCGCCCGTGATCATTCTCTTTCTCTTTTTAACGTCTTTTTTCTTTTTTCTTTGACCTCTTGCTGATGTCATTTTGCATGCATTTACATCCGCGTATCCGCGCTATGTTACACTTTGACATAAACCTTAGAGATCACAGTGTAGTATCTGTTTTGATGCTACACTTCACCTTTTCTGTCCTCGGTCAGTGGAGGAGAAATCCTACATGACTGAGACAATTTTTATTCTTGTTCTCATCCAGATTGCCCCTTTTTGTGGAGCTAGATTTTCCTCCGCATTAAAACCGACCTTGTGTCTAACTTTGCCCTCGTGGGGAGGCAAGTAAATAGAGATGAAAATGTGGAACGAGGTTGAAGTCCAGTCTGTGTGAAATTCATTCGGATTTCATAAGTCACAAATGAGATTACCATGACATTATGTCTCTTTAAATTATGATGGGAGTGGGCAAGGGAAGAAAAATTCGTAAGGTTGGATTTTAGAAGTGGAGGCCTCTTAAATACCTTATTAAAAAATATGTGAAAAGAAAAAAACGATATATGCGATATGCGTACTTGATTTTAGGACAGATGTTAATATCTAATAAATAAAACACTAAATGTATGTGTGTGCGCCTCTCTGTAAATATTTAACCGATAACTTTTTATGGTCACGTAACACTGAAATTAACAGGAAATAATAATCATGCACTAAGGGCAATTTATAACGAGTAAAATCGTTCTTTGAGTTGAATGGATGGATAACGCGTACAGAAGTCGGCAAGTTGAAATTCAAAAATTCCAAATTG
Source organism: Euprymna scolopes (assembly GCF_053919585.1). NCBI lineage: Eukaryota > Metazoa > Mollusca > Cephalopoda > Sepiida > Sepiolidae > Euprymna > Euprymna scolopes. The sequence goes on along the minus strand of NC_136509.1, from coordinate 24,337,809 downwards.
CCGACATTATTAGTTGGCGCATGTGTAAAACTAATCACAGCTAAAAGTAGTTTAATTTTAAACCTTTTTTTTTAATCCGTATTTCAGGTTAGCTCAAACCGTAGGGAACACAGGTGGAGCACGTGGCTGGAGGGCTAAATGTTTTGGTTTCGATTTCGATTCTAGCTGAGTGCACCAAAGTCTCTTTTTTTTAACTTTTGAAATCAGTGCTATATATAATATTCAAAAGAAAATTGACTCTGTAATAATAAATACGAAATCTGCATAAATTAAAATATATTTAAGCGTATTTTACGACCGGTAAGGTCGGAAGCCCCACTGCTAGTATCTTAATATAACACACCTGACCAAAAAGCGTAATTACAATATGTGCCCGGTATTTGATGATCACGATTATGACCGCGTTGCATGGCACTGTAATAAAACCAAGACTATTTGGTAAAATTTGTACGAAATTGAAATTTATGTAGACGAAATATGGTTGCGTTTCTTCTCTTATTCATTAACCCGGAGTTACGGCGAGGTTAGCAATAAAGGTTTTTGTCTCTACTTGCCACGTCCACAGGCTTGGCCCAAGTGAAGACCGATTTTACAGAGATTTTGCTACTAATCTAGAACTTGACCCAAAGTCGTGTCAGCATCTTCCGGCAGTTTATGGTAAGCAGTCAGAAATGTTGCCGGGAAAAACCGATGCGAACACTGCCAGACGAGGCATTTAAAATAAATTCTACAAATAAAACTTTAACACCAGATAAGACTACATAAGATTAATTATACGAAAAACTATTTTTATTTTTTCAAGAAAAACGTATTAAATTTTTTTTTTTCAGCATAGTTTAAAGAAATAAGTTTTTGTCTTTTAAAAACGAAAACACTTATGAACGAAAATCAAATGTTTTTATCGAAAATATCCAACAATTTTTTTAGCGAGAAAGGTTTAAATAAAATAAGTGTTTTTATTTTTATTATCTTTTTGTAACGACGAAACAATCTTGTAATAGAAACAACTATGATCGAAAACATTTTTTTTATTTGGAAGTGATGTAGAAAGCGAACCTAATCAAAGTGGAGAGAGAAAGAGGGTTAGCTATTAGAGCCATTTGTTTTTTAGCATTCGTCGGAATTACGTCTGTATCTCACCACAGATCGACTTTAGGCGATATACCGGAGTTTTTTTTTTTTTAGATCCGTCATTTTGTACAGTTCTGAAATGATTGTGGATTTCATTAACGATTTCATGGATTGTGGATTTCATTAACGATTTCATGGATTTTGAGGAGGATGGGCTGTGGTGGTATCATCTTCCATCTTTATCAAATTATGATGAAAACAATTTATTTCAAAGAAACAACTATGATAAAAAATATTTTTTCTTTTCAAGAAATATATCAGAAAAGTCTTTTTCTTTTTTCCTATTAATGAAAACAATGTTGTCGTCCGCTGATTGCTGATTGGCTAATCGTGTCGGCTATTTCCGCCGTTTTTTTTTTTTTGTTCTTTTTTGTAGCTTTACTATAAACTTCCGGAAGATGCCGGCGTGATCTTGGGTTAGGTTCTGGATCAGTATCGACGTTTTTGTGCATAGCATCTGCTCATCTTATCAACATTTCTCTTGGTCGCTTCCCTGCTACTTCTTATGCAAAAGTAAGTTTTGCGATGGTGTCATTGTTGTCTCTCCAAACATATACAAATCTCTGAGCCACCATTACTCTGTCTTGCTCGAAGTGACATGCCGTATTGCTGTCTTGTATCCCTTGTAGATTTGGTCGAGCAGTGTCATTCCAGATATCCAACGGAGCATAGGAATTTCTATAACGACGAATCTTCGTCGCCTTCCTCGTTATCAGTAAGCATTCAGAGTTACACAAAACCTCGTAGATCTGCAGTGCTGCTCCTGACTACAGGTAGTGTATTTGATGATTAGCAACGTCATTGAAAAGTTCAAAGAACAGCGCTAGCAATTAATATACATGTAGTTGTTTTTTATTTTATTTTACAAAGGAGTCACCACTTATCAAGGCCCGGAGGCCACTCGATGAGTATACATTAGTTAATGGGATTATAGCTTAGTAAACATAAGTAATGGAAATTTTGTAAATTGGATTACTTAGGGGGACGGTTCATCAAGAACTTGTTTACGTTGGACTTGAAGACAATCAGATTGTAGTCAGCTGGACAGCAGCCAATCGGAAGAGAGTTCCACAGGCGTGCGGTTCTAAGAAAGAAGCTTTCTTCATGGGATCTAAGTTTAGGTTTAGGCATAGATAAAGAATGGGGGAAATTATTGATAGTGGTTTTGGCTAGATGAGTGTTTTTCTTAAAATTTTGGCGAGGGGGGGCATAGATTGAAGCTCAGACGAATACTTGTGATAAAGCAGAAATAGGCTCGCAACGTCTCTTTTGTGAGAAAGAGGTTGCAGGGAAGCTACGAAGTCTATTTTGAACTCTGTCAAGGCAGGACAAGCTGCTTTTTGTAGCTCCTACCCAGATGTGGCAACAGTACTCCATCGTTGGCCGTACATGGCTTTTATATAGGTACAGAATTGCATCAGTTAATTTGATGAATAAAAATATGCTATGAATGCGTCATTAGTTTGCAAGAGCTAAGAAAAACATAAACATAATTTTGTAAATGCAAAAAAAAAAAAAAAATGTAGAAAAACGAAATTTTATAATAAACATTTCATATTTACAAATACCCAGGAATAAATTTATTTTTAGCCAGTAAATGTTTTAAGAAAGTTGGGCGGACCTGGACGAGCTTTCCCCCTACCGTAAAATTAATTCCTTTTTAATTTTTTTCTTGTTTTTTCTGCGGATTATCGTCGATAACAGACTTAACTTTCATATTAGCAGGGGATTTTTGTTTTAAAGTTTATTTGTTAGATAAGAAGGGATGTCCCCTTCTCATGTAAATAAGAAGGCAAACTAGATAAGTGAAAATGATATAAGGAAAAGACTAGAATCGAACCCTGTAGGCAAGTGTTAAAAGAATGGATAACTGAAATCCTAGGAATGCAGCCGATTGTTAATTATTTTAGAAATAACTAAATATTATTTATGTCAGAAAAAGAGCGATTGACCATTCTTTTAGAAATAACTGGATATTAAATATGTCAGTTAAAAGAATGGGCAATGCAAGTTCATAGATGATGATTAAAAATAGTTTAGATATTGAACAATTAAAATTGGAAATTCTTTGTTTGCCAAGAGTCTGTTCGGACAGACATATGTAAAATCCACTTTAAATTTAGTCACGTTGGTTAACATCACACTTCTGACGTTATGAACAAAGGAGATTCTCAATATATTGAAATGGGGTTCGAAGTAAGGATCAGATAATCGGAGATAATCAGAGAGTCACACTCACAGCCAGAGAGAGGAGGGTCAGAGAGTGAAGCTGATGCCCTTAGAGGCGAAGAGTGGAAGAGAAGCCATGAAGCTATACAAGTTTGAATTCCTGACATCATCAATCGGCCGGCTGAGGAATAAAGAAATCATCTAATATTTTGTAACTGTTTGTCTTCGTGTCGTCATTCCACCAACTAAAAGGTAAATGTGCTGGTCTATCATCTTTAAATGAACATTTGTATAATCCCCACCAAGTATAATGTGCATCCCCTATCATAAGTGAAGTATCTCCCCTCTCATGTTACTCCCTCAGTAAATGTCATTATCATCCTCCGATATAATTTGTCACCAATATGAATCTCCGACCCGCTATACAGCATATTAATGACTTTTAAATTATAACGTTCTATTTAAATTGATACCTCACTTTTCGGTCAACCAGCAAAACTCTCTTTTTTAAGCCAAATTTTGTGTTGTAAAAGAAAAAAATTAATAGAACGTTATAATTTCAAAGTAATCTTCGTCTCGCGTTCCTCGTTGTCAGTAAGCACTCAGAGTTGCGCAAAGTGACAGATCACACAACAGCCTCGTAGATCTGTAATGCCACTCCTGGCTACAGGTAGTGTGTTTTTTGTGACAACAACGTCCTTAAAAATTGCCAAGAACAGCGGGAACAAATGATGTAGATGAATTTGACGAATAAAAAAGATGGATAAAAACAGGAATATTATGAGTGGGCCATCAGTTAGCAAGAGTAAAACATAAGCGTAAATTTGTAAATGGCAAAAAAATGTATAAAAACGAAAAATTAAAAATTTCTGAGAAAATTATGTTCAGTCAGTAAATGTTTGGTGAAGAAAGTTGAATTAGTAATCACAAGTCCAAATTTTCATAGTGTGAATAATGTGTATGTAAGTATTTGGCAGCGTGGCATTGTGCATGTGCATTGATTTAATTTTTCTTTATTAGTGCATATATAGATGTAAGTAGCATTTCGTCTTTGTTTGCTTGACTCTTGTTAGTGTGTCATGGAGGTGTTTTTTTTTTCGCCTACCTCCAGCCAAAAACCCGAGGGTCTATTGAGAAGACGTTCTTGGGGTCCTGTTTAAGATGAAGCAGGCTTGAGAATTCAGGAGAAAACTGATTTTGTCTTAAAGAAGTTTCGAAATTTGCATTAGCTTATTGTTTTCATATAGACGTGTTACTTTTGGGGTTTGAAACGATTTTTATTAGGTAAAAAAATAATTTGAGTTAACACGTGCCCGTGAAAACTCATTTGCTTTTGGAAAGGATAAAGAGAGCGAACTCGAACGAAGTGGAGAAAAAAAGAAAAAGGGTTAGCTATTAGAGCCATTTGCTATTTAGCATTCGTTGGAATCACGCCTGAATCTCACCACAGATGTTCGACTTTAGACGATATATGGGAGTGTTGTGAAATCCGCCATTTTGTACAGTTATACTGCAGAAATGATTGTGGATTTTATTAACAATTTCATGGATGGGGCTATTTTGAGGAGGGTGGGGTGTAGGTGGTTTCATCTTACATCTTCATCAAAGTCTTTTTCTTTATATTAGGTATAACCTAAAACAATAAAAGTTATTTCCCTTGAGCCAAAGAAGAGAGTTATCAGCTATGAAGGAAGAAGCTGAGCGCCATGACAGTTTGAAAAGTAAAAAAAACAAAACAAAAAAAAACCCCCAAAAATTGGTCTCACATCACAGATTTTAATCCTTACGCATCCAGCCGCTTCTACCTTACCATTTAATCTGTAAGTTGTTGAATAAATCTGTTAAAGATTGAACTTGTTTTCTGCTCATTTTTTTTTTTTTTACTTGGTATCGAACTGATAACGTATATCATCACATGTAACAAATGAGGATCGTTTTCCGAACCACGTGGAGGGCACTTACACTTTTCAAAAAATGGATTGTACCAGACAGCAAATAATCTAAAAACAATTACGGTTTATGGAATTATTTATATATCTCCAAGAGTAATGTAGACTTGGTTACTAGTTGAGAGTAGATCAATGTTCGGCAGAAACTAAAAATAATAGATATTTTCCTTAGACCGCAGAAGGGAGCGCTATCATTTTTGGAAAGAAGGGAGATCCGCCATTACAGTTGGGAAGTGTAAACATAAAAAAAACTTTCTATTCTAATAATTTTTTTTTCTTCTTCTGTGACCCGATAGGGATCGAGCGATGCCGAGTGACCTTGCTAGTTGACACGAATTCAGAGGAATTCGCACGGCTGAATTCTAATGATGATGAGGGGTTGATGCTGTTTTAAACAGAAATGTCTATGAGATTTTGTCAAAAAGGAAAATAACAACAAATGATAATTATTTTATCTCATTGCTGTTATATATCTGTTAACAACGAAAAGGTTGTTTTTAAAACCTCTGTGAGCGATAGGAAGAGACCCAGAAATCTTAGCTGACAGCTTGGGGTGGGGATGGAGTGAGGGTCACCGCCAGGCATTGTTCGACCTGGGGTGACTAATCACGCCTAATCGATAATGGGTTAACACCTCAGTGTAAATGAGGTTAAAATTGGTATAGATAAAGTCGAGAGGGGGAGTAGAAATTAGGGGAACAGAGAAGGGGAGGAAATTCAAAAGAAGAAAAGAAAAAAGGGAGTACAAATTAATAGGATAAAAGAAGAGAGGGAGAGGAAAAGAAAAAAAGAAAGAATAACTCCAAAAAGGTGGAGGGAGGAACGTCTGATTTGATAAAAACAAGACACTTGGCGAATCGGCGTCTTCTTTTCGCTCTGGCAGCTGATCCCTTCCCGTGGACTGACGGTAGATGAAGAACAGAGAACTTGGTAAAGGAAAGAAAACTGCCAGCCCCCTAACTTGCATGGTTAGGCCAGTGTGTAACTATTATTTGTAAAGTCGAAGACAATAATCAATTCTATGTAATTGGAAACGCCGTTGTGAATGCAATATATTTATCCGATAGCCCAGGTGACATTGGAAGCTGATTTGAAAGCGGAACCGGAGAGTGATCGACGAGGACGAAGACGAATTCGACCACTAGACGAAAACACGGGTGACGTCACAGGTATCGGCTACAGGTGCATCTCAACCACGAGCTTATGGACTTGAGCTACCTTGGAGGGGTTACACTTCGAACTGTTAGACTTTAGAATTCCCTTCCTGTTTCCCACTTCCCCTACTGTACTATGCTTTGCTTCGGGCAAAAAAGAGTAAAAAAAAATAATAAATAAAATAAAAGAGTAAATGTGGTATTCTGATTACTGCTGAAATGAGAGAAATGAACAAATGAAAGAATTGGTCTACAAATGGGTCAAAATGCATCTAGTTAAGAGTAGGATAGTGTTAGGTACAATATAAATAATAATAGAGTTATTTCCCTTGGACCGAAGAAAGTAGACTTATTGTCCTTGGTGAGAAGAGAGACCCGCCATTATAGTTGGAAGATAGACAAAATGTTTCGCATCATAGATTTTAATCATCCTGCATCCTGCAGCTTATACTTTACCATTTAATCTGTAAGTTGTTGAATAAATCTACTAAAGATTGAACTTCGTCATTTTTGAGTTGGTATCAAACAGACGTAACACTTGATGCAAAATATTTCTTGTTGTGTTTTTAAAAATAATTTTATGTAAAAATCTTAATTCGTGAAATGAATTTTGTCAAGTTGAAACATCCTATTTTTGTTTTTGAAAGAGTTTAATTTAAATAATCTTTGATTTTTTATTGATAAAAAATGTCAATAACCCGTTCTCTGATTATTTGCCCCCCCCCTCCCAAATGAATCATCGATGATAAAAAAATCAATGTTTCAGATAATTCGATGAATTGATGTTTATGAGCTTCTCATGGCAGCAAGGTGTGGCACAAAGACGTTTAACGTGATTGAAGCCATCTCCTTAGACGGAGTGGGGGTGGGGTGGATATGGAGGTGGGGGGCATCCTAGTAGGTATCGAATCGGTGCCTCCATTCAGTCTCGAAAGACAAAGGATACCCCCTGTAGGGGCAGCTGCGCATGTAATTGCGAGGCAAGAGTTGCGCAATCATTAACCACACCTCTCCTGAATCGGCATTGTTTAAATCCAATGGCAAGGAGAAGTTCAGGATATCTGGAAACTGCCGAGATAAGCAAAGAGCCTATAAAGCACTTGGAAGTCCCAAATGGTTACCCATTTAGTACCGACCAGGTTTAACGTTGCTTAACTTCGGTGATCCAGCTGGAACCCGTGTTCAATATGATTATGCCATACTAACGCAAAAGCTTTTGTCGGTTCGTAAAAAGAGGCATTTTAAACGATTGTAATTTATTTTATGCATATTGTTATTAAATATATATCACCATGATTAATTGATACCTTTTTTTTTTTTTTTTTTCAAACATCCAATGTACTAACAAGTCTTGGGAACATGTACCAGAAAGAACAATTGGAAATCAGTCAAACACCATCCACTATGATTACGAAATTCCTGCCGCTACATACCTAGAAAATGGGGCTATTAAGCCTGAAAAGAGATATGGGACAAGAAACAGAAAGTGGCAACCCTAGTTGAAGTCCCTAATGATGCTGGCCTTAACAGAGCTGAGAGGGAGAAAAAAAAACAACAAAAAAGTACTTATGTATGACGTAAAAAGAAACTGGAATCTTAAGAATATATCCATCATTCCAGTCATTATAGGAGAGCAACCGGGTTAATGAAAAAGAATTTAAAAAACTATCTGGAGAATATACCCGGTGATCCAAGTGTAAGAAGAATAAAAACAATTGCACTTAAAGGGACGGTTAGAATCTTAAAAAGATCTCTCGGTTGGAGTAACTAAACTAATGGGAGAATGTTCGGCATCCAGTAGAATGCCCCGCCCCCAGCAAAAGCAAAGTGATAAGAAAATTAAAACAAAAGGTGAACGCATAATTCATATTTTTCTGTACTATTCTCACCCATGTTGATTTGAAAACGACCTTTTTTAGTCAACGGAAAGGGAGTCATCTTCCATCATGATAATGCTCGTTCTCACACAAAACTATCGACCGAAGATCTCCCAAGAGAATTCAGCTGGGAAATCTTGCCTCAACCTGCATATTCTTCTGAACTAGCTCCCTCGGATTATCATTTATTTCGAGGATTACAAAACCACCGACTGATATATCCTGCGGTGAGTGGCCGTAATAAAAGGATATTCAAGAAAGGTATTCCACAAGGAAAATAAATGGATAAAGAGGTTCTGAAGTAATAAAGAAATGGAGAAGTTTATTGAGAATATTTACAGAGACAGCATGTTACGTTTTTAAGTGTTCCCGCCCAGGGAAGGCTCTCACAACCGGTGACCGGTGATAACGTTCTTTCGATAAAAAGTTCCGGCGGTGAATTGCTCATCTCGCCATAACACCTCCCACAAGACAATTTCTCCCAAGAGAATTTGGCTTAATATCGTTTGCTTTTTGACTTGGGGCTCAGCCGGTTAACTTTTCTTTTCACCCTTGTACTTTTTCTCCTCAATATCGTTTGAGTGGGTGGAGTTGGTGGAGAAGCTGGAACTCTCAAATCTGGAGTAAGTTCTGTTAAGGGTTGGGGAATATTAAAAGAATCATACAAAACCTCTAGGGGCAGGTCATTTTCTTCTGCCTGTTTGTAGCCATCAGTGTGTCGAGATCTTAGCTGATTTATATGGCTGCGACAGTCGAATTTATTACTTCTTACAGAATATAGCATGTGTCCGAGTCTTTTCATGATAATCCGCTCCTCCCAAAAAATTTTCCACTCCTGTAATTCAGGAAGAATATTCTGTCACCAGGTTGTAAAACCTTGTTGGGAAATTTTCTTTTGTTGTTGTTACTCTGGTTGCACTAGGTAAAATTCTGTCAAATACAGATCTGATTTTCCGTGTAAACATCAGTTCGGCTGGTGACGAACCGGTATCAGTATTTGGGTTCGGAGTTATCCTGTACACCGATAAAAATTGTTCAAGAATCTTCTCGTCAGTGTCTATGCCTTGGTTTTTCTTCAAGGCTCTTTTAAATGTATCGACGAACCTCTCTGCTAGGCGATTTGACCTTGGGTGGTAGATTGCCGTTGTTAAATATTCAATGGCTAGAGCCTTGCAGAATTCTTCAAATTCTTTGCTGGTAAATTGGGTGCCGTTGTGGCTGACAATAGTTTTAGGCACTCCAAAATGACTGAAGAGAACTCTTAGAGCATCTATTGTACTCATCGAAGTAGGGTGTTTGTATTTAAACACTTCTGGCCATTTTGTGAAACTGTCGATGGCCACTAAGAAATAATGTCCATTTAAAGGACCTGCATAATTGATATGTAACCGAGTCCACGGTGTATCAGTCTTTGGCCACGGTTGTATCTGCACAGGTGGTGCCTTTGCTGCTAGCTGACACCCTTGACACTCTCTTACGAGTTTTTCAATGTCCTGGTCCATCCTAGGCAACTACGTATATCCACGCATTAAAGCTTTCATTCTCGGCATGCCTGGATGACCACTATGAAATTCTTTTAAAATTCTTCTCTGAAGCGTAGTCGGTATGACGACTCTGTCTGCGTACATCAAGGTTTGAGCACAAATGGAAAATGGTAAAATTTTAGGGTCTTTCTTTGATTTTCCATTTAGTTGCACCAACTTTTTCATTTTCACAATACAATCATCCTTTTCTGCTGCCTTATTTATTTCGTCTAGAGTCACTGGTAACTCTCTGATTGTGTTGCACAGTAATTCGGAGACTTCTTTTTCCTCTGTCAATGCAGCTATTACTGTGTCTTCCAAAGATTCAGCACACTTTTGGATGAGCCTGGACAGTCCATCTGCATGTCCGATATTTTTGGATGAAATGTATTGCATTTTAAAGTTATAATTTAGTAGAATTATGCTCCATCGTTGGAGTCTGTTCGCAGTGTGCGTAGGTATGCCTTTTTTAGAGCCAAAAATAGTCAATAAGAGTTTGTGGTCAGTTTGCAAAGTAAACATCCTTCCATGAATAAATCTATGGAATTTTTTAATGGCATAAATAATCGCCAAGTTTTCTTTTTCAATTTGAGAATAGTTTCTTTCAGCCGGCAAAAGTGATCTGGATGCATGGGCTATTGGCTTTGTTGATCCATCTTCAAGTTTATGGAGAAGAACTGCTCCTACTCCGTAGTCACTTGCATCTGATGCAACAATCAATTCTTTCTGTGGGTCAAAATGTGCTAGAGCTAAATCTGATAGCAGGCATTTCTTAATAACTTCAAACGCATTTTGGCATTCTTTTGATCAAATCCACTTTTGTCTTTTTTTTAACAAATCATTCAATGGTGCTCTCAACTTATGCATGTTTGGAATATAAATAGCATAATATTGAGTCAAACCCAAAAAAGATTGTAACTGGGCAACATTATTGGGTGCTGGCATCCTCTTGATTGCTTCTGTTCTCTGAGGATCCGGTCTTCTGCCTTGGCTGTCGATAATTTGACCAAGATATTTTATCTGTTTTAAAAAGAATTCACATTTTTCGGCACTTAACTTGAAACGAAATTCCTCAATTCTTTGGAAAACTGCTCTGATGTGTTCCTTATGTTCCTGTACATTTTTACTTTTGACAAGGATGTCATCCAAATATGCGATTGCAACATCTAAATCAGCAAGAATCGTATCCATTATTTGCTGAAATAGTGCTGGGGCCATTTTTAATCCAAAAGGAAGTCTTTTTAGTCGGAAAAGTCCTAGATGTGTATTGATACACAAATACTTAGAACATTCTTCACTGACTTTTACCTGAAGGTAAGCTTCCGATAAGTCGATTTTGGAGAAAATTCTACCTCCATTCAGCTTTGTAAAAATGTCTTCAGGAGATGGAAGTGGATAACTATGATCCATCAGACAGTCATTAAGGTCTGTAGAAAAATCGGCACATACCCGAATCTTCTTATTTTTCTTTTTAACATACACAGTGGGGCTCGCCCACTCAGAATAGTCAACTTTTTCGACTACACAATTCTTCTGTAGTCTTTTTAGTTCAATTTCAATATCTTCTTTTGAAGAAAAAGGCACATTTCTTTTTGGTCTAAAAACAGGTTTCACATTCTGTTTTAATTCAAAATTCACTTCAGTTTTGGTGCACACTCCTAATCCCTCTGAAAATACTTTGGGGAATTCACTTTTTAACACTGCCAGAAAATGGTCATTTTGTTTGGAATTTTTCTTTTCCAGCGCTCTTACATTATTGCAAAATGAATTTATGGGTAGCTCCCATAAATCAAACAAAACAATCCAATCAATTCCAAAAAGGCAAGAATTTATTCCTGGAACAACTGAAAGGTTTGAGGAAAAAGTTTTCGATCCAAGAGAAACACTGCAATTAAATTCTCCCATGAATTTTAATCGCTCTCCGGAAACACCTTTTGCAATTTTTTGTGTTTTTCTCAGTTTTGGACCACCAATTCTCTTCCAGGTCACTTCGTCGATAATTAATATGTCGCTACTTGTGTCTAAAAGTAGTTTCACTGAGTGACCATTTATTTGTGTGTGAACGAATTTCCGGTTCCCTCCTTGTTTTATTTCTTCTTTGGACAAGACCACATTTACTTTTGGCTTCCATTTCCGTCTTTTGTCTTGCTTAGTTCGGCAGTGGGATGCCCGGTGTCCCACTAGGCCACATTTGGTACAACGTTGGTCTTTATAAGGGCAGTTTTTTCTTAAGTGCGAATCCGCACAACTCCAACATTCAAAACTTTTCCCTTTGTCTTTTGGAAATGTCTTCCGTTTTACTACCTGGACTTGGGATGCGACTTTTCCCTCTATCATCGTAGTGTCCCTTTTTACATTTATCAATTTTTGACATTCTTCTGTCACTTTTTGCAAGTTCATTTCCGGGTCTTGTTCCATGATTGATAATATCCTTGACCTTAAATCCTTGTCCTTCGGTGCTGTCAGTCCCTGGACAAATATGTAGCACTTAAACATGTCCACTGATAAATCCTTTAATTTAAACAGTTCACACTGGGCGTTGACTTTGCCCGCATATGTGACAATGTCATCAGTTTCGTCTTTTGACATATTTAAACACGTATACCGTGTATGAAAAAGACTATCTCTTTCACCGAATATAACACACAAAATTTTCACCGTTTCAGAAAAAGAGATCTCTTCCGGTTTTTTAGGCAATATCAAATTCGTGAATTTAGTATTTTCTTCTGTGCCCATTTTTTGGAGTAATAGTGTTATTTTTTCCTCATCCGACCACTTCTCGCATCGTTTTGTAAATATCATTTCAAACCTACGATAATAGGCTGGAAAAGTGTCACCTTTTTCTGGGTCATATTTAAACTCTGAAAGCGAGTTCGCTATACCCTCAGCCGAAAAAAATCTGGATGCACCCTCCTTAGATTTTTCTGACAAAATCGTTTCACAAAATAAGCGATTATCCGTCATTTGTTGTATTACAAGAGTTTCGAAACGTTCTTGTTGAATTAGCATTTGTTTTTGAAAATCCATCAAAAAGTTGAGCGATTAAACTCTCAGTTAACGTTTTCGTCAACGTCGCTATTTGTTCCGATGTCATTTTCTTTTTAAATGTATCAACAGCAAGTTAACGTATACCACAGAGAAGAGAAAAAAAATATTGTTCAAAAACAAGATGCTTATTTTCACAGAAAATTGTCAACACATAGGAAAGTTCAGAAAAAAAAATTACCGTTAAAATAATACTTAACAAAATTTCAAGAGACTCTTTATTCGTTTACTTCAGCAGACACACGTAAACTTCTTTTAAAAATTTTCTTTATTAAATAAACACAGATTCCTCAGTATTGTTCATTTCTTGTTTTTTTTTATCGTATTAACCAAATAAAAAAAAACACGCCCGTTAATCATGAAGAAAGTCACAATTTACACACACACACGTTATATAACGTCAACTCTTTGGGAGTTTAAAAAGAGAAAAACGGAGTTTAACTCGTCAATAATATAAAAATTATTTTTTACTTGCGTAAATTTGTGGCAGACACCAGTCTTTCGCTTTCTAAGAAGCTTTTTCTTCAATTAAAGGTGAACTTTGTGAACAACAATTTTCAGAATGTTCTCGGTTACCACGTGTTTTTTTTTGTGTTTTTTTTTTTGTTTTTTTTCTAGATGAATTTACAGTTCGTATCTCATCTTCGTCGCCAGTTGATATGTCCTGCAGTGGGTGGCCGTAATAAAAGAATATTAAAGAAAGGTATTCCACAAGGAAAATAAATGGATAAAGAGGTTCTGAAGTAATAAAGAAATGGAGAAGTTTATTGAGAATAATTACAGAGACAGCATGTTACGTTTTTAAGTGTTCCCGCCCAGGGAAGGCTCTCACAACCGGTGACTGGTGAAAACGTTCTTTCGATAAAAAGTTCCGGCGGTGAATTGCTCATCTCGCCATAACACCGACCTAATACAAAAATAGCAGAGAATGGCGACGTTTGCATTTTATATAAACTAACCGCCTTCCCCAAGGCGGAAGAGGTAATACCTGAGAGAATATCCTATGGTGCTTGTGTAGAATAGTGGATTAAAAAAAAACATAGTTCATGTGAAATTGTTACATTGTCACGTGTCATGTCGAAATTAGTATAAATTCCAAAAATTACGAAAAATGATCCAGTAGATGTGCTCGATGTATTTTTCGAAAAAATAAATTGCAGAGACAAGTGATTGGAAATTTTTTTTATTTCTTCAATGATGGGTTTTAAGAAAAGCAAGGGAGATAAGTAAGTTTGTCATAAATAACGAGATTTTAAGAACTCTCCAACTTTAATACTTTAAAACCTACGATAAAACTTTGTGATTCAATAACAAATTTTCGTAATTCTTTGAATTCATATTAGTTCGACATGACATGTAAGTACATCATAATGGTTTCACCTGAAATGCGTTTATTTCAAAATCCACTATTCTGCACAACCACTTAGTCTACAAGCATCAAATACATGACTCCAATAAAGAAGGACCAGGTGCCACCTAAGTCAGCCCTAGGTTGCCATAATGGTGCCAAAACGAACTTTGGCTCGTTAGGCAAAATCGATGAGTTGAAAGATGAGCTATTATAACGATAGCTGTGCCCTGTGCAACGTCGGATGGCCTTGTTAGTATATTCTTCCGTGTAAAATCGAGAAGATGGGAAAAGGCCATAACACCGACCTAATACAAAAATAGCAGAGAATGGCGATGTTTACATTTTATATAAACTAACCGCCTTCCCCAAGGCGGTTAGTTTATATAAAATTATATATTATTAATTAAATATATCGAGAAATGCAAATATAATTATTTCCCAGGAATGGAGATGATCAAATACCTGGTGCAACTAGTGACCCTGCCGGGATTGTTTACAGCTAGGGTCACTAAGGTCAGTAGACAGTACATTAGACAAACTGTCGGAATATATTTTCTATAACGTGAAAGCACAAACATCTCTCTTATCTGAGAAAGAGACGGAGAGACAGAGAAAGAAAGTTTATTTATAATTTCTATATGTGAAGGTGGGAATGAGACGCAGAAATCTCAATGTAAGGAAAAGCAAAACGCAAGTGAATCCAGGTCGTTCTGATATAGCCACCCAGGCTTGGGATCGCTGTCGCCAACTAAAGTCGTCCAGAGCTTAAGAACATAAGAACCAAAAGCCAATCCAAAACAATTTAAATAAAAAAGTACAACTAAACACATTTGTTTCCCAAATCATTATTGTAACATTTATTCAAATAACTACTTTTACGGTTGGCCTTCGGGACTGTTCCGGCAGATGCTGCACTTAAGATAATTTGTACCAGTCAATGGAGGGGAAACCCTCTATACTGGGACAATTATTATTTTTGGTAACCAGAGTGCCCCCTTTTTGCCTACTTTTAGGGGAGCTGGTTTTTACCTCACATTAAAAACGGCCTTGTGCCTAATTTGCTCAGTGGGGGAGCAAATAAATACAATCTGTTCCGGCAGATACTGCAAGCTATGACTAGCAAAGACCAGATGTGGGGGCAACCCCACATGCCTGACCTTTAACCAGCTCCCATTTCCCACCTCTCGGGAGCTGGTCCCCTTTTCCCTTCCCCCTCCCCTCACTCCTCACATTAAAAATTGGCCTTGTGCCTAATTTGCTCGGTGGGGGAGCAAATAAATACCATCTGTTCTTCAGATGCTGCATTTCCATTTCTTGTTCTCTTTCGGTGGAGGATCAGTCCTTCACGACTGAGACAATTTTTTTTTATTTTTGTACCTTTTCTTCACGTTAAAAAACGACCCTGGTGTCTAACTCTGTCCCGTGGGGAGACATAGTAAATAGGTACTTTTATAAGAAAATGATCACGCCCCAATTGAAATGAATAGCTCTCGCCTTGGGGAAGTTCCCTGCCTTGACAAGCTTCTGGGACTGGCATTCACTCTTGATCTGAAATGAAACACATACATCAAATCTGTTGCCAAGATCGCTGGAAAAATGGTTACATCATTCTACCGCTCCAGTATGTATTTCAATCCTCTATTTGTATAAGAACTAGGTACGCTCTAAAATGGAGTACTGTTGCCACATATGAGCAGGAGTTGCTCGGTGCGCCCTATCCTGGCTTGATAGAGTTCAAAACCAGCGTCGAAACCATTTTCGCTTCTATGCAAGCGCTTTCCCATGGAAAAGACGTTGCCTGTCTCTGCTCTATCGTTATTTTCATGGCAAGTGCTCGACTGAAACTATGGTCCTCCCTTGCCAAACTTTCACAAAAAACACTTGACTAGCTACAGCCACTATATACAATTTACTCCAATCTCTCTGTGTGCCTAAATCTAAACGCAGAGTCCATGAACAAATCTTCTTTCCCAGAACATCCCGCATGTGGAACACTGTTCCGCTGTTCTGCTTCCAGGTTGAATACAACATGGTAGCCTTCAAGTCAAATGCAAACAAGTTCTTGCTAAACCGTTCTCTTAAATAATACAAATTCTACTCAATCTACACTATTAACGATTACTACACTAACACCTTACATTCATTAACTCTTATCCTCGAGTGGCCTTCGGAGTTTGATAAATAATGACTCCCAAGTAAAAAAAAAAAAAAGAGAGAGAAAGATCTCCCATCGACTTGTTAATTATTTTTTGTGCTTGAGAGTATGTTCAGCTCTTCAACAGTACAGCTCTGATGATCAACGACGTATGATTGCTCTCTTGATCATGGGGAGAGCCGTAATTAACGGACCAGAACCATTCGACATCTGTGGTGTTCATCCGAGCAGCAACATTTTCGTGAGCAGAATACGGATGACCCACCGAAAACCCAGAACGGCCAACTTTAATGACGTCACTCTAGTGAAGTTATCGTATTTTGTGTGGCCGTCACGGAAGGCGTCATATCTTGCATTCCGAAGATCAAGGGTGTGCCTTACTATTAGGTCGTAAATCGATTGAAACAAGAACAAACCTATTCATAAGATACGTCCATTTAATCTGTATGTTTAGAACGGAAATACTATTTATATATGTGACAGATAAGATGAAAATGATTATTCGTATTATTTGGATTCGTCGGATCACTGTTCTAATCTTCAGTGTTATTTTTTATAAAGTATCGGTCGATATAACCTTCGACCTTCTTAAGATGCTTCTTGTCGAATACCTTATATTTCTGTTGACATCGAGAATCTGCACGGAATTTCAAACAGAGCCATTTATTTAATCCACGGTGGTAGCATGTTCTGTCAGCTATGACTGAGTAGATGTCTTAAGTAATTCGCAATTTTATTTTGAGTGTCGACCACACTTCAACCTCCAGTAGTGTAACAACTGAATTTTGCCAAGTCCTATATCCACCTCGCCACGGGTCCTTGTGGATAATCAATCCTCATCTAAAAAATTCAGAAATGCAATATGAAAATGATATTTCAAACAAAAATGTTACAGGCTAACAAAAATCATATTAAAAAAAAAAAACAAAAAAATTTGACTTTGTAGTTTGAAAAAGGTCGTGAATATTTTTAGCACTCATAGTCATGACATATTTCGAGGAGTGCCAGGTTTCTGCTCACAGCGTATTTTGTTTACAAAAATGAGAGCGGTGATCTGGCGCACCACGACAAAATTACAACGAATATCACAAACATGACAAGCATAGCATACGGAATAAATTCATCTGCAAGGATGCTGTGAATCTGGTTTACAGACCGAAAGTAATGAAACATTTTAACTGCCTCCTGAATCGCAGGACGCAGTAATTCCTATCTAAGTAACCAAGCCAACTATATAACTACCATAGTTCGTTTATGGCAGCAAAGGCTCGAGCGCGCACACGCACTAGCAATGCAGACTATCAAGTGAACCGTGTTCGTGTTTTCGAATAAATAAATAAATAAATGTACGTGTTTTCTTTTGTGTGTCTTATGCGTTACTAACAGAAACAAAGAATCAGGAACTTCAACAGCCACAACAAATACAAGTGTAGCGAACAAAACAAATGAATCTGGCTACAGACCGAATGCGACGAAACATTTTGACTTCCTCATGCATCTGAGGACGTGAAAGTTCCTATGTATAAATATCTAAGATAACCACGATGAACGTTCCAATAGCAATGCTTCCTATTATTTTTTTAATTCCGCCCGATTGGATTGGAGAAGATTGCAAATTGCAGTGTTATGGTAACTGAACTTTTGCATTCATGGCCTGAAAGTTTTATCTCTCTGTTGCAGATATTGACGGTCTAAGATCTCTATCTAAGAAAGCAACCCCTGTTATGGATGTGCATCAGAAGCAGAGATGGATCATTGAATTCCTCCATGCTAAAAAAGTTGAACCGATCAACATGCACTGTGCCTGTTGAACGTTTACGGAGCCGATGCAGCTGATGGCAGTACAGGTATGAGATGGACTCGTCGATTTCAGAGTGGCGACGGAAACGTGAGTGAAAAAGAGCGCTCCTGACTTTTATGACCGAGACATAAAAAGAAGTTGGCAAAAGTGCATTGAGAATCGTGATGGCTATGTAGAAAAGTGAATTCTGGCGCACAAAAGGTCGCTTGTATGAATGGTACTACTTCTATATTTTTGAAGTTCTTCAACGTTTTAGTTTTCACGTTTAAAAATATAGGAGGCTTCACCCGTGGAGCGACTCTCGTATACGACTACCGTAGTTCGCTTATAGCAGTATAGGCTCGAACGCACACACGGACTGACTGTCAACCGAATCGTCTTCGTGTCTTCTAATAATACCGGAAGCTAATAAATGTACGTGTTTTCTTTGGTGTCTTATGTGTTGCTAACGAAGGCAAATAACCGGAAACCACAACAGCCACAACAAATACAGCAAGCGTAACATACAGAATAGAATAAGCCGGCGGGGGGGGGGGGTCTGTGAATCTGACTACAAGCGTGGCCTTCGTTATTTTAAGACGGTCTTGCTACAAGCCGAAAGAGACGGTTTACTTTCACGACCTCGTGCGTCTCAGGGCGTGGGAATGCGCAAAAGTACGTAAGTATTCTACCAGTATTAGTCGCATCAAAAAAAAAAAAAAAAAACTGCCACTATCATATAGCTTAGTGGTTGTTAGAAGAAGAAGAAGAAGAAGAAGAAGAAGAAGAAGAAGAACAACAACAACAACAACAATAATAATAATAATAATAATAATAATAATAATAATAATAATAATAATAATAATAACAATAATAATAATAATGCTTCGAATGAGAAACGTTCATTGATCCGCCCCCACCCGCTCCCCGAACGAAAAAAAAAATCTACTGATAAAAGATTATCTGTTTTTCTTTTCCATCTTTTGAATAATGTATAAGAGAAAGGACAGAACAATGCGGGTGGATTTTTCCATTAGTTTTTCTTTTGAATAAATAATTTAATTGCATCTGAAGAATTCGTTATGAGTTTTATAACGCAAACAAAGGTCTTTAAATAGAAGACGACCCCCATAAAAAATGCCACCCACGGAATCATTAATAACATTCACAACCCTTTCTGAAATCCAACCATCTTTTGTACAAATAAACATCAGACTATGTCTCACTTGTCCACGCGGTTTCATTCGAAAATGTCCATCAGTCTTTGTTTTATCACTGTTCCATGCGGGGACACTTTAGTGGTTATCTCATCAGTATAAGATGTAATCCTAGATAGGCTACTTACTTTTATCGTGATTCGATATGTGAGCATACATTAATAGGAGTGATGCTGAATGGGCTTCACACTCACCAGATCATAATGCCATTGCCTTAATTTTTATCAAATGTGTGATCGAACATTTAATGCTCTCGCCCGTGAGCGATTAAGCAGCCACATAAAGCAAATTTTTTTTTTTATAAATTAATGCTTGGGGGTTTATAGGTGCTGCTCTTCCGGTTCTATTGTCATAGATGCACATTTTCGTCTCTGTTTCATGTGGTGGCGGACGAGCCATTTTTTTTTTTAACTTTTAAAATCATTACTACATATTGAGTCTAATATAATCTATAATTATAAACTATAAAAGTGAAATTGCGTGTGTGCGTGTGTGTGCGCGCACGTGTGTGTGTGTGTGTGTGTGTGTGTGTGTGTGTGTGTGTGTGTGTGTGTGTGTACATTTCAAGTGTTTAGACCCCAAATTAGCGGAGGAGTTTAGTAAAGTCTGCAAAGGTCAACTCTGTAAACTTTGACTTCGTGGCAGCCAAATTTTCGCCCCAAAACTGATTTAAAAGCTTGCTGCATGTCTGAATACATTTATGTAAAATTTCAAATGTTTAGACCCAAAATTGGTTGAATAGTTTGCTAGAGACCGCAAAGGTGAAATCTTTTGAACTTAGACCACTTGGCAGCCAAATTTTCGGCCAAAACCCGATTAAAAATCTTGCCCTATGCCTGAATACACTTTATGTAAAATTTCAAATGTTTAGACCCAAAAATTGTCTGAGTAATTTGGTAGAGACCGCCGAGATCAATTTTTTAAAAAACTTTGAGCTCAAATCAAATTAAAAAGTTTGATCCATGTCTAAATAACTTAGATCTAAAATTTCAAGTGTTTAGACTATAAAATTGGAAGAGGAGTTTGGTAGAATATGCAAAAGTCAAATCGTTGAACTTTGACCCCTTGACAGCCAAATTTCTGACTGAAAACCGATTAAAAAGATTTTCCCAAATCTCAATACCCCTTATGTCAAATCTCGAGTCTGTAGATCGAAAATTGACAGTTATATGGTAGGGAAATGTACACAGACAGACAGACAAACAAACACACAGAGACATTTTTTACTTATATATATGTGTGTGTGTGTGTGTGTGTGTGTGTGTGTGTGTGTGTGTGTGTGTGTGCGTTCCCTTTCGGAAATTACAGCAAACTTAAACGCAAAATCAGCTAAACGTGAGGGCCAGATACGCACAACCAAAGAGTTTTCACACGACTGCCGTGACCTCATGTGTCAATCAAATCGCCATATATCTACAGGCTCCGCCCCAACCGGTCAATCAGTGCTTAGACTTGTGATGCATCAACCGTATTTTCTAACATAAAACAATTTATTAGTTTCGTTGAAAAACACCAACAAACACATGCTTCTTAACTATACGTATCGAATGGAAATCAACAACTAAACCAGGATTTATGAAGAATCAGAGTCCAACTCGCTTCCTGATCTTCATCAATGATCCCCCAAATCACATTCTTAGATAATTTGTAGACATTTATGCAGACGACACTATCATCTATGGTAACACTTCAAAGGCTGACGATGACCTAGATCTTTCTGATTCTCTCTCTACTAATCTTGAGCACGTGGTGCAATACGGGGAAAAAGGTGGCTGGTTAATATTCCAATCCAATCCAGCACGGCCTTAGCCGAGATTGAACTCACTACGCGAGTTTGTAGTGTAATTCGAATCTTGCCGGTAGCTGAATACTTGATGCTTCGCCATGGCTATCAAGGTTTTTTTTTTATTTTTTTATTTTATTTTATTTTTTTATTTTTTTTATTATGACGCCATCACGAGACGGGGTGCCTACCACAGCTTAAGAGAGTTCCATCTACCGCCGAGAGAAGGTTAGACCGCGCAAATTTCTCAACCTGGTATTTTACCTCGCGGTACATACAGCACCTCGCCTTCCCAAATGGTCACCCATCTGGTACTGGCCAGGCTCAAGGTTGCTTAACTTCGGTGATCTGGCGAGAACCGATGTGTCAAGGTGATTGTGCTGTGTTAATATCAATGCATCTAAAACTATGTTTCTCTTTTCCATCATAAACGCTCTGAACCCCCACCTGGCCTCAGTTGAAATGAATGGCTCCCGTCTTGGGGAAGCACCATGTTTTAACAGGCTTCTGCGACTGACCTTCACTCCTGATTTGAAATGGAGCACATACATCAAATCCGTTGCCATGGCCGCGGGAAAAATTGTTGGATCATTCTATCACTCCATAATGTATCTCACTGCCGATGAAATCCTCTACCTGTATTAGAAACAAGCTTCGCTAGGATTCCATATAATATAATTATTCGCTAGGGTGTCATATAGGCAGGTGTATGAATATGAGTTTTATCTTTCATCTGTATATTCATGTACGTGTAAATGCGTCTATGTATATACGTCGTATCATTTAGTTGATCGTCTAGTGTGTATATTTTAACATTTATACAACAGTTCTAACAGGAAACGATTGACGTGGACGTATCGAAACCGTTGTAGACAAACAGTTCTTTTGAACAGATGTAAATAGCACAACAGATACCTGAATTATTTACGAGCATTTATTTTCATGATCCGGCTACATCTTCGGAGATTACATGTTTTTACATCTTGGCTGCTTGGAATGACGCCGCTCCCTGTGTCATTTTGAGTCGTCCGTTCTCTCTGATGTCCAGCTAACGATTGCCTAGAATCTCCACAAATCTACATACATCTCGTGTCTCTTTACGTCTCATCATTATGTGCCTCAGACCAACCTGATGTAACCTCAATCTAGTTATTTGTTTATGCGAACCCCAAAATGATGTTTACACCTATTTTCTATTTTCACATTCCTTCTGCGAGTTATTATATTATATGTCAATCATTTTCCCCCCAATTTAATTGTTTATTTTTCTAATCATAATAATTGATCCAGCGACTCGCCGTCGCTCAAATCAATTATTATTGATATTAGGTTGGCGTTGTTATCAAGTTGGGAGAACACGCCGTATCATATCTGTGTGTGTGTGTGTGTTTGCATGCGTGCGTGTGTATACAGTATAAGCACGTACACACGCAGGTTCACCAAAATTAAGCAACGTTGAGCCAGGTTATTACCAAATGGGTGATCATTTTGGAATACCAGGTGCTGTATGTAGGAGGACGTCGACACTTCCGGCAACCTCTACATCCCACTTGGCCTTCAGCTGTCTTGACCATGTCTTGCCGCTGGATCAAAATGATTGGAACGAGAGAATGAAGCGGGCTCTACACAAACCATTTTCACTTCAAACAAAATGCAAGCACGTGTCGTCCTTCATCCCTAGGATAATCAGATGGTTTTCGTCTTCGGACACACGAACTGCTTTTTTATATGACGTGTATGTGTGTGTGTGCGTGCACGTGCGTGCGGGGGTATGTGATTTACAAAGTGATAATATAATTTTTTAGCCAAGTTTTTTCTAAGGTTGATTTTAAGTCAGGGTTTAGAACACGTACAGCGAGTTTGAGATGGTGATGTGGAGAAAAGATGGAAGACTATATTGTAGCCAAACCTACTCCTGGCAGCGGAATAAAAACTGATATTGATTCGGCTGTTAATGTTATGCATATATTTACAAAGAAAAACATTCCGTTCAACTGATGGATCGATGACGATGTCGATAGTAGCATTTGGGTCACATGGCGGTAACCATTCTTAATTTAATTTTTTCTTTTTTCTTTTCCAAAAGGATAGGATCGACTTATGATATTTTTAACAATGTTTCAGTCAGACGACCACATCAGCAGCAGCAGCAGCAGCAGCAGCAGCAGCAGCAGCAGCAGCAGCGACAGCTCGTGGTTTACGATTTTGAATCTGCGTTTCGTTTCTAAGCTCGGCGCGGATTAGTGCAAATAGTCAACTTCCTTTGAGCACATGATAGTAGTTGATAAAATGATTAACACGCATTTTACTAGCTTTTTTTTTTCGACCGCGAAGACAAGGTTCAAAAGAGAGTCGCCAATCTGATAGGTCCTGAACTGTAAGCTAAACTTCAGTTCACTGGACAAAACAGGGGAGGGTAGAGCGGTAGCTTTAGATATATCTAAGCTTTTTGACAGGGTATGGCACAATGGTCTTCTAAGGAAAATTAGATCATATGGTATCACTTGAAGAATACATAATGTATATAAATCCTTCTTAAGTAAGAGAAAAATCCAGGTTGCCCTAGACGGTCGTACATCTAAACAATATGATATAAATGCGGGAGTACCTCTGGGGTCTATCCACGGACCTTTATTATTCTTGATATTCATAAATGACTCCCTGATAAAATTGTTTCGGAGATAGGCATATTTGCTGATGACACCACACCCTATAACAAGCACGAGAGGAAAACAAATGAACACATATATAAGGAAATGGCAGAAGCACTAGAGGATGACCTCCAATCTGTAGTGGAATGGGGACAAAAATGGATGGTCACATTCAATGCTGCCAAGACTAAGCTTGTTTCTTTCAATAACTAAAAGAAACCTTCACTACCACCGATAGCAATGGCCAAGAACACATTACTCGAAAGTACTTCCTTTAAACTCCTCGGCCTAACGTTTACAGGGAACATGAACTGGAATAAATACATTGAGAGTATTGCCAAGACTGCTGCGAAGAAGGTGGGCTCTCTTTGTCGTGCTAGAAAGCTACTTACGCCTGAAAGTATCCTGTACCGCTAAAAGGTCACCATTCGCCCATGTATGGAATACTGTTTCACATTTGGGCTGGTGCATCTGCTACTTGTCTCTCAAAAGAGAGTCGCCAACCTGATAGGTCCTGAACTGTCATCTAAGCTTCATCGACGAAATGTTGCCTCCCTCTGCGTGTTCTACAAGTACTTTAATGGAGAATGCTCTGACGAACTACAAGCACTTGCACCCCCTCGACGTGAATACCCCCGACAAATCCGACAAGCAGCTAAACCCACTCCTTCGCTGTAGAGATACCTAGGTGTAAGAAAGCATTCTACTACAATAGTTTTTTTCTCCAGAACAGCTAGACTTTGGAACTCCCTTCCGGGATTCTGCTTTCCCAACTGTACTGACATGCAGAGGTTCAAGCGTAATGTGAACAGACATCTTGCTAATCATCTCCCTTCATAATACCCCTGCAACTTATGCCCGCGATAGTAGCCCCCTACTTCAAAGTGGCACTGTGCCTTGTTTGGGGGGGGGGAAATTGAATAAAACAAAAAGAAAAGAAAAGTGATCCGCCATTTTTTGAAACAATAATTTCTTCATATTTTGGAAACTACTCGTTTCCTGAAATCTTCAACTTTATTTTCGTTTTCCGCACCCTCGAGAACCTATAATAGTGGTGATTTTAAAGTAATTTAATTTTTTGTTTTAGGGTGGAAATATACTGCACCTTTACCGAAACATTTTTTGGCTATAAAAAAGTGCCAAAAGTAGGCTCTAGATGATGGACGATCTCCTTAATGTGCGACCTTAAGGTCTAATGTTACATAGCCCACAACACAATTCAGATCATTAGCTTTCCAACGAACCTTACAATTCTGATTATTAGTTGCTGAGATTTCGAGGGTATAAAATTTCTCCAAAATGTGGTGAATATATATATATATATATATATAT
Source organism: Euprymna scolopes (assembly GCF_053919585.1). NCBI lineage: Eukaryota > Metazoa > Mollusca > Cephalopoda > Sepiida > Sepiolidae > Euprymna > Euprymna scolopes. The sequence goes on along the minus strand of NC_136509.1, from coordinate 24,312,692 downwards.
ATATATATATATATATATATATATATTACACACACGCGCGTGCATACATACACACACACACACACATATATATAAGTATGTTTGTGTGTGTGTGTTGTAAAAGTGAGTATGTGTGTGTGTACAATTCTCAACTTATATACTCAACGAATTTTTGATCTACGGACTTGAAATTTGGTATATAGGGTATTCAGACACATGGAAAACGTTTTCATCGGTTTTCTTCCGTAAAAAGGGCTGTTAAGTTGAAAAGTTGGTACTTGGAGGTCATCCGATTTTTATCTGTTTGCTGTTTTACGAATGCACATGCGTGAATGGTTCACATTACATATTCATCATGTTAAAAATAAGTAGTTTTGGAAACACCTTTAAAGACCGTGTCAAGCCAGCCTAATGTTACCGCACTCGAATAATTTTCTTTAGGATTAGGTTTCAATCTCAACTCGAGTATTATCTTTTTTTATTTACTTACAAAAAAATGAACGGTTTAAAAAAGACATAATACTTGCATGCACATGTCTCAGTTTCTGTATGAATTAAAATACAATATTTATACGTATTTTACGACCGAGCGGCCTGCTAGTATATATATATATATATATATATATATATATATATATATATATATATATATATATATATGTAATGCATGACTTTACTTTTATGGAAATTGCAGTCGGAAAACATCAAATAAAGTCTTCAAAGACGTATATCAGCAAGACAGTATGAATCAAAGCACGCATATCTCTATGGTGGAGGGGGTCGCATGACCAAAAGGTTCCATTAAACTGTCACAAAACATCAAAGAATATCCTGAACTCTTTGAAAATTCATAACATTCACCAAAATATGTCTACAAAATAAATGAATTCTGCAATAAATAAATAAACAAAACAAAAAATTAAAACAAAAACAAAAACAAAATCAAACAAAAAAAATAATTGGTAAAAACTTCATTGATTGCTTAGTCGGTTCAATGGTAGAAACTGGTTTCGTTTTCTACGAGGATTTTTTTTAATTATTGTAGTTGAAGGAACGCCAGGCTTTAAAGAGTGAAAACTGCAATTGAGAGAGATAGAGAAAGAAAGAGAGAAAAAAATGAAATAAAAATCTTGCTTTGCGAATTGAGTATCGAGAACGTTTTACAAAAAAAAACAAAAAAACAAAAAAAAAAAATAAAAAACAAAAAAAAAAACAAAACAAACAAAAAAAAAACATCTAGAATTAAATAAAAGCCAGAAAAATAAAAATAACATACAAATAAACGTTAAGAATAAAATACCCAGAAACGTTGAGAACGCAAAAAGATCGATGATGCAATTGAATTACAAAAAAATCGATAATGTAATAATAATTGATTACGTTTTACAGCGAGGCCAAAAACGATATGGCAGCGATGAATCGATAAAGTACACATCATCGTTGCATACGAACTCTGAATGAACGCATTAAAGTACAGGAACATAAAATAAAAATACGGGAACGGAACGTAAAAGTACAAGAACGGACATAAATACACAAGAATGAAACATAAAAAAGTACAGGAACGAAATATAGAAGTGCAAGAACGAAGCATGCCATTATAAGAATGAAACCGAAAAATGCAAGAACGCAACATAAAAGTACAGAAACGAAACATAAACATCCAAACGAAGCGAAAAAGTTAAAAAAAAAAAAAAGTGTAAGCAATGGGAGTCATTTCCTTTTTAGTGTTCATAGGAATCACATCGAAATTCAGACATCATCAGAGTTCATCGCCGCTGTGTATATATATATATATATATATATATATATATATATATATATATATGTGTGTGTGTGTGTGTGTGTGTGTGTGTGTGCGCGAGAGAGAGAGAGAGAGAATGTGTGTGTATCATGTATGTGAAGACATTATCAACCTATTTACTCAACAAATTTTTCATCTTCTGTCTTGAAATTTGGTATATAGGGTATCCAGACACGTGGAAAACTTTTTAATTGGTTTTTATCCCGAAAAAAAGGGGCCAAGGGGTAAAAATTGATAAATTGTTACTTGAGATCATCGGATTTTTATCTGTCAATTGTATCTGGGAGTTCCGTGTGTATTTTTAGAGAGGCAGACCACACTGCTCTTTCTGTATGACGTTGGCTCTTCAATTCCTCTAACCGCCCCTTGTGGCAAATCAGCCAGTCATGGAAAAGGGATAAATACCATCAGCAGTAGCTATTTGTTTGTGGGCGTAGCTAATAATAACGCTTAAAGAAGAATTTGGCGAATTTATAAACAATCTCCCGTGGAGTTGTTTCTCTTCTCGTTTTGTCATTTGTCTCTCAGTTTTCTGTTTTGTTGGGGTTTTTTTTCAGTTTCTCTCGCTACCATAATTATCCTTTCAGTGTTTTGCATCATGTATTTTTCTAGTATTTTTTGTGTCCTTCACACAGTCTTCTATACAGATCAGTCCTCTCCCGTCGTCTTTCCTTTTCACGTAGAGTCTGCCAATATCGTCCTTTGGGTGTAGTGCATTATGCATGGTCATGAGTTTCCTGGTTTTCTGGTCGAGTTACCTTAGTTCTTCTTTTGTCCACCCTATAAACGGTCCAGAGTATCTTACTAGTGATACTGCCCATGTATTTATACCTTTTATTAGGTTTCTGCTATATAATTTCGTTTCCATGAGTTTTCTTGTTCTCCTGAGGTATTCCTTTCCAATTTTCTCTTTCCTTTCTGTTGCTCTGATGGTGTCCGTTTTCAGAATTCCCATGCATTTATAGTCATCTTGTTCCCCTAGCCTTCTGTCGTTTCCAGTTTTCCCTTTCTTATAACTAGTAGTGTGCACTTTTCCATTCCAAATTCCATTTGGATATCTTGGCTGAAGATCCTGGTAGTGTTAATTAGTGTCTCTAGCTTCGTTTCGGTACTTGCAAAAAGTTTCAGATCGTCCATGTACATCAGGTGGTTCATTTTTCCTCTGTATTGGAGAGCTTGTATCCGGCTTGACACTTTCTCATAATACTGTTCAAGGGGATAATAGCTATAATGAACAATAATGGTGACAGTGAGTCTCCTTGGAAGATGCCTCTTTGCATGTTAATTTCTGTTATGTGTTGTCCATCAGCCGTCAATTCCAGTCTCCATGTTTTCATTACATTTTCTATTACGTTGGTGATCCCGCTTGGTAGTTTATACATTTTTAGGCATTCTATTATCCATTCTTCCGGGATCCTGTCGTACGCTTTTTTTATTGTCGATCCATGCCATGGCTAAATTCTTTCTCCTTCTTTTTACCTCTTTTAGGATCTTTTGATCTATACATAGCAAGTCACGCGTTCCTCTTTTTCCTTTTTGGCATCCTTTCTGCTCTTCGTGGATGAGACAACGGTTATTCAGGGAGTGGTAGATTTGTTCCCTCAGTTGTGCTGTCAGTATCTTCCACATCGTGAGTAAGCACGTAATTGGCCTATAGTTGCTAGGAGCGGTTCCTTTCTCCGTGTCCTTCTGTAGCAGTGTGGTTCTACCTTTTGTCATCCAGTCAGGCACGCTTGCTTCCTGTATACATCTTCTCAGGTTTTGAGCTAGCCTTTCGTGTAAGTTGTGAATTTTTTGAACCAGTATGCATGTATCCAGTCGTGTCCTGGTGGTCTCCAGTTTGCCATGTTTCCTATGGTTTTTTTTACGGTTTCCTTGCTGATTTCATTTACTGTTCCTTCTTATATTTGTTGTAACTCTTCTTTCATGTCTTTCAGTCATTCGACATTTCTATTGTGATCTCGTCGCTCTTCCCATATATTACTCCAGTAGAGTTTTGTTTCTGTCGGATTTAGTTGTTCTTCCCATATTTTACTCCAGTATGTTCAAATGTTCTGTTTTGTTTGCGTTGTTCAGATTTATATCTATATCGTCTCAATCTCGCTTCTTTTGCTTTTATTTTTTTGTCCAGTTCTTCATGTTTCTTATTTAGTCTCTCCCTGACAGTTACATTTCCAATATTCCGTTTTCTACACATTGCTTCCTTCCTGTTGATCATTTTGATTTCTTTTTTATGTTTGTGTTTTTGAGTTTCTAGTCTTATTTCCTATCCAGGTTTTGTCGGTCCGCTTGTCCCCGGTTGTTTTTCTGATTTGAGATTCATACTTACCATTTTGGCGCCTGCGTAAATCAGGTGGTTTAAGTCTGTGATGTGTGGGAGGAGCTTGTTAACCTTGTGTGTTTCTGTTTTTAATTTCTTCTGCTCTTGGTTCCTTAACGATGGGAGCTTTGTTTTTTCCTCATTCATCAGTTGTATTATTTTATTTATTTCATTGCTTAATTCTCTGTTAGTTCTGTTTCATTGTTCTCGGTTTCCACTTCTGTAGACTTCGTTCTTTGTTGTCCTCGGCCTTTGGTGTTTTTACTTGTGAGACTTCAACTTGTGGGGTTTCTCTTCGTGCGGTTCCGTTGGGGGTGCTTCTTGTTCAGTTTCATCATTTATTTTTCGCTGAATTTCTGTTAGTTCTAGTTTAGAGAGCCAACCTTTTTTGAGTACCAGTCTTGCTTGATCCGCAATTCTTTGTTCTGTCGCATGGTAGTTATTGGATAGGTTCTATAGTTCTTTCATTCGTTTCCGATAACCTCCATATCTATATTTAGGATGACTTCTATTGTTGCGTTGTTATCTCTAATAAGGGATTAGGAGAGATGACGTATATTATATATTTGTTGTATCATAAAGGGAATCGTTTGTGATCGTCTAGTCAGCCTTAATGTCGTGTGTGATCGTCTAGTGGTCCAGTCTATTAAATGATATGTTCATATGCCGTTGTGCGTCTATGTGGTACATGTATTTTTTAATATACCTTCTGCGTCTTGGGTGTTGGTTCATCTGGAATCATCTCGTCTTGGAGGGGAGATCTGGTACCTGTTTTGAATGATCACTCCAAGACAAGGAATTGGTTTTATAGTTTATTTCACTTTCCAGATCTCTCGCAGAGAATGGAAAGTGAATCTCTGGCTTGTGTTGTTCTGTTCTACACATGTCAGCGTCCCCCCAATGAAGGGGAGGAGACAACGGTGAATCCGTCTGTTCTCGTCTAAGTCTAAACCAAATCTCCACGATTTAGCTAACCTGATCACGTGACTCACACGCAATCCAATCAGCTGATCCTGACTTCCAGTCAACGTGTTTCAATCTAATTTACACACCTCCCCCCCCCTCTCTCTCTCTTGAACCATTCTCTAACGCTATAATAGCATTCCATTACGAGTCTATTCTCTTTTGTTGCCCATTTCTTTCTTCAGTTTTTTCCATTTTGATGGTTATCATGGCTGTGCTGTGTTTGTTCGGATTATTATTATTATTATTATTATTATTATTATTATTATTATTATTATTATTATTATTATTATAAAAAGAAAATATTTCAAATTTTTAGAAGCAAATACATGATATTTAAACTGAAAAGAATGTGAAAAAATATCTTTACAATACCAGTAATCATAGGAACACTAGAATCAGTCCCGAAAAAATATGGGAGAAAGACCAGGAGAAATTGGAATCAAAGGGAAGATTGAAACAACGCAATCGACAGCAATAGTCAACACGGCCCAAACATTAAAGAAATCACAGTAACTGCAGCAACGATATTCCCCTGAAAAATATTCAAGTTTAAAACAAGTAATGATATTTTATTTTGCAAAGTTCAAAATGTCAGGCGGGTTTTCTGCCAAACAACAAACATTCGATCAGAATGACAATCACTTTTAACTGTACACAGAATAATAAAAATTTCCCGAGGAACAGGGTTCACAGCCTGCTTGCCAGGTGGCTTACACCCAAATCTCTTTTGTCTCTGTTTTGCTCAGAATAAAAATAAAATAATTGTTGATATCTATTTATAAAAAATATTATCTCTTTCACTCTCCTTTACTCCCTCTCCCCCTTCTCTCTCTCTCTCTCTCTCTCTCTCTCTCTCTCTCTCTCTCTCTCTCTCTTTCTCTCCACTGCGTATCAAATTATTAACGAGTTTACATTTTTTTTTTAAATATTTAAGGAACGAGTGAATAAAATTCTATGAAACTTTGAGAAAATGCTTACGATACTATTGAGCTACTCCAGTCAGAAAATAAAGCCGTTTCACAAGTAAGTCGGATTCTACCTTTTTAGGCGACTACGTGTGAAAAGAAAGAAAAGGCTTGAAGTTTTGTTCCAAGTTCTGCGGAAGGGCAGGTCCTGTAGAATCAGCAGAAAAGAAAGTCCTGTAAAGTCAGCAGACGAGCAAGTCCAAAAAAATCACACACACACTAAGGTACTCTTAAAGCTGCAGCAGTTCACCGATACGATCACACTGACGTCGATCCTAGAAAAGACACCCCCATGTTCCAAACACATTTCCTTTATCCTTCCGGCGTTCGTCCTCGGCCAATCAGCAGCCAAAGAACGGTCACGTGGGGCCCAGTGATGATCGCACAATCTACAAGATGAGGACGGCGCCATTTTGGAATTTCTTTCATGTTTCGGCCATGCACGTACGCACACCGTAGGAGCGTTCCGAGGTAAGGCATGACGCGCAGACACGTGGGCGCTTCCTCCCTTCATTTTCTTCGACTCTACAGAAAATAAAAGTATTTAAATCAGTATAAGCGAAACTATGACAGAAGATAGGAATATCTGTTCATTTCAGTGTGTCAAGTTATTGACGAGATTGAGAAAATAAAACACAATATATCCATAACTTCTTTATTGAAATAATTTTCAAACATTAAATGAACTAGGAAAAATGCTTAAAACACAGTAACTACATAGCAGTTTCTACGTTGACATAATTAGTAGTGGATATGTGATCGTTTTTTTATGAATGACTTGTAAAAGACGTTGGTCCACAGAATTAGTCTAATTTGTGTTTTTGTCAACAGTTATTCATCGCAATACCTCTTAGAGAGCATCCCACAACTCATATTTGCACTTAAATTGGCGTCCACTTGCATAGAGGCGTCGCTTCATGATACTCCAAAGGTTCTCAATTGGGTTCAAATTTGGTGAATTCGCAGGTCACTCCATCTTCCGTAGCCTAACCCCAGTTGTTGCAAACACTCTTTGCTTTTGTTTGCTGCATTATCCTACATAAAAATAATGGTTCTTCTGAACGTCAACTTTTACTTTTTCAGCCATGGTTCAAAGTGCTCTTTCAGAAAAGCTATGTAAGTATTTGGCGTCATTTTTACGCCTTCTGGGACTCTCCATGGGCCAACTAAAGTACCTCCGATAATCCCAGCCCAAATCATTATCCCACCACCATCTTGTTGGCGCCTTAAACGCTGATGGCGATGTCGTCCATCTAGGACCCATCCCTTGCTCCAGCCATCTGGGCCATCATGAGTGACACGCACTTCATCCGTAAACAAAACTTTGGGAAAATCCGTTTTCATGTTGACCTCTGCCCATATCAATCGGTTTTGTATGTGATGTTGCTTCAATGGAGGCTTTGTCACATCCTTAACAGACTGTGCCACTTTTTTCAGAAGGCGACATCGAGTACTTTTTGAGACAGTCAATCCGGCTTGGTCAAAGACTTCTCGACTTGTCTGGACAGGGTTCTTAACAACTTCACGTTTATTTGGAGTAGAGAACGGCGTGGAGCAACTCTAGATTTACCTTTATCAGCTCTCTTACGTACATTTGTAGGGTTCTTGACAAAGTTCTTCACAGTTTGATGGTACCTTCCTATCATTTTCGATATTTCGATTGTAGTTTTACCTTTTGCTAGCTGTTCTGTAATAGTAGGCTTTTCAGAACTAATCAAACCACCTTTACGACCCATTTTATTGACGAAACAAACTGCCTTGTTAATAATTTGACACACCTCCAATACCGTGGATTCAGCAATTACGATGTAAAGTTGTTTACATTGCGTGGAACAGTACGAAAATTTCACAGTATGCGCAGCTCAGCATTACCAACGTTTCCGAAGCTTTTGATACGAAACTACCGGTAAGTTTCTGAAACTGGTAAAAAAAAATGTTATCACGTTCATAATTTGACACGCAGTATATATATATATATATATATATATATATATATATATATATATATATATATATATATATATATATATATATCCACACAGTGTTTTTTTATTAAAAAAAAACTTTGTTAAAAATGACGAAGGGTTTCCGTTTAATTATATCCTATTCCATTTTCTCATATTTTCTTATGCACATTAAAACTATTACTACTCACATGTGTCACTAACGTTTTCGATTTTGCGTTGAATCATCACATTGGGTGATAAAACAATTGAACAAGAATGCTGGGAAAATAGGAAGGCGAGTATAAAATAAGAGTAATTTCAATAACAGTCGCGAGGCCATTTGTAGACAGACGTCAGAGTGTTGGATCGCCTTTCGCATTCAAACTATTTGACATATATATATATATATATATATATATATATATATATATATATATATATATATATTTAAATGAAGCCATATACATAACCCCCCACTCAATTATCGCCCCATAAGCCTCTTCCCTCTCTTTGTCAAAATCTTAATCAAGCACTAGTCAACTTCTGTAATCTCCGAATGTATATAGCATGAACTGGATAAGGCAGGGGAAGCTAGGTCAGTAGCCGTAGACATATCTAAGGCCTTTGACAGGGTATGGAACGATAGTATTTTCATTAAACAAGTGCTCATCTTAGCTCTAATCTCTGGTCCCCAATCTTTCACGAAAAACACCCGTCTAGCTGAAACCACTGTAAATAATTTTCCCCACTCTTTATCTTTGCCTAAATCAAAACGTAGATTCCATGAACAAAGCTTCTTTCTTAGAACTGTGTCCATGGAACTCTCTTCCGTTTGCCTGTTTTCCACCTGACTACAACTTGGATGTCTTCAGGTCCAACATAAACAAATTCCTGATAAACCGCCCCCTTATGTAATCCAATTTATCAAATCTCCTTTACTAACAATTACTACGATATTATCCCATCGATTACTGTGCACTCAATAACCCTTATCCTCGAGTGGCCTTCGGGCATTGATAAGTGGTGACTCCAATAAAAAAAATCAAATCATATGGGCTTACTGGATGAATACTTAACATAATCAAATGCTTCTTAAATAAGAGAAAAATCCAGGTTTTCCTTAATGTAATATGATATAAATGTAGATGTGTCACACGGGGCGATCCTTGTACGTCTATTGTTCCTGATATTTATAAACAACCTCGCTGATGAAATTAGATGCCATGAAGTCTTCTAATAGATGCATATGACCAAAAACATAAACGAAAATGATTGTTAAAAATAAATTTAATTTTATAGAATTGGTTATTACTTTCATATGGACGTGTGGCTTTTTAAAGTTTGGATTGATTTTTATTGGTTGAAAATTGCCCATTCCACACGTTCCTGTGAAAACTTATTTGTTTTTGGAAGTGACTAAAACAGCAAATTTCAACGAAGCGGAGAAAGAAAAGGTGTAGTATTTCGTTTTTAGCATTCACCGATGTTTTAAAGTAAATATGTTTTATGTATGCAAAGGCCACTATCTCTCTTTATTATCGCCCTTTATTTTGTTAATTTTTATTTTTCACCCTTTATATTGTTGTATATTGATTTTTATTTTGGAGGAGATGATGTATTAAAACGTGTCATGTGTTATCTAGTGGATGTAAGATATTGTTCTTTTAACAGACAGATAATAAGCGTATAAATCGTATGTATGTTGTTTAGCTAGGAGGACATGATATTGACGTGTAAACTGAATCATGTTGTATCAGACTTATCACACGGGATATTTTTACAGTTCATATGTAAGAAGAATAATATATGCTTCATACCTTTTTTCTTGAAGAGTTCTTCTGTATCTTCCCGCTGCTCCGTGATGAACCATGAAGTGATCAGCATCATCCAATTGAGACATCTGTTCTTATTTGTGAAACCATTAAAACAACTCTTTATATATATATTATTTATAATATAAGTTTATTACAATTGTCTCAAATGGTGTTCACAGGATCTGCAGTTTTTTACATTTTCTATTCTTACAGCTCGCTCCCTAGCTGTCTGTCCACCCCTGTCTAGACGTTTGTCTGCTCTGGTGGTCAATCCTTAACTCTCTGAATCTCTCCAAAACTAACTACATCACGTGTTCTCTTACGTCACCTAATTACGTGTCTCAGACCAACCTAATCCACAGCTAGTTATTTGTTTATTAAAAACCCCAAAATAATGTTTACATATATTTTCTATTTTCACATTCCTTTTGCGATTCACACGTCAATCATTTCTTCCGCAATTTAATTGTTTATTCTTCTAATCATAATAACTGATCCAGCGACCGTCCGTCGCTCAAATCAATTAATAAGAATACAATAACAATAATAATAATGTTTTGACTATTGACTCCGCTTGCCACAGTTAACAGGTACTATGCTATGATCACAGCCTAAAGGATCATAACATTACAATATTCCGATATCGTGTTATCCAACATATTCAACATAGGGGCGTTCGTGTTGGAGGAAGGATTCGATCATGTGCATCTTGAAATTAAGTTGTATTTACTTTACGTAACTTTTACATCCTCTATAATTTGTTTGCCCTGACGATTCATGTTTATTTCAATAAATTTCATAATGTTCATCTTGTGTTTGTCTCTTGGAAAACCACTCTGTGCGAATATATATATATAACACACACACACACACACACACACACACACACACACACACACACACACACACATATATATATATATATATATATATATATATATATATATATATATATATATATATATATATATATATACACTAGCTGAAAGTCCAGCATTGCCCGATTAAACATATTTTAATGTATCCATATTGCATATGACTTATTATAGAATCAATCCTCTGTTGATTATTATGTATTACGAGGAATAATTTGCCCGGTGGACTAATTTGCAGTAAAAAAATAAATAAATAAATAAAAATAAATAAATACATAATAATAATAATAATAATAATAATAATAATAATAATAATAATAATAATAATAATAATAAATAAAAAAAATAATAATGATAATGTTCATCAAATTCCAACTGTGTTTGTTTACAATATGACGTCAGCTGATATTTGGGCTTGACGATAAATGCCCTGCAGAAGTCACTTCTGATTAATATTTAGCTTTAAAATATGCAAACGAAGAAATGATTTGCAGCGATTTTAAATGGTACTTCTTATGTTATTGTAAATTGAAGTCATTAATAAGAAAAAATTAAAATAAAACGGTGAGGTACACCCGGGCTTGAAAACGGGATCATTCGATCTGTAATCGAATGATCTATCGCTAAGATTTTTTTTGTTTACTTGACCACTATCAATAATTTCCCACACTCGTTATCTGTGCCTAAACCTAAATGTAGATTCCATGAACAAAGCTTCTGTCTTAGAACTGCGCACCCATGGAATTGTCTTCCGTTTTCCTGCTTTTCGCCTGACCACAATATGGTTGTCTTCAAGTCTAACGTAAACAAGTTTTGAATGAGCCGTTGCATATAAGTTAACAAATTTACCGAATTTCCATTACTAACGATTACTTGTCTACTGTACACTCTTTAACCCTTATCATCGAGTGGCCTCTTGGCCTTGATAAGTGGTGATGCCTATGTGAAAAAAATCAATAAAGCAAAAGAAAAAATATTGTTTATATAATACTGTTGTTGTTGCTTTATTTTTTTCGTCTGGTTTAAACGTTTGTATGTGTTTTGTTTTCAAGGAATTTTCTGTTCCCTGTTGCCAGCAGCCGTCGATGGTGCTGTAGGTTTCTATTGCTGCATTTTTTTATTATTATTATTATTGTGGCATAACTGCAAATGCAACACCCGAAAGAGAGGGGTGGAGGAGTGGGAGAGATGAAGGAAGGGAGCGAAAAAAAGGAAGAGGTGAAGGAAGGTAGGAAGGGGGAGGGAAAGACGGGAGTTAGTGATGAAGGAATGTGCGAATGAAGAGAGGAAAAAACAGGGAGGAAGAATGGGAAAGAGAGCAATGCGGAGAGGAATAGACGAAGGTAGTATGAAAATGGAAGAGAGAGAGAGAGTGAGAGAGAAAGAGAGAGAGAGAGAAAGGGGAGAGAGGGTAGACAAGAAAGGAAGATGGGGTACGATCAGGAATAAAGGAGATATATAGAGAGGAAAAGTAATAAAGGGAAATGAAAGATGGGAGGAAAAGATTAGGGAATATGAGAAAGAAGGGGGTGAGACACGTATAGGAAAACATGAAAGAGGATGGGAAAGACAGGGAGAGATGCAGAGTGGAAGAGACGGAAGTAGTGTGGAAAAGAGAGAGGAGGAGGGGTGGAGAAGAGAGAGAACGGGGAGAAAGAGATGGACTTTGTCCAGGAGAGGTATGAAGAAGGTACGAAGAGTAATAGAGAGAAGGATAGAGAGAGGGGGAAAGGGGTGGGAGAGGTGGAGAGGAACAGATGGGAGAAGGACGAGAAAGTGTGGAGAGGGATAAGGAGGATGAGATGGATGAAAGTGAGAAATGGGGGAGACGAGGAGGAAACTATGGAGGGGGAATGGCAAAGTGAGGGAAGGAAAGATGGGGAAGGAAGAGATGAGGCGAGGAACGGAAGAAATCGAGAGGAAGAGATATGGGAGAGTGAAAAAGAAGTGGAGATAAAGTTTGGGATGAAGAGAGGAGATAACAAGATGGTGAAGAGGTGACAAATCGAAGGAAATTGATGCGGGGCGGGGAAGAAACGAAGGAAGAGTGGGAAAGAAACGTACAGAAAGATAGAGCTAGAAGAGATAGAGATGGTTGGATAGGGAAAAGGCTGGGACGAAGAGATGGGGAGAGTGTGAGAAATGTAAAGAGAGGGGGGACCGAGAAGGGGAGATTGAGAAAGAGGAGATGTAGAGGCGAAGAAGAAGAGATGAAGGAGGGGGGGGTGAAAGAGGTTGAGAGAGAAACCTGGAGGAAGAGATATTTAGTTCTTTCCCACTGTAAGAACTTAGACACCAGGGTCGGAAAGTGGGATCGGGAAGTCAGCTCTCCAGAGGGAGAGGCACTCTGACCTGTAAAAAGTGCCTTCCTTCTTCGGCATTCCCAGGTGAGGGCGCATCGGGCCATCAGCAATAAACTAACACCTTTTCAAAGAGAGAAGGCAAGGCATGGGAGGATGAACCTCATAGAACTGCACAGAATGTTACTCCCACCGCAAAATCCACCAGGGCCGGATCACTACATCAATGGTTTAATCTCTGTTGATTTTGGGGGCCCAGGATTAAAATCCCTAGCTGAGATGAAACCCGGAGGAAGAGATGGAAGGAAACAAATCAGTCATTTTAATCTTGTGTTAATAATTAGAATGAATTACTTCGTGACTCTTCAATATTTGAAAAGAATTTAAAGTTTAGGAAAAGAAATCAATTTTGGCTTTACAGTTTTTAGTAAATCCTGTTATTTTAAAAGATTAAACATTTTTTAAAGATATTTGCATCGAATAGTTTTATTAGCATAAATTAACAAAGTCAGTTCCACTCGTAATTTTATAACAATCTGGTTTAATTGATAATTTAATAATCAAACAATACCGTGATAATTAAAAAGAAGATGTTATAGTTTGCTTGAAGCATTGCTCGTAGTGTGTAAAGAGTTGTGTTAAAAGTCTATAGCAATGCAGTTTGGTAGGAAAACATCCGCTGAATACGAGGCAAGGTAAACAGAATAAATGTCAATGTTGAAGGATTTTTATTTATGAACGTAATCTGTCAAACCAGGATGATATCGGTGTTATTATGTTCTCTGAATTTTCGAGGTAAACTTCATCGTCAGAAAGAAGAAAAATATTTATAACTACTAGATTAGGGTGTGTTTTTGTCATAGCCTTCAAACACAACATGTACTAATTAAATTCCACTTTGGAAATCACATTTAAAAATATTTTTTTTTTTCGAAAAATAACAGCATGGTTAAAAAAATAACTATATTAAAAATTAAAACCAAAACAAAAATGAAAGTAAAACGTTTCCCAGACCTCGCCAAGTATGTATTTCTAGTATTTGGTTTATTGGATGAAAATACACACATGTTCATGCGTTGTTGGAACATGCTGTATCGGTTTTCCATCTCAACCACTCAATATCGTCGCTAATACGTAACCGCCAAAGAAAAGTAAACCTTGTTGATTATTTTGGAGGAGGTAGGAGGTAACAGTGGAAAAGCAGTGGTGTATTATTCGGTGTGTCTACGTGATTACTCCATATAATAATCGTACTCTTAAATGCATACTCTTAGATGCATACTCTTAGAGGCATACTCTACCTTTTGATGAGTCTTTCCCCTGAGTAGCAAGTCGCAATCTCTTTGAAACTCACTCGCCTTCTTCGATATAAAAAAAAAAAAACGACAGGTTATTCATGAGTGGACTGTACAGATACTACACTTTCAAATATTTATTAGCTAATAAAACTATATATATATATACATATATATATATATATATATATATACATATATATATATATATACATATATATATATATATATATATATATATATATATATATATATATATATACATCGACACCTGGAAAAGTGAATACAAACGATATAAAATACAATCAGCGTTCTTGAAAATAAATGAATATTCGTTCAAACAGGTTCCAGTCTCCCCTCTAAGAACAAGATGAATTACAGGTGGACCAAGATAAAAGACGCATGAAAATGAGGTATGTCGGGAAATGCACACAATGTGCCGACAAAAGGAAACATCAAACGCATTGTCTCTCTTTGGGGAACCTTGAATCTTTTCTCTCGTTTTTTTTCCCCCTCGTTGTGCCAATATTTTAATCGTTTTTAAACGTTAATAAATTTATTTTAGTGTCTCCGTACTTTTGGCACATTCAATAAGTTCCCCATTAGAACTCTTTATTTTCGACATAATATTATTTTGTACGCTATCGATTTTCTCCTGATGAGATGATAGCCGAAAGAGCTCTTGAGAAACTTCCGCCTATTTTATTCAAAACTGTACATAAATTCTGTACCTCCAAACATTTATATATATATATATATATATATATATATATATATATATATATATATATATATATATATATATATATAATCCATTCACAAGTAAGCACAAGGTTATTAAAACTATGATGAAGATGAAGTGGTCATTGGTCGTCCTCCGTCAATCATACTTTTGGATGATGAATGATGGATTAGTCCTTTAACCCTCTGGGTGTTGGGAGCGCTACATTTTTTCATGCAGCGTGTCTTGGGCAATAATAGCCTGCCGACGCCCATCTCTCTCCAAGCTTCAGATCACATACAGTACCTGGTATTGCTAAATGGTCACCCATTTTAGTATTGACCAGACTCAACATTGCTTAACTTTGGTGATCTAATACGCGCCGGTGATTCAACATGATTATGCCATATAATAATCAAACTCTTTGACGTATTTTGTTCCATTCGTTGAAGCATCGTTTTTCTTTCATTTTTTCTCTGTTTCACTTCAGTAGGATGCCACCACAATACCACATTTACTCTATGGAGTACCCTACTTAAATAACATATAAAGAGTTTGATTTGAATTCGTTTACAAAAGAAAACATACTAGACTATGATCGTAGCCCCAAAGCCGGATCAGTTTGGTGCCGTTACCGACCGTTACTGACCGTCATTTCTCAACTAAGAACTAGGTTGTTGCGGCATCCTGAAGCCGTGCCAAAACACATTACGCTTTGGAGAACTTCCCAGCCCTCGACACAGACTCCGACGCTCATTGGCATCTGCAATATCTGCTGGAAGCCAAGAAGTCTTGGACAGAAGTCAAATCGTGTGAAGCAGGGTCGATTACAACTCGGCTGTGGGTAGGACAAAATACACAACAATCCACCACCCCAATAAATTTTTCAGCGGACCTGAAGAATCTTGCCCCCTTGTGTATTTTTTTTTTTCATTTTCATCTTTTTTCAATTTATTATCAAATAGACACTAGTCTATCAGATTATAAATAAATAAATAAATAAATAAAATGAATAAATAAGATGAAAAATGTCAATATTTAAATATTTGTAGAGGGTGTTCAGTTTCTAATGCAACGATCACCGATTTTAGAACAGCTCGACGTTTTTAGGCCAAATTTCGTGAATTTAATCTTTTTTAAGCAGTTTAGCCTGTTGTTTAAAGATTATTTTAAAAAGCGAAATTTAAAAAATGTTAAACTATTTTTTAAAAAATTTGGCTTAAAGACATCGGGTGGTTATAAAATGGGTGAACGATTTACTAGAATTGATGCATTAGAAACTGAGCAACCCTTCAAATATTTAAATATTGACTTTTTTCAATTTTTTTATAATCTGGTAGACTAGCGTCTATTCGATAATAATCGACTGAAAAATTGGAAAAATAAAGAAAAAACAAAAAACAAAACAAACAAAAAACAGAGAAGGGGCAAGATTCTTGAGGTCTGCGAAATTTTTGTGTGAGGAGTTATCATAAGTTACACTGTTTCTCTTCGGACTATTGTCCTCAGTAAATATGTTTATATTTCTTATGCATTTTAGAGAGAAATATGAAGAAAGAACATTAAAACAATTAGAAGATTTTGATAATCCTTCTTCGAGTGTATTCTGGATTAGGATGAATGTATGCACTTGGACACAATGAATGATGCGCAGCGTAGTGGATAAAGTACTTGATAAAAAATTCAATTGTAAATTACACTCTTCTGGATGTTGAAGGTTTAATCCTCACTGCGGGCAACACTCCAAATACAATTGCAAATTATTCAAAACTTCTTCCTGGACATTAGATTACGTAGACTAAGTAACAATAGGAAAATTCCGTTCAGTATTCTGAGTTCGACAAAAAGATTATCGAGTTCGACAAGATACACCTAAAGAAGTTAGATCGGCCGAAACGTTGCGCGATTAACACTTGACATAAGAACAGTAGTCTGAATAATTAAAATACTACGAACATAAAAAAGGGTCGAGATTGTGATATTCATTCTTCCGGTGTGTTCTGAATTGGGAGGATTGTATGAGCACGGACACGATGAATATAAACAATATCGATTTATTTAATCTTAGGAACCAATCTTTACAGCAGAAGAAGTTAGTTTTGGCTCAGGCAAGTGGGAACTTCCCATTATTATCTTCTGTTGCTATATAATGGGGTTGTATATAACGGATATATATACATTGAACATATTGTGATGAAGGGTTCATCATTACTGTGTACGTGCCACTAGACGTCTATCGTTGATTATTCACTATCTGAACCCTAAGTATATATATATATATATGTGTGTGTGTGTGCGTGTGTGTGTGTGTGTGCATTTATATATGTGTGTGTGTGAGTGTGCATTTATATATGTGTGTGTGCATTTATATATAATTTGATGCAAGAGTCATAGTTTATTTTGTATATATATATGTGTGTGTGTGTGTGTTTGCATATATATATATGTGCGTGTGTGTGTGTGTTTGTGTGTGTGTGTGTGTGCATTTCACGACATAACTTATTTTCATGCGTCGTTTATCTTGGTCCACTTGTAATTCATCTTGTTCTTGGAGGGGAGGCTGGAACCTGTTTGAACGAATATGCATTCACTACCAAGAACGCTGATTGTATTTTATATAGTTTTCATTCACTTTCTAGGTGTCGATCGCAGAAAAATGGAAAGTGAATATCTTTGCTTGAGTGGTTAATTCTAGGTCTCTATTCTGATACACGTCAGCTCGCTCCCCGGTGAAGGAAGAGGAAACGACCTGTTAAACCGTCCGCCCTGCTCAACGTCCAAATTCCAACTCCAATTATTCTTCTAAGCTCACGATCACATAGTAACATATACGTACTTCCGTCAGCTGATCAGATGCTTCCGGTAAACTTGTCTATGATATGATTTTATTATATTTTGACAGCTTTTATCAACATTATTTATATTTATTTCTTGTTTATCTTTACAGATAGATAGATAGATTGATCGAGATGGATAGATATAGAAATAAATAGTTAACTAGATCGAGAGATATATCGATACTACACATAGATAAATAGATAGATCGACAGACAGATAAATAACTTGCAAGTACTTTCTTGTGTTCGACCTACTACATAACAATATTAGATTGTCGAGTTTGTTATAACTTGGAGGAGTGCATATTATGTACGCAATGGATGTATATATTCTGTATGTATATAATTGGCCAGAACATACGACCTAACAAAAGATCTGCTCTTTGGTACAAGCCCTGGCAAAAGAGGACGCGGAAGACCAAAAACAAGAATCTCAGACAATGTGAAAGACATCGTGGATATTAGCATGGCTGAGTTACTCGGAATGGCACAGAATTGGAGTCAATGGCGACGATCCGTGAAGAGTGCCACAGTCAGTAAAGACCATTCCATCGAAGAGAGATATAATTGTGGTATTAAATTCTGCAGATGATTACGTTGTCGGGGGCAGGTCAAATCATATAAACGTATAACTTGTGTTGTGATGCTGACACGAAATGATGACGTGGATGTATTGATAATATGTTTACAGATGGGAGGAGATAATTAATTGCACAAACGGATACTTGTACATGACAACGAGAGGGAGACGAGTTCTTTGATGAATGACGGAGAAAGTGTATATCATAGCGGTCTATATACTAGATCGTATGTACATTTAAGATGTCGGGTGATGATGGTATGTTCAACAGCTGTTGGCAGTACATATATAACAGTGTCATTTTAAACGTCAAATAAACACATACCTTATTATTACAAAAACAAGATGACACAATTGTTATATTTATATATAACATCATTTATTCTCTGGTAGGCCGGACATCTTTAGATATTACAACGTTCTGTTCACATTTTGGCTACATGGGAATGTGTGGACCTGAGGTGGACGAGTCACTAAGAGAAAGGGGGCAATAGCCAAAGAAATAGAAAACATCCTACAATCGACAATTGATAGGAAGTAGCAAACAATGAATCTGTAGGTATTTTTTTAGATCGAGCTTTTTAGAGTTGACAACTAGATGCCCTTCGCGGTGGATGGGAGTTGGACAGTTTTTAGAGTTGACAACTAGATGCCCTTCGCGGGCGGACACACACACACACACACACACACACACACACACACACACACACAAGTCCAACCGTCAATTATATATGAACATTGGCGTTTGTTTTTCCTTTCTTTGTTCCACGATTTATTATATTTCTACTCTTGTGAAACCACGTGTGTCCCCATCGACGGTCACCAGCGAGAAAATGACGATCCGGACGTAAAAGGAATAGTCGAACGAAAAATCCACGATACACGACGTTAGGAGTCGGCGATCTGTCGGAGACACACGTCTGGTCACAAATACGTTGCTTCCTATCCCGTCTCGATAATTAAAATAATGTTCTTTCACAATAATAACTTATTTAAATTAGCATCTAACTTTTAATAATAATAGTCGCTATTATATTAGCAAGATGTTTTCCGGCGTGTAACATTTTAGTTTCTAAAAACAAATTCTTTTTATGTGGCTGCGCTCACTTCTCTTTTACATGTTTTTCGCGCGTTCATTTGTTCCGTTCTTTCCCTGTATTTTTGTTTTATTTTAAAAACAACTCAAATGTTTATCATAAATATGTGTATGCGATACACACGTTGTTGCTGCTGCTGTTGCTGCTGCTGTTGTTGTTGTTCTCCTTCTTCTTTTTTTTTTCTTCTTCGTCTTCTTCTCTACTACTCCTTTTGGTCAAGATCAAAGTGTAGTATCTGTTCTTCATATGCTGCACTTCTATTTCTTGTTCTCTTTCGGTGGAGGAGAAATCCTTCACGACTGAGACAATTTTTATTTTTGTACCTTTTCTCCACGTTAAAAAACGACCCTGGTGTCTAACTCTGTCCCGTGGGGAGGCATAGTAAATAGGTACTACTACTACTACTACTACTACTACTACTACTACTACTACTGTCACTGCCGCCGTGGTCTCGTCTACTGATTGTTGTATTAATTTCGTCGTCTCCCTCGTTCGCATGGCTCTGATTTTTCATCAGTGGAGCTAGAGAAACACAATTTTTTAACGTCTACAGAAAAGGAGATGAAGACGTTCGTTTGAAGTTTTAATTTCATTATCGCTAAGAGTTTTTAAAACCAAGATGATCACAAAGGAATAGTCTATCTTCATAACATTTTTCAAATATTAATATTCGATTTCTTAAAAGAACATACACGTGCAAATGAAAAATAATTTGGCGGAAGTCTAATCAGGTATCCCTGGATCCAAACCGCCAACTAATATGCCTGCTCTCATGTTCGACTTATCACTTTCGCTTCAGAATAATCTCAGTTATTTTTTTTATTTTTTATTTATTTTTTTTACACAGTGATCACCACTTATCAAGGCCTGGAAGCCACTCAGGAATAAGGGTTATTGCAAGTACATTACGTTAGTGAGGAGATTTGCTGAAGTGTTTACTTAAGGGGGCGGTTCATTAAGAATTTGTTAACATTGGACTTGAACACATCCAAGTTGTAGTCCGGAGGGAAGCAGGCAGACGGAACAGAGTTCCACAGGCGTGCAGTTCTAAGAAAGAAGCTTTGTTCATGGAATCCGCGTTTTGATTTAGGCACAGATATAGAGTGGGGGAAATTTTTCACAGTTGATTCAGCTAGACGGGTGTTTTTCGTGAAAGATTGGCGAGGGGGGACCAGAGATTGGAGTTCAGACGAGCATCTGCCATGGAAATAACGATAAAACAAGGACAGGCTCGCAACGTCTCTTCTGTGGGAGAGAGGTTGCAGGGTAGAGAAAAGGGCATACCCCATTAAGCTACTATTTTGTACTCTGTCAAGGCAGGATAGGCTGTTTTTAGCAGCTCCTGCCCAGATATGGCAGCAGTATTCCATCCTTGGACGTACTTGGCTTTTATATAGATAGAGAATTGCATCAGTAGTGAGATATCTTCTGGAGCGGTAGAAGGATCCCACCGTCTTTCCAGCGACCTTGGCAACAGACTTGATGTACGTGTTCCATTTCAGATCAGGAGTAAAGGTCAAACCCAGAAGCTTGTCAAAACACGGGGCCTCACCCAGACGAGAGCCATCCATCACAATTGATGCCAGCTGGGGATCAGAGCGTTGATGATGTAAGGATATGAGTTTGGTTTTGGATGCATTAAAAGTAACCGAACACATCTTCCCCCACTGAACCACGCGCTCGAGATCAGAGGAGAGAGAATCAGAGAGAACTTTGTCATTTACAGCCTTTGATGTGTTGCCGTAGATGGTCGTGTCATCAGCATAGATGTCAACGAATGATTTAAGTATGTGTTTAGGGAGGTCATTGATGTAGATCAGGAAGAGAGTTGGGCCCAGGATGGACCCCTGAGGGACTCCAGCATTTATATTGCAGGCCTCCGATTTTTGTCCATCTACCACTACTCTTATGAGCCTATCGGAGAGAAATGATTTAATGATTGAGAAAACATTTCCAGTTATACCGTAGCTGGAAATCTTGTGAAGTAGACCCTTATGCCATACCTTGTCGAATACCTTTGATATGTCAAGAGCAATTGCCCTAGAAAGGAAGCCTTTGTCAAGAGATTCACTAATCCTGTGGGATATAACCGTCAGCACATCTGCGGTAGATCTTGCAGAGCGGAAACCATATTGTGTGTCACTAAGGAGGTTATTTCTGCTGAGGTGGTTGACTATTTCTCTATTTAATATGGATTCCAGCAACTTACTCATGACACACAGGAGACTTATTGGTCTGTACTGAGAGAGAGAGAGAGAGAGAGAGAGAGAGAGAGAGAGAGAGAGAGACTTATCACCTGAATTCTTAAATACAGGGCTAATGATGAGGTTTTCCAGGGTGTTGAAAAGTATTTCTCCTTAAGGCAACGCTTAAAGAGTTTCGTAAGTATGGGAGCAAGTTCTGGTTGAAGATTTTTTAACACTATAATTGGGATGCCATCAGGGCCAGTTACTTTACTGGAATCAAGGTTTTTGATTTGCTTGACGACATCATGCACCGATATTTATATATTACCTAGCGTGTTCTGTGTTATGGGAGGAAATATGGGGAGTTGATGGCCTTCGTCGCATAGAGTAGAATTAGCTGCAAAGTTCTTGTCTGATGCTGAAGAGATGACCTCTAGGTCCATTGATAATGGTTGGGATAGAACGCATACTTCTGTTCAGGATCCTATTTGTTATTTGCCAGTAGATTTGTGGGGAAGTGTTTAGAGCGATTCAGAGAATCTGCTTTACAAGAATAAGACAATGGATCTAATATATGAATTACAATAATTATTTAATAAGAAAGAAAGCAAAAAGTTTTAGAGTCGATTTCTCCTCAAGAGCGGAGCAATCCATGATAATCCATGATAAAAAAGAGACATGTGTACGATTGAAAGACACGGATTGAGTCTTAAAAGATTAAACGAAACGAACCATTTCGTACCCAACGTACAACTAAGTCCAAGTCAACTTCTAGATTAGATGCATATTTTAACTGATCCAAGGGGAATGGGTGAGAAGTATTCGATGCAGAGAAGAAACAGTGTTCATCTTAAAATAGAGCTAATAGAGGAACGCCAGCATTCATAAGAAAAAAGAATGAAGAATAACCAGAGTTATTCGAAATCTTGGAATGTCAAGAACTTCATCACCAATACTATAACCCTAAAGTTTATGTACAACTCACAGTACAAGACCAGAATAACACTATTGAACGCCTTTGAAATGACACACGCAATGCACCTATCCTCTCTCTAAATCGACAGATCAGCTCAGTTACCACAGGCAGCAGAAAAGATCATCGCTTCTTAGAATCAAATTTAGTTTCTGTCACTTTTCGATCAACAAACCGTATTAAAAAAAATCTGTTTGTATTATTATTATTTATTTATTTATGTATTAATTAATTAATTATTATTATTATTATTATTATTATTATTATTATTATTATTATTATTATTATTTTATGTATTCTAACTTTGGATCGTATAGCGATGATGAATCTCCCAAAATACAGGAAACTAGCAATTCACCAATAATAATAATAATAATAATAATAATAATAATAATAATAATAATAATAATAATAATTGTAATAATAATAATAAATGTGATGCTAAATCTGGTGTCCTTGATGAATTTAAACTGTTAGTCGTTCTTGTAACAGTGGAGAAACCTCCTTTTGGCATCCACCTGACTTCACGTCAACGTTTCTCGACTATCTTTTGAAATTCTCTATTTAACTCAACAGTTTTTTTTTATTATTTACTTTTTTTTACCTGATGATGATTCGATAAAAAATCAAGAATAAAAAGTATCAAATATTTTAACAATGTTTGCGTTATATATATACATTGTAGAACGATAATATATATATATATATATATATATATATATATATACATTGTGGAAATATAATATATATAGTTATATATATATATAGTTATATATATAGTTATATATATATAGTTATATGTATATATATATATAACTATTTCATTTACTCACATAAAGTTAATATACAAAGTATAAATTTATGCATAAACTTTAAGTATTTACTTCATAAGAGCTCAATACATAGGTTGAGCTAGTTAGTAATTTATAAAATATATATTGCGATTAAGCTACACTGAATATTCCGCGTTTCATCCATGAAACGCGGAATATTCAGTGTAGCTTAATGCTTAATCGTCATATATGAAATTATAAATTACTATATATATATATATATATATATATATATATATATATATATATATATATATATCGGTTGTATCGATTGGTTTTCTAGATGTAAATCCAATGAAACTCGCGTGATTATTAAATAGTGCTCAGTACAGGACAGAGCTGTTATATAGTGTATTTATTATATAAATATTATTGGTTACATATGTGCATACATGTTTCAGTGGAGTCCCAATTCAGGGACAACACTTCATCGGACCAAAAAAGAATTGAATGAATTGGGACTCCACTGAAACATGTAATATATATATATATATATATATATATATATATATATATATATATATATATATAACTACTTAATTTACTCACATAAAATTAATATACGAAAGTATAGATTTATGCGTAAATTTTAAGTATTTACTTCAAAAGTGCTCAATACGTAGGTCGAGCTAGTTAGTAATTTATAAAATATATATGGCGATTAAGCTACACTGAATATTGGGTGTTTCATCCACTATAGGATTCCTCAGTTGAGAAATCCTAGAGTGGATGAAACGCCCAATATTCAGTGTAGATTACTATATATATATATATATATATATATATATATATATATATATATATATATATATATATATATATATATATATATATATATTCTAGTATGTGCTCTCCATTTATCTCAGCATTTGTTTCCAGTCGTCCTGTACATATACTTCACTTGCCACTTGCTAATGGTACTTAACAATGTCGAGGAGAGGTGTGGTTGGAGATTGCGCAGCTCCGCCACAAAAATTTAACGCGCAGGCACCCCTTCCTACGTATCCATAGTCTGTCAAAGAATGGAGGAGAACTCAAAAGACCTTGTAACGGATGTTGTAACCCCACATCAGGTTTACAATTCCGGTTGCGCATGCGTACATAATTGTTAATACTTTCTGCCTTTTTTCTTACATCGTTCATTTCCGTATTACGTTTAAGATATTTTAACGCAATTTTCTTATAAATAAATCTACTTTAACCCGTTGAAAACCATAAAAGCATTTTACAACGGTGATTTACCCACCGCCTTCCTTTTTTGTTTAATTTATTCTCAATTTTTCAATACACCTTTCTTAAAAAAGATTTCCTTGGATTTTACTTGTGTGAATGGAAATTTAATTAACTTTCTGGGATTTACATTTTTGGATTTTTACCGTCATTGGATTATTTACCTTTCGCCATACTATCCATTCACGTGAAATCACCTTTTTCTTCACCATATTCCCTCTGCTTCACTTTTGTTATCTTTGACTTACTTGCAGTTCCATCAAATACTTTTGTATGCAAAATCCTATCCCGCATTTTGCTAATTCCTACCTTCTAATGAGAAGGAAGGTATTTCTTCGAAACTCCGCGGATTAAGGACTATCCACTTATTAAGTGTTTCCTTTTCAGATTAAATATGTTTTTAACTCCTTTCCAAAGTGTTTTTTAACATGTTTTATTAACTATTTGCTCTTATTATAAGCTCTATCTCCTATTTGGTTTTATGGAGCTTTTACATCTGGTTGAGATTACTTTATAAATATTAATTCTTTAATATTTATAATATACTTTAGTTTTACCATCTTGGATCATTTTGGTAAATTTAATTGTAATTTTTATTTTTATTTTATTACACACACACACACACACACACACACACACACACATAATGGCTTCAATTAAAGTTTAAAATGCAAAAGTCAAGTATCATGCTTCAGTTGGGCACTAAACAGAAACATTCATTTCGAAGGCGACCCTGTCATATCAAAGAACCTACTGTTTATTTTATATGCTTGGCCTTACTCCTTGTGCGGTGATAATGGCTTGAATTTTAGTTTAAAATAAAAATTGCTTTAAACAGAAACATTCATTTCGAACGCGTCCCTGCTATATCAAAGAACCCACAGTTGAATTTTTATGTCGAGCCTTTCGGCTTGTTTGGTAATAAAATGCACTTGTGATGTTAGGCTGTGTAAGGTGTTGACTGTGGTTAAAATCGCGTGTTCCTTCTTTCACTGGATTATTTCGATTATCAATTATCGATACTTATCGAAGACAGTCCAATAAAAAAAACTATCTAGGAACACTACCAGGCACACAAAATATCTTCGTATGAAATTTCATAAAAATTGACCAGCCGTTTCCGAGCCCATGGGAAACGAACTCTCACGCACAGGCACACTTAGAGTAAAGTTCCTTTTATATAATAGAGATAGATATTTCCATAAAAGTGTCACCTGGCACAGATCACATTTCATCTTATGTCACATATTTTCATAAAAATGTCAATTGGAACTGATCACACCTCGCCTTACATTGAATATTCCACAAATATCACCTAGCGTGGATCACACTTTGCCTTACATTGCGTATTAGAATAAAAGCGTCACCTGTCGGGCATTGCATTTTACTTTATGTTGTGTATTTCCATAAAAGTGTCAGCTGACATGGATTACACCTCGCTTCACGTTGCAATATTTTTTTCGATTTATTTAAATAACATTGCTATATCAAGGATAGTAACTTAATAAACATTGATGAAAAGGTCATTTCTTTATTAAAAGTTTCTACTAAAACAATATAAAATAGCTAAAAATGAAATTGGGAGCAACATACAGGTGTACATGTTTGGGAACAATCGGCCCATACAGTATCCCAGTCGTTTTAAGTTTTTGTTCGTTCACTCTTAGACACACATTTCTCGAAAAAATGCGACACCTGTGAAGATGCTGCTCAAAGCATTATTTCTTGTCTTGATAGAATTCATAGTTGACTTCGCCGTCTAGATAGTAACTGTCGTGTGGTAGATTAGAAATTGATATGCGAGACGAAGGAGCTGATATAAGCTACACCTTTCATTTCTTTGTTAGTTCGACTTACTCTTTCTCCTATTTTCTTTTATTTATTCTGACGTCGACGGATGAGTGCTAAAAAGAATGCGGCTTTAATTGCTATCCTTTTTTTCTTTTCTCCCTTTTTGTTGAGATTCGATCTCTTCATCAAGTCAGTTTTCACATGAATGTGTGAACTCAGAAAATTTCCCATCTATGAAAATCGTTTCAAACTATAAAAAATAAATAAATAAATAAATAATAACAATCTTATAAGAAAATATAAACAAACCTATAAAACAGAGGCTTCGCCAACTGAAATAATAAAAACTATATTTTTATATATTGTAACTTTGAATCATTAATAATGAATCTTTAGAAATACAGAAAGAATGACTTATTTTTGCACATTTTACAAAAAAAAAAAAACATTTTTAGATTTAATATTTAAAAATAACATGAGACAATTAAAGAATTCTCAATTATGGAAAATTCATATTTTTTTTATAAAGTCCGGATATGTCGCGATTTTCGATTTTTTCAAAAAATGTTACTATCACCAAAAACTACCTGTAGCCAGCAGTTGAAAAGTTCCAGAAACAACGCTTACAATTAATACGCATGTAGTTTAAATTGGCGAATGAAAAGATAAATAAAAACATGAATGTTATGAATGGGTCACCATTTAGTAAGTACTAATTGAATACAAACAATTGAAGCATGCATGGTACTCCGTTAGTGCACAGTGAACGAGATAAAAAAAAATGACTAAGTTCAGCATTTTCCTCTTCCCCAGTAAGCCCCAAAAGTCAAGTCCTGATGAAAATGAACAAACGGTGCGGTTTTAGGCCTTAGCAAATGTAAATTCGAGTTCTGCCCCATGCAAAAAAAAAAAAAATAAATAAATAAACAAGTCCATCATTTCCCCCTCCCCATTTAGTTCAAAAGTCCCCAGGGCCTTAACATATTTAAATTTGAGTTCAGCACCATGCAACCATGCTAATAAATAGACATACACAGGAAATTTTGGACAAATATGGTAAAATAGTCCAAAAAATGGAGTGTTTTTCTTAGCCCTAAAAGAATCCCTGCTGCACACACAAGAGTTATCGCGAAGTATAGACAAACAAAATTATATAGAAATCAGTCAGTTACAACTTTTCAGAAAGTTTTATAAACATCCAAAGCATCATTTTTTTTAATAAGCACGAAAGTGTCAATTTTAGCCATTTTAATCCAAAAGGCATCCCTAGGGAGGCAACCGAAGTTTTTCTGGAAAATCCGTTCTGTTACCTTTTTACTCATATCATGTTCAATGTTTGTGCAAAATTTCAAAAAATTCCAAGGCGTAGTTCTTTAGAAAATTGCGGGCAGGCGAACAGACAAGGGTGAATTTACAGGTCCACCCTCCTTTTGTCGGGGACTAAAAAATATAGGAATAAAAGCGAGAAAGCATGGATTAACGAATAAAAAATATTTATATCAATAGAAATGTATACCCTACTTTGAAAGACCAAAATTTGTTGAGAAGTAGACAGAAGCAGCAGAATGTTTGTTTCAATATTCTGCTGTATGTATATGTGTACGTGTGTACGTGTGTGTGTATGTGTTTGTATGTGTGTATGTGTGTATGTGTTTGTATGGGTGTATGTGTTTGTATGAATGTGTGTATGCGTGTATGTATGTGTGTATGTGTGTACGTGTGTGTGTATGTGTTTGTATGTGTGTATGTGTGTATGTGTTTGTATGGATGTATGTGTTTGTATGAATGTGTGTATGCGTGTATGTATGTGTGTATGTGTGTACGTGTGTGTGTATGTGTTTGTATGTGTGTATGTGTGTATGTGTTTGTATGTGTGTATGTGTTTGTATGTATGTGTGTATGCGTGTATGTATGTGTGTATGTGTGTACGTGTATGTGTATGTGTTTGTATGTGTGTATGCGTGTATGTGTTTGGATGTGTGTATGTGTTTGTATGTATGTGTGTATGCGTGTATTATATGTGTATGTGTGTACGTGTGTGTATGTGTTTGTATGTATGTGTGTATGTGTTTGTATGTATGTGTGTATGTGTTTGTATGTATGTGTGTATGTATGCGTGTGTGTGCGTGGGAGTGCGTTTACCTACTGGTTGGTTGTGTCTACTGGATATATAACAGCCTGCTTATAGGTGTTTCAGCGTGAAGCACTCCTATCTTCAAGGATGGACGCTGGAGAGTCTAGGCGCATCGTAGGCGTCACCCGGAATAACTTGGATTTAAGTTGACCAAGTCACTGTTTTATAGGTTTGTTGAATTTCACACAGGGCTGTTACTTTTTGAATTTGAACAGATTTTATTGGTTGGAAAATATTTTGAGCCTTCACGTTCCTGTGAAAACTAACATTCTTTTCAAATAAAGAAGAGCGAGAAGCTCAACAGGCGGAGAAAGAAAAAGGGTAGCAATTAAAACTATTTGCTTTTTAGCGTTCGTTCGCTGACGCCAGATTGCCAAAGAGAAGTGAAAAAGAAAGAAGAATTAAGAGTAAGTCGAACGAACAAAGAAAGAAAAGGTGTATCTTATATCGGCCTCTTTCGTTTCGCACATCAATTTCTAATCTACCACAAGACAATTATCATCTAGATGGCGAAGTCGATCTTGAATTCTGTTAAGACAAGAAATAATGCCTTAAGCAGCACCTTCGCAAGTGTCGCATTTTGTTCAAGGAATTTTTCAATATTGAATGGACAGAAACTTACAACGACTGGGATACTGTAGGGACTGCTGACGCAATTCTCTACCTATATAACAGTGAGGTACATCCAAGGATGGAGTACTGCTGTCACATCTGGGCAGGAGCTGCTAGGAAACATTATCCTGCCTTGAAAGAGTTCAGAATAGACTTCGTAGCCTAGTGGGGATGCCCTTCTCTCTTCCCTGCAACCTCTTTCTCACAGAAGAGAAGTTGCGAGCCTGTCTTTGTTTTATCGTTATTTTCATGGCAAGTGCTCGTCTGAGCTCCAATCTATAATCCTCCCTCGCCAAAGATTCACGAGAAACACTCGTCTGGTTGAACACACTATCATTAATTTCACCCACTATTTATCTGTACTTAAACCTAAACGTAGATTCTATGAACAAAGCTTCTTTCTTAGAACTGCACACCTGTGGAGCTCTCCCGTTTACCTGCTTTCCAGCTGACTACAATATGGCCGTCTTCAAGTCCAATGTAAACAAGTTTTTGATGAGCGGTTCTCCTTAAGTAATCCAATTTTACCAAATTTACACTTCTAACGATTACTATGATATTGTCCTTTTGACCACTGTACACTCTTTAACTCTTATCCTCGAGTGGCCCCGCGCCTTGATAAGTGGTGATTCCCTTGTGAAAAAAAAAGAAAAGATACTATAGAGGTGATTTTCCTAAACGTTTACACCTGTATGTTGTTCCCAATTTCATTTTCTAGCTATTTTATGTTTTAGTGGAAACTTTTAATAAAGAAATGACCTTTTCATCAAATTAACATCTTTAATATAGCAGTGTCATTTAAATAAATGAAAAAAATTGCAACGTGAAGCGAAGTACAATCCATGCCAGCTGACGTTTTTATGGAAATACACAACATAAAGTGAAATGCAATGCTTTTATTCTAATACGCAATATAAGGCAACGTGTGATCCACGCTATGTGATATTTACGGAATATTCAATATAAGGCGAGGCATGATCTGTTCCAATTGACATTTTTATGAAAATATGTGACATAAGGTGAAGGGCAATCGCGTTTTATTGAAATATGCAATGTAAGATAAAGTGCCAGATGACACTTTTATTAAAATATGTAACATAAGGCGAGGTTCGATCGGTGCTAGATGACACCTTTATGAAATCGTACAATGTAAGGCAAGATGTGACCTACTCAAGGTGACACTTTTATATGAATATAAAGTAGGATGCAAATGCAAGACGAGATTCGATCCATGTCAGCTGATACTTTTACAGAAAAACACAATGTAAGGCGAGATTCTATGTGTGCCTTATGCCACTTCGATCCATGTAAGATGACACTTTTATGTAAATATGCAGCGTAAGGCAAGATAATACATATTAAGATGAGACTTTCATACAAATACACAACATAAGGCATGATGCGATCTGTGACAGATAAGGCCTTTTATGGAAATACATAATACAAGATCTGAAATGATCAACGGTAGAAGACACTTTTAATGAAATACAAAATATAAGGCAAGGGGCGATCTTATAGAAATTCGCTACATAAGGTGAGATGCGATCTGTGCTAGTTTAATGTTTTTATCGAAATACACAACATAAGGCGAAGTGCGATCTTATGGAAATTCGCTACATAAGGCGGGGTGCGATCCGTTCTAGTTAACTGTTTTATGGAAATACGCAATATAAGGCAGAGTGTGATGTTATTGAAATACACAACATAAGGCCAAGTGCGATCTTATGGAAATTCGCTACATAAGGCGAGATGCGATCTGTGCTAGCTGACTGTTTTTATGGAAATATGCAATATAAGGCAGAGTGCGATGTTATTGAAATAAACAATATAAGACGAAGTGCGATCTTATGGAAATTCGCTACATAAGGCGAGATGCGATCTATGCTAGCTGACTGTTTTTATGAAAACACGCAACATAAGGCGAAGTGCAATGCGTATTAAATATTTACTTGTCATAATCATTTTATTTTCGACAATTTTATAAAAGATCAAACAAATATGCAGAATTCTTCTTTTATGTTTTAAACTGTATCGATATTTGATATAGTAGCCGCATAATAAAGAAAAGACCAATGAACTAATTCGGAAATGAAATTTCGTGTTTTTGTTTCTTAGTCTTGCGATAACAATTACCGAACAAACAACACTTATTTCTTGATCAATAATTTAATTAGAGGCAGAACTAATTAACTACTTTAATTAACAAAGCGTCCGTATGAGAAGAAAAAAATTGTTATTATCGGTTAATGAACTAATGTTTTTGTAACGAAACGGGAAAACATCGCCGAACTACAAAAAAGGGTTCGTATCGGATGTTGTAGAATAGAAGGACACAAATCTCATTCTTGCATTTTTCAAACAACTTTATTGATTGTACTATTTCGATTCTTCGGACTACTGTTCTCATGTTGAATGTTATTTTCGCAAAGTTTCCGTCAACGTAACCTTCGATCTTCTTTAGGTGTAACATGTTGAACTCGGGAATCTTTCTGTCGAACTCGGGAATCTGCAAGTAATTTCGAACGGAACCTTTTATTTAATCCACGGGTGTATCACACGCTTTTTTTCACTAATGTCTGGGTAGAACCTTCAACCTCCGGAAGAGTGCAACTGAATTTTACCAAGTACTTTGTTCACTACGCCACGGATCCTTGCGTGGATGACGATACGAATAATCAATCACCATCTGAAATATTTATAAACATAACTTTATTGAATCATCTTTGTTAAAGTGTTAATACGAAGAGTGTTGGCAATAGAATAAGTCCACAAATGTGAATGAAGATAAAAAACGGTTAGGAAGAATGAATGTCTTTATTGTAAGAAAAGCAAAAGTGTTCATTTATTTATGAAGAATACGTACCATACACCAGTGTTGAGATCAAAGCCAAGTAGGTATATGTATGCATGTGTGTGTGTATGTGTGTGTGTGTGTGTGTGTGTGTGTGTGTGTGTGTGTGTGTGTGTGTGTGTGTTAAAATAAGTCCAATGTATGTAGCTATAATAACCATGTTGAGTCCACGGTGCCCCTTGTCAAACCCCAAGACAGGACAGTTCGTGCAGGGTGAGGAGGGTGAACCCCAAGCGATAAGATTGGAGGGGTGCAAGAAAGTTACGGCCAAGTGTGTGTGTGTGTGTACGCATGTGTGTGTGCGTGTTATAGTAAGGTTCGCGTGTGTTCAGATATATAGTAGCCATGTTAAGTTCATAGCGCTTCTTGTAAAACCCCTCCTGGGCTGTACATAGGATGGGTGTACCTCAAGAAGATTCGGCTGGAAAGAAGTGCCGTGAAAGGGGTCAGCTTGCTTTAGTCACCTGGGAGAAAGCCGTGTGTCAACTCTTTCTATCACGTGCTCATTTCGCATGAGAGATATGTCTCTGATTGTGCAAGCCAGGAAGTAAGTTTAATGCTTACACCAATCAGCGCCAAGCTTATAAACTAAACGCAAATTCAAAATCGTAAACCGCGAATTGTCGTTGTTCTTATTTCCTTTTTTTATTTACTACAAACAAGACATTTTGTCATTTTATAAGTGACATCCTAAGTGGGGAGTTGAGCAGCAACATTTAAATTTCTCCATCTTGGTACAAATAACATAAAGGGGATTCCAAAGGTGAGCGATCCAAGGAAAAAACCTACTAAGGTAGAAAGTTTTTTAGCGTCCAGAAAAAGGGTGTGATTTTGCTGCTAGTTAGGGTGTTCACAGGTATTGACGTTGGGGTTGAGCAAATGCAGTATGTTCACACCGAGGAGATCTATTTTGGCCTGCAAATATTATGTGATTTTGATTATTTAGTCAGGGTTTACTTGGAATGAAAATATCCTTATGTCAAGTTGTCCTGTAAAATCCATCTGCAGAGAGATTGGGACACTCGAGAATAGTGTCTAGTAGGCATTTAAGTTCTCTCCAGTAGACATTCAAGTCACTTCAATATATATATATATATATATATATATATATATATATATATATATATTCGCGTCGAATGGTTCAGGGTCGCCTGACGAAGTTTCATTGACTGAAACAGATGGCTGTTTGTAGCGACCAAATGTAACTGTTAACCTTCGAATAAATAATAAAAAAGATTTTTGCTCTTGTTATCGAGCACTATTTAACAACCTCGATGAGTTCATTAATCCTTACTTTTGAATATCTCAAACCTATAAAATAATAACTATAACTATAATTATTTAATATTTTATAAAATAAAATATTAAATATTTACAGTAATTATATATATATATATAAATATATATAATGATTATAGTAATTATATATATATAAAATAAAATATGAAATAATTATATATATATATATATATATATATATATATATATATATTCACACATGTCTTTTTAAATAAGAACTTCTTGTAAATGTCAGTTTTGTCTTTTTATATTGCCATTTTACTTACTTCAAAGATGCCAAGAGGCCTCCTCTTGGAACTAACACTTAATATTATTATAATTTAAATTAATATCCCAGAGCTTTTTAAGGATAGACGTTGTCCTCTTTTAGGGCTGCTATGTCTATTTCGTTACAGCTTGGTCTTCTAGGTATTTTGCTTAAATAATTTTTTTAAGATTGGCGAGGTCCAATGTAATCAAACACGTCAATCCAGAATCGTAGCACTAAAGTTTTCGTAGTCCTTCAACGTTTTAGTTTTTTGGGTTAAAAAAATAGAAGGCTTTACATTTGGAATGACCTTTCTGTAAATGTGCCATCACTTGTTGCTAGGTCCATACCATATAAGTTTTATGTACATTTACACATGCAGCTATGTCAGTCTTTGATAAAGGAAGCTTTTATATCTTCTTGAAACTTTTACTTCGGTTAGTTTGAGAAGATCAAGATGCTTGATTTCATTATGATTTAAATTTATATCCGAGAGATCTTTTAAGGATAGACGTTGTCCTCTCTTTGGTCTGTTATCTCTATTTCGTTAAAGTTTGGTCTTCCAGGGATTGTGTCTTAATATTTTTTTAAAAAACATTTTTTAAAATTAGGCCAGTTACGCCAACCACAGCCGGTATAATGTTTATTTCTCTCAGAGATAATGTTGTTTTTACGTCATTTTAGAGGTCCTGATATTTAGTGACATTTTCGCGTTCATGCGGGACGGTTCCATCAATAATGAAAGCAGTTCTTTGTCTTCAGTACATCTGCTTGAATCTACGAGTATGTGGTCATCAGACAACATTGTAACCTTTCCGTTTGATGAAGACTCATTCTGCAAGATGTCCGACGATCTGTCAAGCTGCATCTCTCAGCAAATCTTCTAATGAAGACATTTAATGATTTGTTGTAACGGGCAGTGTAGTAGTTATCTGCAAATAGGATCTGACATCCAGGCATTAGGTGGTACAGGCTTTTAGTTGCGGGATTGCAAAACGTACACTGGATATTTGTTTATGAGGCAGACACTTTAAAAGTCTATTCGTGAGTAATCCTTGCTCTTGACTTAACTCTTCATCATATGAGAGTCTTTTTTTCTTGAGCTATTAGACTGAAACCTCATTGTCTATATATTCTTGGTTAAACTAATACATGAACTTCCCTATTTTCTTATGTTGTTTCCATCCTTGATTTTTGTCTCAAATTCATTCTTTTATTCCCAAAGACGCTATCATCGTCCCCAAACTCCTTCTACCAAAGCCAGGGACGAATCCGCAGTCTCAATCTCCTTTTTTTTGTATATTCCATGTGTATTTTTACGTAATGGCCGATTGAAAATGTTGATGCGTCTGTTACATAAAATTCTGATTTTTAGCAGCAAACGATCGATGAGTTTATTGATTTCTTACTGTTGTTATTAAGTATGAACAGAAAATATTGAACAAACCGAACATTACCATGACCTTCTTAATAGTAGGTCTAGTCATCGAAAAATGACGTCATGCCTGATGTTCTAGCAAGCAAGATTTGTCGAACAGTCAATAATGAATGTCGATAATGAATGAGAACTTTTTACAAAAATAAAACACTAGTAAACTGAAAAACTTGCATTGAAAAAGATCAAAACAAGGGACACGATTTATATTGAAACTGAATTGATTCAATATTAATTTAAAAAAAAGAAAAAACAATGAGAATTAATTCAAAAGGCAAAAGTTGTGTGCTGTTTCTTTGAAACAACATTTTGTAAATGAAAGAAATTTGTTGTTCCATGGATTTTAAAGACTAAAATTCGTTTATTATTTACATGAAAAATTGCATTAAAAAGAAAAGAAATTAAACACTATTAGATTTCTACTGAAACTGAACTTTATTTAATATAAAAAATAAAATAAAAAAGCAATAATAAGAATTATGTTTATTAGTCCTCGCGCGAAAGGGCAGGACACAAATTGTTTTAAATAATAATAAATAGAATAACAATAACAAAGACTTTCTCTGGCAAGGACTACTATTGACAGTAACCAGTTATACAGTACTTTTGAAATTTTCATCTCTAATTTTCTCGTTATCTACTGAATATTTGTTAATGAAACCTATATGAAATACATTCCTTATTAAATTTTAAAGATTTTCTATTCTGAAAGAAGTTTTTAAAAATTTAATCTAAAAAGTTATTTTAAAGTTTTTGTTAAAAAATTCAGATTTTCTCAATATTCAGATCTGTATTACAAAGAGGGGTTGCAAAAAATGAGTTCTGGTGTGAGGAGAAATACAACTGGAACAGAGAGAATATTCAGACCTGTGATAATACAAAGAGGGGGTTGCAAAAATGAGTTGTGGTGTGAGGAGAAATACAAACTGAAATAGAGAGAAGGAGAGTTTTAAAATATAATCTTAAAACGAAAAGATACAAGTTAGAAAAGCATTTCATCCAAGGCATGAAAATTGTTAAACAAAATGTTTTACTATAGGCTTTAAAAATAAAGGTACAAGATTCAATTTGAAATTTATCTTCAAAGTGCACTTTTATAAATTTTACAAAGTAAGGTATAAAAATTTAATTTAAATTAAATCAAAAAATTACCTTGGATTTATTTTATGTAATGTACATTCTGTTGCAATTTAAAAACATTATCTTTCATCTAGCAATTAATGATATAGATATAAAATTTTCAATGATTTTTTTTAAGTGCAACAGAATGTACATTACATAAAATAAATCCAAGGTAATTTTTTGATCCAATTTAAATTAAATTTTTATACCTTACTTTGTAAAATTTATAAAAGTACACTTTGAAGATAAATAAATTTCAAATTGAATCTTGTACCTTTATTTTTAAAGCCTATAGTAAAAACATTTTGTTTAACAATTTTCATGCCTTGGATGAAATGCTTTTCTAACTTGTATCTTTTCGTTTTAAGATTATATTTTAAAACTCTCCTTCTCTCTATTTCAGTTTGTATTTCTCCTCACACCACAACTCATTTTTGCAACCCCCTCTTTGTATTATCACAGGTCTGAATATTCTCTCTGTTCCAGTTGTATTTCTAAAGGATAAAATAAGGGAAGCGAGAGTTACGAGGTTGCCGATTGTAAACCGAAGATTTATTTTCAACACTACTCTTTGGTCAGTGATACCTATTTCGGAAATTTGAAAACAGAAGCATTTTATTTTATTGCAATTCCTAAGTTTTATATGGTATTTTGGGGTTGTTCAAATTTATATTTTACTGCCATACCGGGATTTTCATGAAATAAGGTCTCTGCTATCGAACGTAACGTCAACGTAACGTTTGGTGCAAGCGAGAGTTGTCAAAAGTCAGATTGTCGATGATAAATTATAGCTGGTTACACATTTTAAGATTAATTAATTCCAACATTTTGTTTAATAATTTTCATGCCTTGGGTGAAATGCTTTTCTAACTTGTACAATTATATTGGAAGCTGGAGACAGTCAAAATACTGGAAGAACTGAATTATGAATTTAAGAAATAAACAAACAGCAATTGACAAATTAGAATCGAACGATAAACAGTTTGTTTTAAAAATGAAATAGATTTAAATTCACAGAAATAATTTAAAATGCAAATTACTTGTGTCGAAACATATCTTTTTAAATCAAACTTATTGAAAAATATGTTGGATAATTTAGTTGCAAATGGGTTTCTAAATAATAATGTTGATATTTCAGCACGGCCCGTATTCTATACGAATACCAAAAAAAACGATTAATTAATTAATTTTGGTTCTTTTTTAGATAACGATATAATAAAAACATACAGAAAATCAGGTAACAATTATTAAGTACTGACCAATGGCGCGGTGGTTAGAGTACTTTAAAAAAGTGATATTCTCGTGAAGGTTGAAGTATTCGTCTGAAGATTGACGGTTCAATCCTCAGGGTGGGCGACCGAAAAATACAATTGCGAATTACTTAGGACCTTTATCCAGTCATGACTGATGGAACAAAAGCATGTCACTTCCATAAAAAAATAAAGAGTTCGATCCGAAATTCAGCCCAGATTCCCGAGTTCGACAGATACATTCCCGTGTTCGACAAGACACACCTGAAGTAGGTTGGAGATTGCATCAACCGAATCGTTGTAAAAATGGCACTCAATATGAAAACAGTAGTCCGATGAATCCAAATAATACGAATAACCAATCTTCATCTACCAAAAAATCAGAAACTGTAGAAGGCGTTCAAAATTAAAATTCTTTAAATTGTTTCTGCGCATTTATTTTTGCGCATACACTTATTTGAATTGATAAAAACGAATAAAAACATTTTAAACCAATCAGATGTGTTTCCAGGGTTCGTACAGATGCGATTTTCTAAATTTATCAAAATTGCCGTTTTGATTCACCCTGAATGTATAAAACACCAGATATCACTTTTATAATTGAGTTTTCCAAGTACTTTACCCATTGCGTCACGAGTCCTAGCGATACATCTGAAGAAGGTCGGGGTTTACATCGTCCGAAACGGTGTAAAAATGATTCCCAAGATGAGTACAGTAGTCGGAAGAATCCAAATAATACGAACCAAGACTTACATTAAAATGAATTTATTCATGAAATTTGTGGGATTAAATACATATATAATTTTAATAATTGGTTGGTTTCCTGTTTAAACGCGTTGGCAAATACGAAATCAAATAGAGCGTCCTCATATATACGTGTTCTATTTGATTTCCTATTTTCCAACGCCTTTGAACAGGAAACTAACCAATTATTCCATTCAATAACCATTACTTTAATGCTTTGTTCATTCCTATATGTAATATTATTCGTGTAAAATAGACGATTGAGGTCATTTGTATATTACATTAAGGGAAATCGATTTATTAAATAGCGGTGTGTTGGTTATTGTTTATAGTGAGAGAATTGTTTTAAGTTTGTTATTTACATTTGATTTATATTGATAACATATTTAATTCAATTTATTTTACCAACATCGATTTTTTTCTAAAACAGTTTGAGCTATTTGAGTTTTGAGTTATTTCCCTTGGACGCTAACTTTCTCCTTTTTGTTTTCTTTTTCGGCGGATAACCAAAATAAAAATAATTCACACAAACTTTCAAGCATTATTTTTGGAATCAGTTCAAATAAAATAATTTCCCTGATTTTGCAACGAACGTTTTGGTTCAGTGGATTTTTATTTTAAAATAAACAATCCAATTCAACTACGATTCTTTATTTAAAACAAAAACAAAAAACTTTCATTTACGTTTTTTTTTATACCAGTTTCTTTTTCTTCACATTTTTTGACATCGTAACTGCTAATATTTTTTCTTTTAAAAACACAATAAGTCACAACTCATCATTTTTATAACATAAACATTCGGTTAACACAAATTCTGCTTTGGTATTTTTGAAACTGAATTATTTACAGTTTGTTTTCGTTGCAACAAACCGTAATAACAAACCTTTCAAGACTGAGGGAACATAAAAGAAATTCACTTAAACTGGAATATAGTCATAAAAAGGTGCTCAATATCCGGAGAATAGCTTCTCTTCGTATCCCTTCTGCCGAAATATCTGGTGGAGAGTTTTTACGTACTTCTTTTTTCGGGAGGGGTGTATATTTTCGTGTTTTCATTCGTTCTTTTATTTTTGAAATTTTTGTTGGGTAACGATGGAGTTTTTTTGTATTTTTTTAAAATTACATTTTCACACCAAACAAGGTACATTGCCACTTTGGTGTAGGGGGCTACTATCAGGGACATAGGCATCATGGGTACTGTGTAGGAAGTTGGGCAGCAAGATGTCGGTTCACGTTGCACTTGAACTTCTGCATGCCAGTACAGTTGGGGAAGGAGGGACCCGGCAGGGAATTCCAAAGTCTAGTTGTCATGGGGAAGAAACTACTGGAGTATAAGGTTCTCTTACATCTAGAGATCTCTACTGTGAAGGGGTGGGATTTTTTTTATTTTTATTTTTTATTATTACATTTTCACCCCAAACAAGGCGCATTGCCACTTTGGTGTAGGGGGCTACTATCAGGTGAAACAGCTACTGGGGTACTATGTAGGGATTTGGGCAGCAAGATGTTGGTTCACGTGGCACTTGAACTTCTGCATGTCAGTACAGTTGGGGAAGCAGTGACCTGGAATGGAATTCCAAAGTCTAGCGGTTCTGGGGAAGAAACTACTGGAGTAGAAAGATCTTTTACATCTAGGGATCTCTACAGTGTGGGGGTGGGATTTTGCAGCTTGTCGGGTCTGTCGAGGGTGTTCACGTCGTGGGGGCATAAGTGCTTACAGTTCGTCAGAGCATTCACAGTTAAAGTACTTGTAGAAAAGGCAGAGGGATGCAACATTTCATCGATGGGACAGAGGCTGAAGTTTAGATGGCAGTTCAGGACCTATCAGATTGGCGACTCTCTTTTGAACCTTGTCTAGGAGCGAGAGACTAGTAGCAGATGCACCAGCCCAAATATGACAACAATACTCCATACATGGGCGAATGGTGGCCTTATAGAGGTATAGGATACTTTCGGGCGTTAGTATCTTTCTAGCACGATAGAGATAACCCACCTTCCTTGCAGCGGTCCTGACAATACTCTCAATGTAATTGTTCCAACTTATGTTTCCTGAGAGCGTTAGGCCGAGGAGTTTAAAGGATGTACTTTCAGATAAAGTGTCCTTGGCCATTGCTATTGGTGATAGAGAAGGTTTCTTGTAATTATTGAAGGAAACGCGTTTAGTCTTGGCAGCATTGAATGTGACCAACCATTTATGTCCCCATTCCACTACAGATCGGAGGTCATCCTCTAGTGTTTCTGCCATTTCTTTAGATATGTGTTCATTTATTTTCCTGTCGTGTCTGTTATAGAGTGTAGTGTCATCAGCATATATACACATCTCACAGGCAATTTTGTCAGGGAGGTCATTTAGGAATATTAGAAATAACAGAGGTCCTAGTATAGACCCCTGAGGCACTCCCGCATTTATATCATATTGTTTAGATGTACGACGTTCGAGGACAAGCTGGAGTTTTCTCATCTAAGAAGGATTTAATTGTCATGTATTCTTCCAGTGATACCATATGATCTGATTTTCCTGAGAAGGTCTTCATGGCATACCCTGTCAAAAGCCTTAGATATATCTAAAGCTACCGCTCTACCCTCACCCGCTTTGTCCAGTGACTGGTATATACGTTCTGAGATTACAGTTAGGATGTCTGCTGTTGAACGGGCGTGCCTAAATCCATATTGTTGGTCAGTCAGAAGTTTAGCATCTGTAAGGTGATGGACTAGAGCTTGGTTAATTATGGTCTCAAATATTTTGGCGAAAAGTGGGAGGAGGCTAATGGGGCGATAATTTAATGGGTCAGTTCTTTCGCCATAATTCTTGAAAACTGGAACTACAGAAGCAGTTTTCCAGCAGGCAGGAACGCAAGATTCGTTAAGGCATTTGTTGCAAAGGTTGGAGAGAACTGGAGCTACTAAGCTGAGCACTTTTTTAATAGCACAGCCGGGATGAGATCAGGTCCACATGCTTTTGCAGTGTCAAGATTTCTTATGATAGCATGCACCTGAGAAGGGGTGATTTTCAGATCGTCTAGTGTGGCGTCTGTTCGCAAAGGAAAGTCAGGGAGGAGGTGGGTTGACATATAATAATGAAAAACTGGTCAATATTCTTAGTATAGCAGGTGTGACCAAACCGAACTTCATGCCGACCCTGGCAATATTGGGTATCCATGCTAGTATATATATATATATATATATATATATATATATATATATATATATATATATATATATATATATATGATTAGATTTTTTTGGAAAAAGAATTCCAGCAGAGTGCTCAATTAAAAGGAAAATCCAAATTTTAAGAGCGTACTTATATTTTGTGTACAGAAAGTTGTTAGTTGAGACAGATCATTGGTACCGTCGGTTTCAAGCCCGATTCGGAGACGAATACTGGCTGAAGAGAGCTTGATAAGGATACCTTAAACGGGCCTTATTATCGGGCTTGAAACCGACGGTACCAATGATCTGTCTAAACTAACAACTTTCTGTACACAATATATATATAAATATATATATATATATATATATATATATATATATATATATATATATATATATATATATATTCAAGCAAATATTATTAAATACAACGGAGACATTTTGTCTTATAATTCTTTTTTTTAATTTTTCAATTTTTCGTATTGTCTTTTTTGTTTCAAAATCAAAAATATTAATAAAGGATCCATACATGTTGCTGTTACGAGCGCTTTCGGTTCGTCCACGAATCATCGTCAGGTGTTAAAAATACAGGATTGCGAAAATGAGGATTAAAAATGAAAACTAAAATATATATATTCAGTGATGAGTTAAAATAAAAGTCGATTAAGAATAAAAGTCGATTAAAAATTCGAGTGTTAAAACCAGCAAGTTCGTAGACACCATGTACGAAGTCCGTCCAACACGGACTACGCA
The DNA here is from genome assembly GCF_053919585.1 of Euprymna scolopes. Lineage (NCBI taxonomy): Eukaryota > Metazoa > Mollusca > Cephalopoda > Sepiida > Sepiolidae > Euprymna > Euprymna scolopes. Next base: position 24,270,580 of record NC_136509.1, on the reverse strand, counting down.
AGATATTTCAGAACGTTCTGCTTTTTTGAAATGCAATGTCATTTATATTAGGTTGAAGAGTTCTAATGTACGACGCTTCAAGAATCTTTAATTTTTTTTTTTTTTTTTTTTTACATTATTTTCCCGTTGTATAATTTTTGTGTTGTCAACGAGGACCTTTCTAACATTGGAGGGGGGACAGCTATGTTCTTTTTTTAAATGTTTGTAAATCGCGCTTGTGTCGTTAAGGTGCATAGTTATTCGCCGGGACAACGTTGTTGTTGTATGCCCAATGTATGTATTATTTTTGGAGTTACATTCTCCAATAAAGCATTTAAATTTATACACTACATTGGTTTGCTCCAACGTTTTTATCGCCGGTGAAGAGTTGTTTTTAACCACAAGGTTTTGTGTTCGAAATTTCCTATAATAGATAATAAATTTAATTTTAAAATTACTATCAACAGGCGTCAAGTATCTTCGTATAATATTTTTTATTGCATTTTCTTCGATTCTGAAATTAGGCGTCATTTGATTTTGGTAAAATATATTAATGGGGTTTGCATTGCGGTGTTGGCTAACATTATTATTCTGGTTATCGGAAGATTGTAGCATTTTTTTTATTTGTTCATCAACAATGTAATTGGGGAAATGATTATTGATGAGTACTTGTTTAATGTTTTTTATTTCAATTAGCAATGCTTTTTTTGTGGAGGATATTATTTTAGCACGATTTATATATATATATATATTTTTTGTGGAGGATATCATTTTAGCACGATTTATATATATATATATATATATATATATATATATATATATATATATATATATATATATATATATATATATATGTATATGATGTGTGTGTGTGTTCAGAAAGTGTGAAAGAATATATAATTACTTCCACAGCCAAACTCTGTCGCAGATTACAAGATCCAAGAAAGCCAACAAACCGGAAATCCAAGACTATATATATATATATATATATATATATATATATATATATATATATATATATATATATATATATATATATATATATACGAGCAAACAGTAAATAAAACATGTTAAAAAACACTTTGAAAAAGAGTTAAAAACATATTTAATCTGAAAAGGAAACACTTGATAAGTGGATAGTCCTTAATCCGTGGAGTTTCGAAGAAATACTTTCCTTCTCATCAGAGGGTAGGAATTAGCAAAATGCAGGATCGGATTTTGCATGCAAAAGTATTTGATGAAACAACAAGTAAGTCAAAGATCTTACTTGATAAAAAAAAAGTGAAGCAGAGGGAATATGGTGAAGAAAAAGGTGATTACACGTGAATGGATAGTCTGGTGGAAGATAAATAATCCAGTGACGGTAAAATCCAAATATATAACTTCAAGAAAGTTAATTGAATTTCCATTTGCACATTTTATATATATATATATATATATATATATATATATATATATATATATATATATATAGAGAGAGAGAGAGAGAGAGAGAGAGAGAGAGAGAGAGAGAGAGAGAGAGATAGAGAGACTTGTATGTAATATACTAAGTTCGGGCTTTTCACGGAGGTTACCTCCAGAGTGAATGTTTTTCACATGCTTCTTTTTCCGTTAAGGGAATTTTTTTTTCTTTAAACAATGTTCTCTTGTCATGAGTGTTTTTATTCATAATATCTCAAGAAATGCTGGTTTTGTGAAAATTTTCAAATGCCATAATGTTTGAAATTCTCGATCTGGCATAGAAACAATTGTAACGTAAAATGAAATACACTTTTTGTTGCTCTCAACAACTTTTTTTGAAGTCTTGATTTTGCTTATACAGTATATATATATATATATATATATATATATATATATATATATATATATATAAACCTGAGTTCCTCCAGCTATAATCGAAACTGAAACCAAAACTTATGAAGAATTCTTGGTAAAATTATTTATTAAAGAAATGGTGGTTCATAACAATTAATGTTATGATGTAAGTGTGACATACAAAATAAGTAACACATACGCGATCCTATTAATATATAGATTATTATCCCGTAAATATTATTATTTTCTGTTTTCTAGCTGATGGCACTCAAAGCATTTTTTTTTTTTTTATAAATAATTTTACCAAGCATTTTCATAACTTTTGGTTTCGGTTATAGCTGAAGGATATATATATATATATATAGTCATCCACATGCAGTACTGTTTCGCAGATCATCAGTGCGGCTAGACAGGCAACTACCTCAAGCCACGATTGAAACCCGACCGTCTGTACGGCAGTCAAGGCTCCTAACCATTACGCTATTGGCAGCTGCTGAACGAGTAGTGAATTTAACGATGTTTTGACATCGTCCGAAATACCTCTGCTCGATTTGTTTACACAAAGAGTGTCGTTTATATGCTAATGGTAATATATATATATGTTGTTTTATTTTTTGTTACCGTTTTATCTGTTTGGTTACATATGTTTCGGATGTTGGACCATGTTTACGATCCAACAGCCTCGTCAGACCTTACAGAACAGGTAAGGTAAGGTTTGACGAGTCTGTTGGATCGTAAACATGGTCCAACATCCGAAACATATGTAACCAAACAGATAAAATGGTAATAAAAATATAAAACACATATTTGCTCTGCAATAGTATTGAGCACTCTCTTTACCAGTTTTACCACACACATATATATATATATATATATATATATATATATATATATATATATATATATATATATATATATATATATATATCAGCGCTCGACATATTTCGGCGGTTTACGGCAGCTTCCGGTCGAACCCGAGCGGACATTTTTGAGAATCTTGTTCTTTAAATGTACCATTACTGATTTTTTTAAACTGGTTCTTTTAATAAAGATTATGTATTACTTAACTTAGCAAACGTAGTCTCGTGTCTAAAATTAATTAAAATTAGTACTTCCTGATGAGCAGCATTATCCCGGTGACAAACCAATGAAAATGCCCTCAACTTCTTTCTTTTTCCTTTTTTTCTTTTATTTCCTTTTTTCTTCTTTTTTTTTCTTTTTTTCTTCTTTTTTCTTTCTCTTTTTCTTTTTTTCTTCTTTTTTTCTTTTTTCCTTTTTTCTTTCTTTTTTCTTTCTTTTCTTTCTTTTTCTTTCTTTTTTCTTTTTTTCTTTTCTTTTTTTTCTTTTCTTATTTTTTTTTTGATACCATATATGCATTGTTATTGTGTTCTCCCATTTCCAATCATTGATCTTTGCATCATAAAAAATTAAACATGTTTTTCTTTCATTCGAATGCTTTTTTACTGTGACGTTCATTTATTATAAATAAACCGGATGCCCATATTTGTAAAACAAAACCTAAGCATCCTTGTACTCATATAAAAAGTGTAAAACAAATTTCATCGCGTGGCAGATATGCTTGCCTATCTCGCTTCAATAATCGCTCTGCAACGTGAATTATAATAATTGCAGATCCATACAATTGTATGGATCTGCAATTATTATGCAAGTATTATAAGTAAAAAATGGAAAGAAACCGAGATATGTGCATGCGAGTATTATGGGTTTTTTTCTAAACAGTTCACTTCTTGTAAGTAAAAAAAAAAAAAAATACTCAGGCAGAGATCGAAACTAAAACCTAAAGACAGTGAGTCAAGTACGATAACCATTAGGCCATCTTGACACGATCTTTAAACAGTGTTTTCAAACTTACTTAATCATAACATAATGTGAACGATTTGTGCATGCGCACTCGTGAAACAGTTGACATACAGATAAAAATCCGATGATTCCCAAGTACCAATTTTTCCATGTTGACCCTTTAGCAACAATTTTCTCTGGATGAAAACCGATTCAAAAGTATATATCCTATATATCCAATTTCATTCGTTGAGCAGATAGGTTGAGAATTGTACTCACACACATTCTCCCCCCCCTCTCTCTCTCTCTCAAATCCTAAACATACTAGTGCGTATAGGGACAATTGGCCGTGGTCAGAAAGTATACAGCTTATGTTTCTCTATTGCCCATCACCGCTCAACCACCATCAACCCTACATACATTTGTAAAGAGAGGGTGGTGGGTTAGGGTTAGGGTTAGTTTAGTGACTGTGATATTGATGATAATTGATAATAATATTTTTTTTTATTGATAATTATATTGAGTATTCGTGTATAATGGTAATAATAGTGAAAAGAACGTGCCTAAAATAAAAATTAAACAATAAAAATTTAGACAATAATGAATTAAAAAATAGAAAATAAGATGTAAACGGTGAAGGAGATAGGATAAATTCAAAATATTACTAACGATAATTGGCCTGAATGTATCCACGTATATATATATATATATATATATATATATATATATATATATATATATATATATATATATATATATATATATATATACGTGTATACATTCAGGCCAATTATTCACGTGTAGTAACCTTTTTCTTCACCATATTCCCCCTGCTTCACTTTTTGTTATCAAGTAAGATCTTTGACTTACTTGTAGTTTCATCAAATACTTTTGTATACAAAATCCGATCCAGCATTTTGCTAATTCCTACCCTCTGATGAGAAAGAAAGTATTTCTTCGAAACTCCGCGGATTAAGGACTATCCACTAATCAACTGTTTCCTTTTCAGATTAAATATATTTTAACTCTTTTTCAAAGTTTTTTTTAACATGTTTTATTAACTGTTTGCTCTTATATATATATATATATATATATATATATATATATATATATATATATATATATATATATATATATATATATATAAATTCGATGATCCTTTGAGGGTACAAAATTTATATAATGCAATCATGAAAGAAAGACGAAAATTCACGATTAAAACATTAAAATGAAGTCAACGTTTAAAATAAAGTTAAAGGGGCGAATAGAATAAAAATGGGAAAAAGAAAATGGGGGGAGTCAGCTGACCGGTTTCGCCCTCGCTTTATCAAAGCTGTATCGGGGGATTTGAGAGAAGAAAAAAAACACGATTGGGAATTGAAAATAAAAATAACTTTGCGTTATGTATGGGGGGGAAATTGGTTGAAAGCGGTTGAAATACAGCAAAGTTATATTACTCGAAGATCCTAGAGATTAATCACGCTCAAACCCAAGAGGCATTCCTTCTGCGTGAACAGTTTCGAAGATCTTTAAATGAAATAATGAGTGAGCACGACTCAGGAATGAAAAATAATTCGTGCTAAAGTTCGCTGCACAAAGGCAGGGTTTTTATAAGGTGGTCAGTAATTGAAGACCCGTATGTATTGACAATTACGTCTGTTGTTTGGTATGTCCTATTTCTGCCTACCAAAATAAGAAATGGGACATACATTTTTTATTATTTTAAACGTTTTAATCATGAATTTTCGTCTTCCTTTCATGATTGCATTATATATATATATATATATATATATATATATATATATATATATATATATATATAGTAAGTTATAAAATATATATGACAATTAAGCTACACAGAATATCAGAAACTCACAGTATTAATGCTGGAGTCCTTCAGGGATCCATCTTGGGCCCAACTTTCTTCAAGGATGTCCTAAATCACATCCTAAGTTTATTCGTTAACATTAATGCTGACGACACTACCATCTATGGCAACACTTCGAAGGCCGTAAACAACAACAACAACAACAACAACAACAACAACAACAACAACAACAACAACAACAACAACAACAACAACAACAACAACAACAACAACAACAACAACAACAACAACAACAACAACAACAACAACAACAACAACAACAACAACAACAACAACAACAACAACAACAACAACAACAACAACAACAACAACAACAACAACAACAACAACAACAACAACAACAACAACAACAACAACAACAACAACAACAACAACAACATATATATATATTTAAATAATAGAAAAATCTTATTATTGAAAATTTATTTAATTTTTCAATAAAACATTATAAATCTGCATGGAAGGTATACACAATTTTAATTGTCCGACAAGGAGTACAAAGACCTTAATCTGCTGAGTTTTGAAAAATGCATCTCTTCTCATCGGAGGAAAAAGGTTTGCAAAATATACAAAAAAAAAAAAATTGCTGGTTAATTCGGTAAAAAAAAAAGTATAAATATGAAATTAATCATATTTGCATCCAAAAAGTTATTAAAACAGTTTGTGACAGTTTATAGGGCTTCAAAGAGATTAAGAAAGCGGAAAACGAGAAAAAGAATATGGTAAAAATCCAATGAAAAAAAAGGTAAAATCCAGAACAGGATAAATCCAAAATGAGTACATTGAAAATTCATTGGTAATCCATAGGAAACGAGAAAACAGAATTATAGATGTTTAGGGTAAATTATATCTTCCAGAAAAAAAAAAACATCAGATCATGGAGAAGTGAAATTCCAGGCTTTATATAAAACTTTTTTAAGTAACGGATAAGACAAATGAAGTGTTGAAGTAAAGATTCTTTTGAATATAGCAATAAAAGATTGAAATTGAAATTGAAAAACCACCATCAGAAGAATAGGAACTCATTAAAAAAAAGAGAAGAATTTTAGCATATAATAATAAAGAATAAATATAATAATAAATCCGAAAAATGTTTAAATTCTTCTTTTTTTTTAATTAATGAGTTCTTATTCTTTTGATGAGTCAGGGTGGAAAATATTTCTTTTAAAAAAGGTGACATAATAATGTGACTGCGCTACAAAAGAGGTGTTGTTAAGAATTGAACATCTTAACATGATGAAAGAAATAAACGGTAAGATGAACAAGATGTTGGAATTTGGAATAGAGATCTTTGGTCATTTATTTGTATATGCTCTGTAGTTATATTTAACATATATCGAGCTTCATAAATAAAAGGATTGATATAAATAAAGGGTGAAATGTAACGTAATAAGCATATTTTTTCATATATATATATATATATATATATATATATAGATATATATATATATATATATATATAGAGAGAGAGAGAGAGAGAGGGTATAAGTGGTAAATAACAGGATAAAAAGTGCTCAATGCGTTAGTAGAGCTGAATATGTATTTTTTATTTTACAACCTCAAAATATTAACTTACTCCATCAACATTGTTTCTGCAGACAAGGAATTTCCTGTCTGTTTCTTCAGATGGTAACCGTCTGAAGAAACGAACAGAGAATTCCTTGTTTAATATATATATATATATATATATATATATATATATGTGTGTGTGTGTGTGTGTGTGTGTGTGTGTGTGTGTGTGTGTGTGCTCTCCGTGTGTGATCTAAATTCAAGTGTTTTTAGAAGGGTTCTTATAAACACTGCAATAAGTGTTTGTTTATTCTTATGTGTTTGCGAACTTTAAATATTTCCATTACCTTTTATCAACGATTACGTTAATACGTATATGTGGAATTTAGCGACTTTATTTCTAAATTCAAATGAAAGAAAACTATAAGGTATTTGCAGTTTATCTTTCGATCTAATTTAATCATTCAATTTTTAAATCATGTCTAAACGCATTTTATTTCCTTTTTGTGGATTGACTGTTGCTATTTCTTCTGATGGGTTAAGGGCAAAATAGATTCACTGATCGAGATAATAATTAAGTGATTGATTTTGTGCTACGAAACAGATACTGTCAAGAACTGTAAGTGTCAACTGAATTAAACGTCCGCGACTATGGCACATTTCTTTTTACACTCGAACAGAACGCTCGAACAGTGGCCCACTAGATTGCAAAAACGAATAACAACAGAAACAAACAGGAATTATCCCTGCTGTTCAATGAAACATACATATATATAACAGTCGATGTATGTGTGTATGTCTGTCCGTGTGTAAATATTTAACCGATAAACTACTGGTCACATAACACTGAAATTAACAGAAAATAGTAATCATACACCAAGGATGGTTTATAACGAGAAAAATCTTTGTTTGGATGGATGATTAACGCACACACAAACACACATATGTAAGATAGAAAATATAAATAATATACCGCACTTTGGGATAATTGCGCCAAATCCGGGGATAAGTGCGTCAACTAAAAAAAGTGCTTTTTATATGTGTGGTTGCCAAAAGAGCACTTTTAGGTAGTTGGCGCAATTAGCCTGGACTTGACGCAATTACCATAAAGTACGGTAATATATATATATATATATATATATATATATATATATATATATATATATATATATATATATATATATAACTGCTAGTATATATATAAGAGAAAAAATATATAAGAGAGAGATCAATATATATATATATATATATATATATATATATATATATATATAGAGAGAGAGAGAGAGAGAGAGAGAGAGAGAGATCCGAGTTTTAGATAATGTATCTTTATCTCATTCTAATGTCTGTTATATTTACATGCAACCTTGCATTTCTATAAGAGGCTCTATCTGTCGGTCGGTCATATTTAATTTTGAAATGACATTTGCATTTTGCTGTAAACCGTAAATAAAAAATAGGCATATCTCAAATTCTTTTGCGTATTTTATAGCAAATCAAGTTTGTGTTTTTCTTATTCTTGATGAATATAGATTCCTTCTTCCAGTCGGAAAGTTGAGTAGAATCGCAGGTGAAATACTTATAGAAATCTGTTCAAAGTTTGCAAATGTAACCTTACGTGTCTTTCTCCCCTCAATGATCGTGGGTCTTGAAGTGAAGTGGGTTTCTATGATAATTTTGGCAGCCGAACAAGCTGACTTATCAATAACTATGACTCATTATTCGGCCAGGTTATCACACACACACACGCACGCACGCACGCACGCACGCACGCACACACACACATGCACGCACACAAATAAATATATATTCTTTGTCTATTCCACTCATTCCCGAAAACACTGCGTAAGTCTGGCCGAAATTTTGTATGGAAGTTTTGTTATAATAAGGTGCAGCGAACTAAGTTTTATTGTAGCTGTTTAATGCACAGTTAGTGATCAATTAATGAAGACTAGTAACCATAATACCACATTTACTCTAGAAGTTTTCTCAGAAAACTACCGGGCCAATTTGACTGAGAATTTGTATAAACTTTGTTATAATAAAGAACAGCGAACTAAATAGTACGGTAGCTAATCGATAATCGATAATGATGAATAAGGATTGATAAGGATTAGTAACTATAATACAACATTTACTTTGAAAGGTTTTTCGGAAACTACCGGACCGATTGGACTGAAAACTTGTATAGACTTTTCCTATGGTAAAGTGCAGCGGCATCCGTCCGATACACTTTTAGTGATTAATAGGAACTAGTATTTAATGAAAAAAATGAGCACAATTTTTACCATATTGAATCATCAATTTGGCTTAAAGCACTCATTCTAAGTCAACGGGTATAACTTTTGCCCGTTAACAGACTAAAAGTCTAATACACACACACACACACACACACACATATATATATATATATATATATATATATACACATAGCTTACTTTCCACATGAATTTTCATATGAAAATATATGTGTCAAATGAGCTACACAGAATCGTCCGTACTCCATTCTCGTAAGCAATCATCAGGCTATTTGCCTGGATTTATTGTTTAGTCGGAATCGTTATTGTTATTTCCTCTTCTTCTTTGTTTTGTTTGACACCTCTTCTTGTGTTAGGATCGTTTTAATCCACTTTAAGTGAATAAAAAAATGACCTTTTACTGACACGTGTAGACTAAAATAATTAATACTTTCATCTGTTTTTACATTTTACAATTTTAGATTTATTTACGTAGAATTTTTATTTACAATTTTATTTCATTTATTTTTTATAATAGTATTTAAATAAAAAAATTTCTGTGTCTACAGTTTGTTACTATTTCACTTTTACAATTAAATAATTTTGAGGCGGTGAATCTTTAATTTTTTAAATTTTTTGCTTCTTGTCCAAGAATAATCTATACGGGTCTAAATAGCTGCATGTACTGACTCATCGCAACATTTTCCACCCGATTATTAGCTAGTGCCCGCCTTTTTCGATCTCCAAACAATGATTCGCTAGTGATGTTTTTGATCTGTTTTGTGTTACTGAATATGGTGTTGCAGTTATTATACCTACTTGTAAATTATAAGGAAATTTCTTGTTATTCATGTTTCCATGCATTTGGATGCAGTGTTTTCCTCTTCATTATTAACTTACTCATTTCTATTTGAATGGGTGCTATTAGTGTTAAGTCATTAGTATCTCTTGCAATTATTATTATTATTATTATTATTGGCTCACAAGGAGTTTTCACACAGGTCATCAAAGATCTCTCCTTGAAAACAGCCTGGAAGCTGAGTGACAACAAGTCTCCCAGATTTCCAACCAAGTATTCTCCACCTCTTTTGATAACATTTACAAATAAATTTGCATTATCGCAACAGCTACTTGCCATTGATTTTTCGTTGACAGTGGCCATTGGTCTTTACTGGAATTTGATTGGCAATAAGCCTCTATAAGGTCCCAGTTCTCTTTGCACTTATTTGGCTGAGGTCTGTTCAGTTCATCGGTTTGTCCTTCCTCCTTAACTCTACTTGGTTATTTGGTCTCGCTCTTGGGGGGGGGCAGTGATGTAGCAATGGAAGTAGGGTTGGGTTATAGATATGCGGTTTCAGTGTTCTTCCTTCCATGTAATGTTTCATGTTTTGCCTTTGCAGCAGTTTCTCTGTCCCGCGCTTGTTGCTCCTGTGTGTTAGTTTCCACATTCAAGGGTTTTCCTTAATATTTCAGCTGTTTTCATGATTGTTGTTCGTTGTATTTTTCCAGTCATTCCTTTGATTCCAATTTCTCTCATTCTTTTTTTCAAAGTTTTTTAAGGATTGTTCCTAGTGCTCCTACTATTATAGGTATTATCTTGATTGTCTTCATCTTCCATATACCTTTCACCTCTCGGGCTAGCTCTGTGTATTTGCTCCGTTTCTCCTTTTCTTTTATATTCACCCTGTGGTCAACTGGAACAGCAAAGTCTACGATTTGACAGGATTTTTGCTTCTTCTTCTTCTTCTTCTTATTATTATTATTATTATTATTATTATTATTATTATTATTATTATTTTTTCATAGCAGTCTCAACTATCTGATATTTTTAATTGTTTTTTTTTTTTCAAGCTGTACCTTGACACTTTCGCTGTTCCCAACAGGCAAGCCTTTTGTAAAATTGGAAGAGAAATTGTCTTGCCAATTTGATTATTATTATTATTATTATTATTATTATTATTATTATTATTATTATTATTGTTATATTTATTATTATAGCTATTATTATTATTATTACTATTAGCATTATAGTTATTATTATTATTATTATTAGTAGTAGTAGTAGTAGTAGTAGTAGTAGTAGTTATTCACGATTTTTAAGGGATTAGTAGATCTGTTCGCACAGTTGTAGCATTAAGATTTTCCACAAGCTCCTCCTCCACGTCCTCCGCCTCCTCCTCCTTCTTCTAATGAGAAATATATAATAAACAAAGATGATGTGAAGCATTTTTCCTTTGTAAGTGTTTCCTTTTAGTAAACTTTGCAAACGTTTCGGGTGGCACTTTCTTGAATGACTTGATTTATGACTATATATATATATATATATATATATATATATATATATATATTGTTAAAATATAATTATCCATTGATACGTGTTTTGTCGTCTACGACTCACTACCTAAATGCGAATATATATGTGTGTGTGTGTGTGTGTGTGTGTGTGTGTGTGTGTGTGTGTGTGTGTGTGTGTTATCGATCAGAGGTACTGTCTAAATTTGTACGGCCATTACTGCAAAATATTTTACCGACTCCAAAATATTTCTACTGTTGCTATGAAATATTTTCTGGATACATGATGACTTCTCCAGTGACTGAAGTGGTTACATTTTCTTATTGAGAGCTGCGCGCTATGCTCTCGATCTCAGACATGGTTATTAAAAGGAAATGTTGTCCTATATAAATACTGAATAAGAATTTTATATCTGGAGTGTACAGTCAATGTTTGTTTGCGTTATAGAAAGAGCATAACGGTACCAGTGTCGAGCAAAGGAAACGTCTATCAGGCATTTGTACGTAGTGTGATGATGTATGGAAGAGAAAATTGGGTATTGCGAGTAGAGGATATGCGTTGCATGGAGAGAAATGATATGAGAATTATATGATTCATGTGTAATCCATTACTTTATCAAATGACTGCATTTTTTTTATTACCGTTTCAAATTTTAACGTCACGATGCCATTTCTAGCAAACTTTTCAAACTTAACGGCTAAGGCTGGAAAACTATGTTTTGGTTTCAATTCTAGCTGATAGCACCCAAGACGTATTTAAAAAAAACTTCTGTAATCACTACTATGTATTGAGTATAATATAATAATCAATGAAATATTGGCACTATGATCATAAATACGAAATCTGCCTGAATTAAAATATATTTAAGCATATTTTACGACCGGGTGGGGACACTACTATATATTAGGTACAACAAAATAATCAATAGAGAATAGGCTCTATTATAAAATATATGAAATCTGTATACATTAAAATATCATATTTAACCGTATCCTACGACTGGGCAACGTCGAGCAGTCTTCTAGTGTGAGACTTAAAGACAGCCTTAATTCTGGTGAGCTCAAGGAAAGATTAAATGTGGACAGTGTAGGGAGATGTGTGTAGTCTAGGAGACTCTGCTGATACAGCCATGTTGAAAACGCTTATACATGACACTGCAATATATTCCATGGTGGCCAGATAACAAGAAAATTCTATTGAGTTCCCCATTTTCAGAAACAGTGTTCACACTTTATTGAAGGCTTGAGAAATCAAAAGGTTTTCTGTGAATTATCCTGTCCAGGTAAAACAAACTTGGGACATACCTTTCTTATAAAAATCGTCAAAACAACTAAGTACATTTGTTTTTATTTATCATTTGTAAAATTTATTTTTCATCCACTTTTGTGACTATGATTTTTCATCGACTACTTACAAACACACACACACACACACACACACACACACACACACACACACACACACACACACACACACACAAGGGCAATTGCTCTTGACATATCTAAAGCCTTTGATAGGGTATGGCATAAAGGTTTACTTCATAAGATCGCTAGCTATGGTATAGCTGGAAAAGTCTTCTCAATTATTAAATCATTTCTTTCTGATAGGTTCATAAGAGTAGTAGTTGAGGGGCAAAAATCAGAAGCTCACAGTAATTATGCCGGTGTCCCTCAGGGATCCATCCTGGGCCCAACTCTTTTCCTGATCTACATTAATGATCTTCCAAATCATATCCTTACATCATTTGTAGCCATTTATGCTGACGACACTACCATTTATGGTAGCACATCTAAGACAGTAAACGACCAAGTTCTCTCCAATTCTCTCTCCTCTGATCTTGAGCACGTAGTACAATGGGGAAAGGAGTGGCTGGTTACTTTTAATGCATCTAAAACCAAGCTTCTCTCTTTACATCATCAACATTCTAATCCACATTTGTCATCAATTGAAATGAATGGCTCTCGTCTTCAGGAGGCCTCAAGTTTTGACAAGCTTCTGGGCTTGACCATTACTCCTGATCTTAAATGGAACACGTATATCAAATCTGTTGCCAAGGCCGCTGGAAAAATGGTGGGATCTTTCTATCGATCCAGTAGATATCTCACTGCTGATGCTATTCTCTACCTATATAAGAGCCAGGTACGTCCAAGGATGGAATACTGTTGCCACATCTGGGCAGGAGCTGCTAGAAAGGACTTGTCCTGCCTTGATAGAGTTCAAAATAGACTTCGTAGCCTCGTAGGAGATGTCCTTTTCTCCTCCTTGCAACCTCTATCTCACAGAAGAGATGTTGCGAGTTTGTCTCTGATGTATCGTTATTTTCATGGAAAGTGTTCAACTGAGCTTCAATCTATCGTCCCCCCTCGCCAAACTTTCACAAGAAACACTCGTCTAGCTGTAAACACTATCAATAATTTCCCCCACTCTTTATCTGTGCCTAAACCTAAACGTAGATTCCATGAACAAAGCTTCTTTCTTAGAACTGCACACCTGTGGAATTGTCTTCCATTTTCCTGCTTTCCGGCTGACTACAATATGGATGTGTTCAAGTCTAAAGTAAATAAGTTCTTGATGAGCCGTTCCATATAAGTTATTAAATTTACCAAATTTTCATTACTAATGATTACTATATTGACCAATTTCTACTGTACACTCTTTAACCCTTATCCTTGAGTGGCCTCTGGGCCTTGATAATGTGGTGATGCCTTTGTAAAAAAAAAAAAAAAAAAAAAAAAAAAACACTATCAATAATTTCCCCCACTCTTTATCTGTGCCTAAACCTAAACGCAGATTCTATGAACAAAGCTTCTTTCTAAGAACTGCACACCTGTTGGACTCTCTTTCGTTTACCGGCTTTCCTGCTAACTACAATATGGCCATCTTCAAGTCCAATATAAACAAGTTCTTGATGAGTCGTTCCCCTTAACTAATCCAATTTACCAAATTTACACTTCTAACGATTACCATGATATTGTCCTTTTGACCACTGTACACTCTTGAACCCTTATCCTCGAGTGGCCTCTAGGCCTTGATAAGTGGTGATGCCTTTGTAAAAAAAAAAAAAAAAAAAAATATTATAATATATATATTTATATATATAATATATATATATATATATTATAATATATATATATATTTTTTAAAGACATATATATATATATTTCTTAAAGACATGTTTATATATTTTGAAAACACCACTTTACAAAATACAGACACCGATTGTTTCTCATTTTCAAAATATTAGGCTTTTATTGGTAATAACTTGTGTATAGCTGTTTCAGTCCAATGTTGGCATAGTTTAATATAATATAATATAATATAATATATAGTCCATTAGTTATAATTTTGCACAACTGGGCAATCTCATTAACACATAGAAAACCAATTTTCCCAAGTTTTCACATCCTATGAATCGGACTCTCTTATTAACATGGCAGGTATTCAAATTTTTTTTAATCCACGACATATATGTAATGTGTCAAGCAGATCATTTTTAACATTTTATATATAAAAAAAAAGTAAACTTGTCTTTTGTGTCCACTTAATTTCTGTATGAGTAGCATTTTTTCCCCCTTGCTTGCTTTGACTATGCTTAATTTTTAACTTCCGGTAATTACGATCCGTAGCTGCCTTTTTAATATTTCAATTTCAAACATTATTTTTCATTACGCAAGTATCAGTATTATTACTTAACTGTTTTTACCAATATACATGTTTTATAGTTTCCAGATTTAAAACCAAATAATCTTAGTTGTACACTTGTGCTTACAACATAGCATAAAATGTTTTCATTTTGCAATAGTGGGAAGAGAGAGAAATAATTTTAATGACAAATGTTTTCTATCATCGCCCCCTCCCTAAATCAACAGACCATTCCTGTAATTTGAGAAGGGAAGGGGTTAGTTTATTGCTAATCGCCTGAGGCACCCTCACCGAGAGAAGGGCGACGGGGTGGCCAGGACACTTTTTGCATGTCATGTCGAACCTGCCTGCCACTTTCTTTATTTTTTGCTCAACACACACCTCCAAACACCTGGACAACGCCGGGCACCCAGGCCAGTTTCTTATTAACACCGTATTTCATAGCATCCTAATACAACATCAGGAATACTAAGGCCTTCTTTCGTTCGAGGCTAACTTCTAGTTGCTTGTTTCGATGGTAAATTAAGTCACATCTGTTTATCGAAGTCAGACTTTGCGAAAAGTCAAAACACAACTTCACTTTTTTTTCTTTTTTCTTTTTTTTCTTTTTTTTTTTTTTTGCTTGGCATAAATGTCAAAACAAAATGTCACCGTAAAATAAGAGTTAAAATCAAAATTGATAGGAATCTTGTTTGTCATGACGAATATGACCCGGAAAATGAAAGAAAATTCTCTATGGTGCACATTACCGTGACGGAGAGGAAAATATCATATTCCAAAAATCACGTACATTAATCAAGTAGTTATATATATATATATATATATATATATATATATATAAAACTAGCAGGGAGACTCGACGTTGCCCGGACTTGAATGATGATAAATGAATGTTCCACCCTCTCATATTTTTATTGTCGTTAAAATTGTTGAAAACGTCCATTTTTCAATCAAATCGATTGATTGCCTATTCTAATTTAGAACTAATCGCGGTGCACCAGTAGGAAGCTTTACATGCCTCCACGCAGTGATTTAGTCCACAATACATTGTAGTCTATATTGCACTGTAGAGAACCTACTATTAATTTTATCAAATTATTTTTTATATATAATGACTTGAATTAAAGTTTAAAATGCAAAAGCCAAGTATCATGGTTGTTCTATGCTATAATGAGAAAATTTTATTTCGAACGCGCCCGAGTCATATCAAAGAACCTACTGTTGAATTTATATGCCTTGCCTTTCTGATTGTGCTGTGTTAATGGTTAATGGCTTGAATTTAAGTCTAAAAGAAAAAAAGGCAAGTATCATGAATGAATTGTGTTTTAAGTAGAAACATCCATTTCGAACGCGTCCATCTCATATCAAAGAACCTACTGTTGATTTTATATGCTGGGTCTTTCTGCTTGTGTGGTAATAAAACTTCTCAAATGCACTTGTGATGTTAGGCTATATAAGGCGTTAACTTTAGTCAAAATCACTTGCTCCTCCTTTCATTGGATTTTTTCAATCATCGATATTTATCAGAGACATTCCGATACAAAATATAAAATCTATCTAAAAATACTGCCAGACACATAAAGAACATTTGTGTGAAATTTAAAAAAAATAAAAGAAAACAAGAAATCGGCTCAGCCGTTTAGGAGTCCATATGGAACTCTCTCTCTCTCTCTCTCTCTCTCTGTCACACACACACACACACACACACACACACACACACACACACACACACACACAAAGCATATATAATAGTATAGATAATTTTAAAACGAATTTAAGTGTTTCCAATGACCCTCCCTCATGTTAAGAATTGCTTTATAAAATCTCGCAAGATTGACTTATTTGGATTTCTCTCCCTTGTTCCTTCAGACTGTTTTCAAAATGGCGTCGCGTGACAGTCACTCCTTGGTTAGGCATAAAATTTATTTTCTTTATAAAAATAAAACTACTTCATCAATTTACTTGATATTTGGAATACGATATTTTCTTTTCATCACAGGTACGTACATCATACATATTTTTAAAATTTATTTTTGTTTTTTAATATATGGGGATTTCTGGACAAGCACCTTATTTATAGAGTGTGTATGCAAAATGCGGTAAATGCCGTTTACAAAATTACGAAACTATGGCTGCAAAAAATGTTGCATTTCAACATGCACCCCCCCCCCTCTCAATTATGTTTGATATATGATATCGGTATAATTTTTTTTCTTTTTTTTTGCTTTCAAATAAAATAAGTTTTTAGTCAAAATCCCGATTTAATATATTCGCTCTTTAATTGTTTAATGACTCTATTTTAAAAAATTGGATTGATCGTGTTTTGCATTAAAACTCTTAATCTATTATATAAAAGGCAAATGCAAAATTTGAAAATACACAACAAATATCCACAAAATTAGGATGTTTTATCGGCATAATCCCGAATATATTATTATTATTATTGTTGTTATTATTATTATTATTATTGTAGTAGTAGTAGTAGTAGTAATAATAATAATTCTTCTTCTTCTTCTTCTGATTTCGCTTATGAACGTCTCTCTGGATAGGGATGGGATTAATTTCCAGAGGATTTCCCTTAATCCAGGATTCAAACCAGGAGCTTCAAAGATAAAGAGTTTTCCTAAGGATGTTGGTGGTACCTATAATTGCAGAGGGTTGAAAGCCGCCTAAAACATCGGGGACTTGTAGTTTTTTTCAATTGTCCTTCCAGACGACTTGATACTACTCCTAGTGTACCAACTATGACCGGGATTATTTATGTTTTAACCCTGTGTATACACCTTATCTCCAAGGCCAATGGAGCATAATTGCTCCACTTCTCATTCTCCTTCTCTCTCACATTCCTGTCCCAGGGTACTGAAAAGTCTACAATCTGCCAGTTTTTTGAGACCTTGTCAATGACGACCAAATCTGGACGATTATGTTTCAATTGCTTGGTTGTTATGACACTTTTGTCCCACCATACCTCTACCTTGCCATCCTCACTTCATTAGGCACCCCCTCAAACCATTTTCCAGCACACTTCACCCCAACCCTCTTACACACCTCCCAATATATCCGGAGTCCCATGCGATCGTGTCTTTTGCAGTACTCTTTCTGGGCCAGTCCACTACACCCTGCTGCAAGGTGCGCAATTGATTCTGAGGTCTTACCACAAATCCAGTATTCTGCAGCAATTTCCTCTCCTAGAACCACTTTTTTGAACAATCGTGTTTTTTTTTGTTTTTTTTTTCTTCCTTTGAAGATTGTAATGCTGAGTATGGGGCAGCCAAA
Organism: Euprymna scolopes; assembly: GCF_053919585.1. Lineage (NCBI taxonomy): Eukaryota > Metazoa > Mollusca > Cephalopoda > Sepiida > Sepiolidae > Euprymna > Euprymna scolopes. The sequence goes on along the minus strand of NC_136509.1, from coordinate 24,252,141 downwards.
CCAGCTGCCAACATTGCCCCGCTCTTTTATTGAAACCAACCAAGAGCTCTTTTTAGTATCCTTGCTGTTCCCTAAAGTGCAATTGTCTGAATCTCTTTTGCACTTGGTTCACCAGGAATATTAGTTAGGTAGGACTTCAGGTTCTTCTTCATAAAAGCTTCAGTACTCTTAGCCAGATACCCAGCTCTAAGCGATTGCCATGATCTTTCATCAGCCACTTTTGCTATATCCTGGAAGAACCTTCCATGCATTTTCTTCCTAGCCAGTTCCTCTGCCCTTTCTCTATCCATACGTTTCACATAATCAGCCTTGGTCTCACATACCTCCACTTCATTGGCCACAACCTTAAGCATCCACTCCTCACTTCTAACCACATGCTCCTTCAACAACATCTCCTCGGTTCTAACACAATCTTTTACACTTTTAAATCCTCTCCCACCATCTTTACTCTTTTGATACAACCTTGCTACGCTACTTCGGATGTGAAATATACCAAACATTGCTAAAACTTTTCTTGTTTTGATATCCATGACATGCAAATCCTTGTCAGACCATTCTAAAATTCCCGCACTGTATCTCAAAACACTGAGTGCCCATGCATTTACTGCTTTCATTAGATTTCCTCCATACAGTTTCGATTTTGCAATTAGTTTCACTCTTTTAAGATACTCCTTCCTGACTTTTTCTTTCATTTCTCTGTTCATGATGCCGACACCCTCCAGCACTCCTAAATACTTATATCCTGTATCTTCTATTTCTTGCATTTCTCCATTTGGTAGCACTATTCCATTCGAATGAACCTTTACTCCTCTTTTCATCACCAGCACCGCACATTTACTAATCCCAAACTTCATCACAATGTCTTCTGAGTACGTCCCCACAAGTTCTACCAGTCTCTCCATTTCCTTTTAATTTCTACCGAATATTTTCATATCATCCATAAACAGTAGATGGTTGAGGCGTCTGTCACCAGATCCAAAGTTATACCCCAGTTTTTCTCTCTTCAAGAGGATGCTCAGTGGCATCATTATCATTACAAAAAGAAGTGGCGATAATGAATCTGCTTGAAATATCCCACGTTTAATGCCAACCTGCCCCATCTCCTCTCTGTTTGCTGTCAGCGCCGTTTTCCATTGAGCCGTACCACATTCTCAGCAACCTTCATCATCAATAATATTTCACATATCCATGAATGAGGAATCATGTCATAAGCCTTTCTGTAATCGATCCATGCTACGCTCAGATTTCTCTTCTTCTTCGCATCCTGCATTATTGCAATTAGTAGTTGCTCTTTAGTACCTCTCGAGCCTTTTCGGCACCCCTTTTGTTCATCAGGAAAAACACCATTACTCTCTAGATGTTCATAAATTTTTTCCGCAAATATTCCAGTCAACAGTTTCCCCATCAATGGCAGACATATAATTGGTCTATAATTATTGGCATCTGTTCCTTTTGCAGGATCTTTCCTAATCAGTGTTGTACTTCCCTTCACAAGCCAATCAGGGACATCTCCCGACTCTACAATCCTTTGCAGAGCAGCAGCTATAGGTGGATAAAGGCATGGGAACTGTTTAAACCAGAAGCCTATCACTCCATCTGGACCAAGTGCGTTCCAGTTTGTCATCCTGCATATGCCAGCTTTAACGTCATCGATGATTATCTCAACGTTCTTCATCTGCTACATTTCTGATAGCCTTTCTCTGATCTCTTCCAATAATAATAATAATAGTAGTAATAATAATAATAATAATAATAATAATAATAACTAGCAGGACTTGTGGAAATTCTACAGCCGCACCTTTCATTATATGACCATTCAACATGAATGGTGACCCCACAATATTATTGTAGCCCTTTTGTTAAAACTGTAAAAATATTTATCTAAGTAATCTGGCTAATGTAGTGTCAGAATACACCTGGTTATTACAATATTCTTATAGTAAGTAGTCTGTAACATATTTCCATTATGTAAACACCCAGCACGAACAGAAACCCCACGATATCCATTAGACCCTCTGTAGACGGAGCAGATACTACCTTTGAATCTTAGCCAGAAGATAAAGAAGGTATATTTTAGTTTCATGTATGGCCCACAAGCGATAACATTTTACTTTTTATTTATTTATTTTTACATTGCATCTTTGGTGATCGGGAGATCCTATTTATTAAAAGGAAGATAGAAGGTGATAAGATACGAACTACGAACATTAAATTAGCATATCTGCATAGTAATTTAATGATCATAGTGTTATATAGTGCTATGTAAACTCACAGATCCAATATTTTTGACTAAGTAACAAAACTTCTCAACAGATATCGAGGTTATCAATGAATATTTTTGAAACTCTGTTGTTTGGTTCAGTCTCGTTTTTTTGAAGCTTCGTTGTTTGGTCCAGTCTCCTTTTTTGAAGCTTCATTGTTTGGTTCAGTCTCCTTTTTTGAAGCTCCATTGTTTGATTCAGTTACCCTTTTTTCCGTTTCTTTTTTATTTAGTTACCTTTTTTGAAACTCCGTTAATTGGTTCAGTCATCTTTTTTGAAATTCCCCCCCTTTTTTTTGTTCAGTCACCTTTCTTTAAAGCTGATCATTCCTTTGATTTGTGAAATTTTAACAATCGGTGTTATATATCAATTAATAAATATTCCCAGAATTCTATTTTTGGAGGAGTATTTTCAAAGATTTTTGAGGGCCATATGAGCACAAACTCCCATTTGCAAATTCAAATATTTAAGATTTGCATTAAATTTGATCCAGAGTCATTCCACATCAATAAAGCAAAATTTCTTGAATTTCAGTTTTTTCTTAAGACCTCCTTAATCATACGCCTTAAATTTTCGACATTTTCTAACATATTTTTCATAAAAATTGAAATAAGGATTCTTCAACATAAGGTTTAGTATTTTTAATAGTTGTATTTAATCTTTGTACGCAACAACACTCATTCTAGGTGGATTGAACCAGCTTACTCCAAAACAGATAGTGCCATGGGAATATGAAATTCACAAGTGGTTTTGAGTCACCCTAGTTGTATATCATGGCCAGAGATGACGACATTAGGTTTTTGTAGTTATTGCAAGGAGGTGCCGACATCCGCCTACATACGGCACCTGGTATTCCCAAATGATCACCCATCTGGGACTGACCAAGCTCAACATTGCTTAATGATCTAATGAGAACCGGTGTGCCTGGGTGATTCTGTGGTATCTCTTCATAAAGAGATGTAAAAGTGGTGCAAAGCGGTTTTGTTGGGGGGGGGGGAGGTACCTGCCCTGAGACGGGTATTCTAGTTGCATATAATATAAAGAAGCACAATTTAACATAAAGATGATTTTCTGACAATATAACTGCAGATGCATTATGCAGATGCACCATCTGGCTAAGCTGTTTACGTCTGGGACTAGAGAAACTAGCAAACAGAAAAAAAAAACACAGCAACAACTGGAAAAGCAGTTAGTTAACTGTTCAGAAAGATGACACCGTGAGCAGGATGGGTTTACACGCCTATTTACATCTCCGGTGCGGGGATATCAAATAAAGTCATCTATAAATAATAATGAACCGCATCCCAAAGGATGCTGAGAGGGCTGGAAGGAAATAAGATCTTAAGAATGAACAAGCGAAACGATAGTTTAATATCCAAGAAATAATTCTCCTCATATTCACTTTAACTGTTATATTATGTTCTGCCTGGGGCATTGCCGAGTAACGTAGATGATTATTATTGTGGTTGTTGTTATTCGAAATCTAAATGTTGGAATGTCAAAAAAGCAAAACAAGAAAATGATGATGAGAATGAGATATTTTTATAGAGTTTGGAATTTGGGAAAATGAAATCTCAGCTAAAAATATGTATCAGGAATTGGTAAATTAAAAAATATGCATCAGGAATTGGTAAATTAAAATATATGCATCAGGAATTGGTAAATTAAAAAATATGCATCAGGAATTGGTAAATTAAAAAATATGCATCAGGAATTGGTAAATTAAAAAATATGCATCAGGAATTGGTAAATTAAAAAATATGTATCAGGAATTGGTAAATTAAAAAATATGCATCAGGAATTGGTAAATTAAAAAATATGCATCAGGAATTGGTAAATTAAAAAATATGCATCAGGAATTGGTAAATTAAAAAATATGCATCTGGAATTGGTAAATTAAAAAATATGTATCAGGAATTGGTAAATTTAAAAATATGTATCAGGAATTGGTAAATTAAAAAATATGTATCAGGAATTGGTAAATTAAAAAATATGCATCAGGAATTGGTAAATTAAAAAATATGCATCAGGAATTGGTAAATTAAAAAATATGCATCAGGAATTGGTAAATTAAAAAATATGCATCAGGAATTGGTAAATTAAAAAATATGCATCAGGAATTGGTAAATTTAAAAATATGCATCAGGAATTGGTAAATTAAAAAAATATGCATCAGGAATTGGTAAATTAAAAAATATGCATCTGGAATTGGTAAATTTAAAAATATGCATCAGGAATTGGTAAATTAAAAAAATATGCATCAGGAATTGGTAAATTAAAAAATATGCATCAGGAATTGGTAAATTAAAAAATATGCATCTGGAATTGGTAAATTAAAAAATATGTATCAGGAATTGGTAAATTAAAAAATATGCATCAGGAATTGGTAAATTAAAAAAATATGCATCAGGAATTGGTAAATTTAAAAATATGCATCAGGAATTGGTAAATTAAAAAAATATGTATAAGGAATTGGTAAATTAAAAAATATGCATCAGGAATTGGTAAATTAAAAAAATATGCATCAGGAATTGGTAAATTAAAAAAATATGTATCAGGAATTGGTAAATTAAAAAATATGCATCAGGAATTGGTAAATTAAAAAAATATGTATCAGGAATTGGTAAATTAAAAAATATGCATCAGGAATTGGTAAATTAAAAAAATATGCATCAGGAATTGGTAAATTAAAAAATATGCATCAGTAATTGGTAAATTAAAAAATATGCATCAGGAATTGGTAAATTAAAAAATATGCATCAGGAATTGGTAAATTAAAAAATATGCATCAGAAATTGGTAAATTAAAAAATATGTATCAGGAATTGGTAAATTAAAAAATATGCATCAGGAATTGGTAAATTAAAAAATATGTATCAGGAATTGGTAAATTAAAAAATATGCATCAGGAATTGGTAAATTAAAAAATATGCATCTGGAATTGGTAAATTAAAAAATATGTATCAGGAATTGGTAAATTTAAAAATATGTATCAGGAATTGGTAAATTAAAAAATATGTATCAGGAATTGGTAAATTAAAAAATATGCATCAGGAATTGGTAAATTAAAAAATATGCATCAGGAATTGGTAAATTAAAAAATATGCATCAGGAATTGGTAAATTAAAAAATATGCATCAGGAATTGGTAAATTAAAAAATATGTATCAGGAATTGGTAAATTAAAAAATATGCATCAGGAATTGGTAAATTAAAAAATATGCATCAGGAATTGATGAATTAAAAAATATGTATCAGGAATTGGTAAATTAAAAAATATGCATCTGACATTGGTAAATTAAAAAATATGTATCAGGAATTGGTAAATTAAAAAATATGCATCAGGAATTGGTAAATTAAAAAATATGCATCAGGAATTGGTAAATTAAAAAATATGTATCAGGAATTGGTAAATTAAAAAATATGCATCTGGAATTGGTAAATTAAAAAATATGTATCAGGAATTGGTAAATTAAAAAATATGCATCTGGAATTGGTAAATTAAAAAATATGCATCAGGAATTGGTAAATTTAAAAATATGCATCAGGAATTGGTAAATTAAAAAATATGCATCTGGAATTGGTAAATTAAAAAATATGTATCAGGAATTGGTAAATTAAAAAATATGCATCAGGAATTGGTAAATTAAAAAAATATGCATCAGGAATTGGTAAATTAAAAAATATGCATCAGTAATTGGTAAATTAAAAAATATGCATCAGGAATTGGTAAATTAAAAAATATGCATCAGGAATTGGTAAATTAAAAAATATGCATCAGGAATTGGTGAATTAAAAAATATGTATCAGTAATTGGTAAATTAAAAAATATGCATCAGTAATTGGTAAATTAAAAAATATGTATCAGGAATTGGTAAATTAAAAAATATGCATCAGTAATTGGTAAATTAAAAAATATGTATCAGTAATTGGTAAATTAAAAAATATGCATCAGTAATTGGTAAATTAAAAAATATGCATCAGTAATTGGTAAATTAAAAAATATGCATCAGTAATTGGTAAATTAAAAAATATGTATCAGTAATTGGTAAATTAAAAAATATGCATCAGTAATTGGTAAATTAAAAAATATGCATCAGTAATTGGTAAATTAAAAAATATGCATCAGTAATTGGTAAATTAAAAAATATGTATCAGTAATTGGTAAATTAAAAAATATGCATCAGGAATTGGTAAATTAAAAAATATGCATCAGGAATAGGTAAATTAAAAAATATGCATCAGGAATTGGTAAATTAAAAAATATGTATCAGGAATTGGTGAATTAAAAAATATGTATCAGGAATTGTTAAATTAAAAAATATGCATCAGGAATTGGTAAATTAAAAAATATGCATCAGGAATTGGTAAATTAAAAAATATGCATCTGGAATTGGTAAATTAAAAAATATGTATCAGGAATTGGTAAATTAAAAAATATGTATCAGGAATTGGTAAATTAAAAAATATGCATCAGGAATTGTAAATTAAAAGATTTTGGAAACAAGCAGTTAGGAATTTTAGTTTACAGAAATAACAAACGGATTACGTGACAAAGAGGAGGTGACTGTTCTTTTCTGCTACATAGCATTAATTAGTAGTCATGAAGTCAGGGAGTTAAATAAAGATAGTTTTGTATATTCATGCAGACAGTTGGTCTAGAGAGAGTTAATGAGTTGGACGAGTTTGAGAGCGGATGCATAGCAAAATGTAGAGACCAATAAGAAACGTGCAACTCTAAAGACAATTGGGATGTCAGGAAATAAAACTGCATAAAATAACCCGAGCACCGATTATCGTTCCTCAGGAAATCTTCTCGCAACTTACTGTGAGTCAAGACCAACCGACAGAAGAAGGTATGTTCTCCTTTTTTGTCCTGAATACCTACCTCCTGCCCAGAAAGATGTTATCCGTTCTTTTGTTTAAAAAACTGTCTTTGTGCATTTTTATCTGATTTGGTGAACTGTTTATTATGTGTTAACACTGCGCACACACACGCGCAATGACCATTATATAGACGATCACGTGTATACACTCAACACCCTAGAAAAGTTACTGACAGTAATACAAACATACTTATATGTAGATGACACATGTAAACACATTATATATACTCATTATATATATTTTCAAGTGCTTATCAGAATAAGTTCTTTATATAAGCATGTTTACCCTTGCAGTGTTACTTATATTTAAATTATATATATATATATATATATATATATATATATATCTCCTTATATATAAAAAGCATGTTGTCTGTGCGTATGAGTTTGTTCACAATGGGCACCAAAACCTTTGGGCCTACTTTGTTGAAATTTCTCGCAAATATACTTTATGTGTAAGGGAGTTTTCTTAGATAAATTTTGTATCGGCGTGCGTCTGATAAGTAGAGCTAGGACAACAGCATATTCTTTTCATTGTTTTGATTCTCGAGTGTGTATCCGTTGATATCTTATATGTTTTTATATAGAGTGATGCGGTTTTCGGTTGTGTAACTATGTCTGTGTCAAATATATACTTGAGAGTCAAAACAATGAAAAGAATATGCTGTTGTCATAGCGCTACTGATAAGTATCAAAAATTGATATTCGGAAAAAATCTGATTAAAGAAAGAGCAGGCTGATTTTGACCAAAAACTTTGCAAGTCATTTGTATACAGAGACTATATAATGTGCATTATATAGACGATCATGTCATCACATGTATTGACACTTGACACTCTTAGAGACGATACGGACAGTGATACAGACATACATAAATGTAGACGATAACAGGTGAACATAAATATACAAGTAAGCATATAATATACAAATGGATTACGTGACAAAGATGAGGTGACTGTTCTTTTATGCTACATAATTAATTAGTAGTCATATAGTTAAATAAATATATATATATATATATATATATATATATAAATATATGCAGAGCTTTGGTCTGGAGTGAGTTATTTAATTGGTCGAATTGGAGAGCGGATGCATAGTAAAATGTAGAGACCAATGAGAAACTTGCAACTCCAAAGACAGTTGCGATGTCAGGAAATAAAACTGCATAAAATAACCCGAGTGTCGATTATCATTCCTCAGGAAATCTTTTGGTAGCTTACAGAACGTGAGTCAAGACCAACCGACAGAAGAAGGTATGTTCCCTTTTTTGGCCTGACCCCCCCCCCCTGCTCAGAAAGATGTTATCCGTTCTTTTGCTAAAAAAAAAACTGTTGTTGTTTATTTTTATCTGATTTGGTGAACTGTTTATTATAACTAGCTGAACACCTAGCATTTCCCAGTCGTACAATACACTTAAACATGATATTTTAATTTATGCAGATTGCGTATGTATTATTATGGAATCAATCCTCTATTGAATATCAGATTGTTTAAAGAAATATATATCTAGAATCATGTCATATAATAATGTCTAAAGAAATTCTGCTAGACAAACGGCAGGAGATAGTTCAAAATTGTTTGCATCCTGGTTTAAATAAAATAAAAACTGAATACAAAAATGGGATAGTTAAGTTGAAAAAAAATTTAATTAGTGGAAAATAACTTATAAATGAATAAATTAGAATAAGTCATTTTATAGTAAACTAGCCGGGGTGCCCGGCGTTGCTCGGATGTTTGGAGGTGTGTGTTGAGCAAAAAAACAGAAAAAAAAAGTTGTAGTAGGCAGGTTCAAACCCGTACTGCAAAGGAGGAAAAGAACATGAAAAAATGAGGATACTGAATTAAAGTAGTTGGTAATTAACTTTTGCTTGGATGGAGGATATTGGCACAAGGATGAAATAAAAAAATTAAAAAAAAAGATAAGGAGGTGGGATCGAACTTGAAAATGTAGGGTAATTAGTCTTCCTCGCTAACCATTAAGCCAAAGAGGATAGTGAATTCAATGAGTTGGTAATTAACTTAAGAATCATAGGAGTCGGCACAGAAATGAAAGTTGCTTTAAACCTGACTGAAGGCCAGATTAGCTTTCCGCTTTCTGTCATGGTATTTATTTGCTTCCTCACGAAAGTAAATTACACACAAAGTCGTTTATAATGTGGGGGAAAACCAGCTCACCCCAAAAAGGGGACACTCTGGCAATATCCAAATAAATAGTAATTCTCTCAGTATGAAGTGTTTTCCCAACATTGACCAAGGACCAATTGCAGAACAGATACTACCTGGCCTGAAGGTGGTTGTGTTTGCTTTGATTAGTTTTGATTAATTTATACGAAAAAGACAAACACTCGAAACGAGAGAATTTTTTCAAACTCGATCAAAAAAAAAAAGATAGAGACAATGTCCATTTGCAAATCTGAGATATTACGATCTGGGAAGTATAAAAAGACGCAAGAACCCCCAGCCAAAAAGCCTTTCGTGGACATACACAAACACTTGCGCCTATTTTGCCTTTTATATATTAGACTAGTGGGGGTGCCTGGCATCGTCCGGGTGTTTGGAGGTGTGTGTTGAGAAAAAAATGTTGTAGTAGGTAGGCAGGCTCGAACCTGAAGTAAAAGAAAACGTGACATTTTACCGCTCGGCCAGGAAGGGAAAGGATTGAAAAACGTTCTAATTTAGCGATCAAAAAGTTGACATGCAGAAAGTGAAAGAATTCACGAAGGCGAAAAAATGAAATCACGCACTTAAGTTTGGCTGTAAGCCAGTTAAGCTTTCAGCTCCCTCTAAGAGGGAGGGCTCTAGCAGTTTCTTAATGAATAACAATTGTCTGATATGAAGGGTACTATCCACAGTGATCAAAGCTGATTGCCTTTCAAGACGTGCTGGCCACGAAGGCCAGCAACTTGTTTTATTTTTTCAAATCAGTTTCGCTTTTATACGAAAAAGACAAACAAACACGCGAGAGGAAATAATAGCGTGAATTTTGTAAAAGTCGCTCAAATAAAATCTAGGAACGCCGTTCCTTCACAAATCGTGGATATTATAATCTAGGGAGTATATAAAAAGTTCTAAAACATAGTACCCCCCCTCCCCGAGCCTTTGCTAGACATAAAAAAACATGTACGTCGCTTTTGCCTTTTATATATATATCGATGAGTAGTTTATATAAAAATAAACAGAAGTATTAACTTGATGTATTTAAGTGCAAGAATTAATATTAGTAAATATATATTTGTTTGTTTGAAGCTAATTATAATTTTGAAGGGAGTATTTATACATGACAGTTATAGGTTGAAAATAATAAATTTTTAGCTTAAAATAATTAACAAAAACACAGGTATAAATATACAATAGATCACATTGAAAAAAATGTTATTATTTCTTTCTTAAAAAACAAAATAAACACAAAAAAAGAGTAAATAAATAATTTAAAAAAAAATGGTGGAGAGTTGAAACATTAAGCTAGCAGGACCCAACTAAACAAAAAACTATATTGTTCCCCGACTCATGCCTTGAATTTTAGGATAAAAATAAAAATTAGCCCCAAAAGGTGGTTTTTTATCCTTAAAACACCTTGGGGCTGAAGCCCCAGAATTTTTCAAGGGTCAAGTGCTATTTTTGGCCATTTTGACCACCTGGGGCTCAACCCCCAGAATTTTTTTTGGGGTCAAATATTACGTTTCTAGATATATATCAATGTGATCTTGCTTTTAGGTAATTTTCAGCAAAGTCTAATGATTGGAAAAGATTCTATGTTCCGAAAAATGTTATTTTTGGCCATTTGACCCCTATGACGCAAGCAAAATTTTTATAAAAAATCCGACAAAGTTACATTTCCTCCTTTGAGTAGTTGTAACTTCATGCAAAATTTCAGAAAAATGTAATCAGTAGTTATTGAGTGTTATTGAGTAGTTATTAAGAATTTTGGAAACAAGCAGATGAGGGTGAATTCTTAGGTCCAAATCCGACTAAGTTGGTGGACTAATAATCTAATTATAATAATAACTGGTAATGAAATTTTAGCTATAACGGATTACAATCATAAAATACCTAAAATTATTGGACATAAGTACTGTATTTAAAAATACATACAGGGTGACTCAAAAAATACGGGCCCCAACTCTAATTAGGCCCCGTTTATTAGTGTTTTGTCCTATTTAAATGAAACTTTGGTCAAAACTAGTTTATTATATTCAAAACATCACATCAAAACACTAGGGTCTTTGGCCTTTTTTTTTTCTTTTTTCTCCGTTCTACAGCATATGTTCTAGATGGCTTCTTTTGTTTTTTTTTTGTGTCACCCTGTATAAGGAAGAATTTTTGGTATATTTGAGGTGAAGAGTAAATATATGTTTGTTTGAAGCTAATTATAATTTTGAATGGAGTATTTATACATGACAGTCATAGGTTGACAATAATAAATTTTTAGTTTAAAATAAGATTATTTTAGGCAAAATATATTTGTTTGAAGATCATTACAATTTCTCAATTTGAGTAGACATATCTGGTAATTGTTGAGTTGAATATATTAAAGTTTTAAGTTATACTTGTAATTAATTACAAAACACATTTATGGTTATACATTAGTTTACATAGAAATTGGTTTAAATAAAAAGAAAACAAGGGAAGCATGCATGGTCCCCCGTGAGTGCACAGTGAACGAGGCATAAAAAAATGACTAAGTTCAGCATTTAGCACCTTCCTCTGCCATTTGACCTCAAAAATACCCAGGGGACGCCAAATCCTGGTGAAAAATGGACAAACAGTGCAATTTTAGGCCTTAACATGTGTAAATTTGAGTTCTGAACCATGCAAAAAAAAGAAATGACTAAGTCCATCATTTGGTCCCCCCTCCCTCCCCCATTTAGCCCACAAGGCCTTAACATATTTAAATTTGAGTTCAGCACCATGCAAAACTGCTAAATGGACATACACAGAAAATTTGGGACAAATATGGTAAAATAGTCCCAAAAATGGAGTGTTTTTATAAGCTCTAAAGGAGCCTCTGGGGCACACCTAAGAGTTATCGCGAAATATAGACAAACAAAATTATATAGAAATCAGTTAGTTACAACTTTTCAGAAAGTTTTGTAAAAATCCAAGGCATCAAGTTTTTTTTTAACAAGCACAAAAGTGTCAATTTTAGCCATTTTAACCGGGAAGGCACCCCTGGGGGGGGGGGGGGGGAGTTTTCCCGGAAAATACATTCTGTTAATTTTTTTACTCCTATCATGTTTAATGTTTGTGCAAAAGTTAAAAAAATTCCAAGGCGTAGTTATTGAGAAAAGTGCGGGCGGACGGACGAACGGACAAGGGTGAATTTACAGGTCCACCCTCCTTTTGTCTGAGGGACCAATAAATAAATAATAATAATGGAATGAAAAAAAAAGGGGAAAAAAACAACTTAAATACAACCTTGGTACCCATATGAAAAACAAAGGAAATCTTACCTGTGACGTACACAAATGTAATCCAAACCGAAAATCATGTAATATATTCGAGTAGTATCACATTTATATAAGAAATAAGGTGCTTCTTTACTATAGCACTCTAATATAGAAACAAACTCTCACCTGTGACATACGGAAAGGTTTGCACAATAGAAAATGATGTAAAATCGCGTAGTTTCATCTATATATTAGAAATAAGGTACTTATACATTAATCTACCCAAGAAATAAGGTACTTGTGCAGTATAGTACTCATATGAAAAACAAATAAAATCCTACCTGTGAAGTGCATAAAAGTTATTAAAGCCGAAAATCACGTTATATATTCGAATAGCATGACTTTTAAATGAGAAATTAGGTGCTTCTTGACTATAGCACCCAGATGAAAAAACAAATTCTTACTCTAGATACACAGAAAATTTAGCACAACAGAAACTTACTTAAAAGTATCGACTTCTTTCATTTTTAAATTAGAAAAAAAAAATGGTACATGTACAGTATCCTACCCAGGAAATAATGGTACTTGTACAGTGAAGTACCCATATAAAAAACAAAGAAATTCTTATCTGTGACGTACATAAGTTATCAAAATCGAAAATCATGTAATCTATTCGAGTAGTATGACATTTATATAAAAAATCCGGTGCTTCTTCACTATAGCACTCTGATGTAAAAACAAACACACTCTTACCTGTGGCATACCGAAAATTTAGCACAACAAAAAGTTATGTAAATTAGTTTAAATATATGTTGTACATTACCTGCCCAAGGTAAGGGAATTTTTTTTTCAACATACGTGCTGTAAATTTCCTGTACTAGGGAAGGTACAATTATGCCATACATATGTTGTGTAATACCGGTCCTAGGGTAGGTAAAATATTCTTTTGCTCAAGATGGCAAATGATACATAGACATGAAAACTTCCTCTATTCTAAGAATAACAGGTATGTTCAAAATTTTTCTCATTGTCTTATATGGTTCCGAGCAACGCCAGGTGGCCTTGCTAGTAGTAAATAATTATGTACGCCCCTTTAAGAAACTCGTTTCTTATTGTTGAGCACTTTCAGTTGAATTAAGTCGGCCAATTTAGCTCTTATGCATGGATCATATAATGATTAGATCACTCTCACAGACGTTAAAAAGCAGTTAAAAAAATAAATGTTTAAAATTCAACATTTTCCGCAGTTAACGGTAGCCGAATGGATTAGGTCCTCGCGAATGAAACCAGGAATGGCTTCTGTTGCTAGGTTTGAATCAACTAACTAGTATTAAACGTGACACCCTGCACTGATGATTCCAGAAAAGATGAAACACTAGTGTCAGTAGGTATTTAATAATTATTATAGTAAATCTATATATATCTATAAAAGTGAACGTGTCTGTCTGTCTGTGTGTCTGTGTACATTTCCCTACGCAATAACTCTGTCAATTTTTAGTCTATCGACTCGAAATTTGAAATACCGGGTACTGAGATTTGGGAAAATCGATGTGACGGGTGTCAGTCAGAAATTTGGCTGTTAAGGGGTCAAATTTCAACGATTTGACCTTTAAGAACTCTACCAAACTCCTCCGACAATTTTGGGTCTAGACACTTGAAATTTTAGATATAGGTTCCTTGAACATGGATCTAACTTAATAAAGTGATTTGAGCCCGAAACAATAAATTTTAAGGGGTCATAATAGGGGTCAAAGTTTTAAAAAATTAACCATTTTTTTTGTTTTTTTGCACAGCATACACCTCCAAACACCCGAGCAAGGGGTCAAAGTTCAACGATTTGACCTTTGAGAATTCTACCAAACTCCTCCGCCAATTGTGGGTCTAAACACTTGAAATTTTAGATATAGGTTCCTTGGACATGGATATAACTTAATAACTTGATTTGAGTCCAAAACAATAAATGTTAAGGGGACATAATAGCGGTCAAAGTTTTAAAAAATTGACCGCTTTTTCTTTTTCTCAACATACACCTCCAAACACCCGGGCAACGCCGGGCTGAAATGCTAGTAATTATATATATATATATATAACTTAAAGATATATATGGTAATGTTTTTTTTTGTGATAACTATTACTGGTATGAATTAGCTCCCCTCTGTCTTACATATGTATTATCCCTCCATTTTTAGGGAAGTGAACAAATATATAAAGAGTTTGAATACAAAATGCGATAAACACCATCTGCAAATATTTTGAATTACGACTACCATACTGTTCACATTTCAACACTCCACCACACACCAGAGTCACTTTACAGATTTTGATATTTTTTCTTATTCATTTCGCTTTTGAAAATCAGTTTTATTGAAAAACCTGATAAGCGCCATATTGGATTTTTTGCAAAACCCAATAAATTAATAAAGTCGTAATATAAGCAGAAATATCAGATTTCAACCTTCTGAATTATATATATAAAAAACTAGTGGGGGTGCCTGGCGTTGCCCGGGTGATTGGAGGTGTAAAAGAAAAAAAAAAAGTTAGTAGTCAGGCAGGCTCAACCTGTGACGTAAATACGGAAAAGAAAGTGAAAGAGAACGTGAGATCTTACCGCTATGCTACGATGCGACAGGAAGTGAAAAACGTTCAAATTTAGCGATCAAAAAGTTGACATGCAGAAAGTGAAAGTTAAGTGAATGACTTCACGCAGGCGACGAAATGAAATCATGCACTTATGTTTGGCTGTAAGCCAGTTAAGCTTTCAGCTTCCTACTGTATTTGTTTACCCCCCCCCTCCCACGATGGTGGGGGAAACCAGCTTCCCTACAAGAAGGCCAGCAAATCACTTTTATTTCCATTCAGTTGGTTGGTTGGTTGTTTTTCTTTTACGGCATATCAACCCTTTTCAGGTTATTTAATGCCGAATCCAAAGATTTTGAAGAAAAATTTTTTTAATAGAATATATTTGTTGTTTTCAAGTCGGTTTCTATTTAACCCATAGTTGGGACCCTAACAGGTACTACCACTCCGGGTCAGAGTGGACCTGGGAGCAATGGTAATTAAAGGGTGGCTCCACACTCCCCAAAGCCCACAAGCTGGGGCCTCACCACTGGATATAGTTTATGGTCATATCCAGGACCCCCATTGAGGGACTTTTACCCTCTGCAGGGAGGGCAATCGGCGTATTCTAATGCCTCACCGACAGGGCCAATTTCCATTCAGTTTCACTTTATTTATATGAGAAAGACAAACAAACATTGGAAACCAGGTTTTTTTTTTTTAAAAACACGTTCAAAATAAATGTAGAGACGTTCGTTCGCAAATCGTAGATATTATAATCTTGGGAGTATATAAAAAGTTCTAAAGAATAGTAAACCCTCGAGAAGCCCCAAAAAAAGCCTTTGCTTGACATACAAGAACGCGCGTGCCTCATTTGACATATGTTTCAAAAGCTTTTCAACAAACAAAGGACGTATTTACAATAACTGCACAACGAAATACAAATTTTATTAATTAAAGAATTAGTTAAAATCTATCTCTTTTCTACTATTATAGAAAAGAACTTTGTGTGTGTGTGTGTGTCTGTGAATTCGTTTCCTATGGACTTGGCTGGGCCGATTTTTATGAAATTTCACACAAAGGTACTTTATGTGCCTGGCAGTGTTCTTAGATAGGTTTTGTATCGAAATAATCCAATGAAAGAAAGGCTAGTTATATATAAAAATCAATTTTTAAAAATAAAGAGTAGATTCTCTACGGTGCAATGTATACAATGTATTGTGGATTGAGTCACGATGGGGAGACATTTGAAGCTTCCTCCCAGTGCACCGCGATGCGTCCCCAACTAGAGCTGTCAATCAATTTGATTGAAAAATGTGTGATTTCACCGATTTCGATGATAATAAAAATATTTGAGTGTGAAACATTTGTTGATCGTCATTCAATCACGGGCAACGTCGGGTCTCCCTGATAGTAGATTTGTAATATTGTATTGGAATTTTGAAAAAAATATACGGTAAATAGATGATGACGATGATGATAGTAGTGTTGAGGATAAGAAATAAGTGCAGAAATATCACACTTGTGTTTACACCGAATTCAAAAGTTAAAAATTGATTTTCCAAGTATTTTCGTTTAATTCTTGTCATTTTTAAATCAATTTAATTTTTATTGAAGAGGAATACGAACAAAAAAAAAAAGATTTAAATATTGTATTAGAGTTAACAGTTTACGAAGCCAAGCATGCAAGGTTACCCCCTCTAAGAGTGAAAAAATTTACTTTCACCGTGACTAATGTTTGTGCAAAATTTAAAAAAAATTCAAGGTGTGGTTATTGAGAAAAGTATTAACAAACAAACAGGAATGAATTACTAGGTCCAATCCCTCCTTTGTCAGGGAGACCAAAAATAGTGGTTGATTCTAGAAAAATAATTGTATAAAATTGACATTTTCTATAATTGGCACCGTTTTGATGTGAAATTTATACTTGGTTTAGAATTTGTTTAAAAAACAAATATCTTAACCATAACTTGTTAAGTTACAAAGAAATTATATAGGAAAAGAAATATGAAAAAAATAGTCTTCTATTTTACTGTTGAATTTAGTGCAAACAAATATTATTATCTTGTACCCACTAATTCTTACATAGGTCATCAGAAATTTTTCACTGATAACAACCGATGGTGTTCCCTCGAATCTGGGTGCCTACTCTCTCCAGATTTCCACTACTGCTGACCTCTTCTGATAAACTTTTGCAAATGACTTTGCATTATCTTAACAGTCGCTTACCATTGATTTCTTACTAGCAACAACCAATGGTTTTTATTATTTGTATTATTTTATTTGTACTCACTAGGAGTTCCTACACAGGTCATCATCAGAGATTATTCAGACAAGAACCGGTGGTGTTCCCTAAAGTCTTGGTGACAAGTTTTTCCTGTTTCCCACTATTTTCCGCCTCTCCTGATACTCTTTGCAAATAACTTGGTGTTATCCCAACAGCCGCTTACATGAATTTCTCTACCAGCTACCCACCAAATACTCTTTCATCTCCAGAACTTGTACAAATCAACTACTCATTGGAAACTCTTCTGAAATTAAACATGGCTTTCAATTTTGAAATTTAAAAGACATGAAATAGATTTTTTCTGCAAAACAACTCTTTAAAAAAGTCTTTAAGGTTTTTCCATCAAATTAAATTTGTTAGAAAAAAAACAAACAAAAAAAAACAACAACCCTTTTTAAGGTTTTTCCATCAAATTAAATTTGTTAGAAAAAAAAACAAACAAAAAAAACCAACCCTTTTTTAAGGTTTTTCCATCAAATTAAATTTGTTAGAAAAAAAAACAAACAAAAAACCCCCCCAACCCTTTTTTAAGGTTTTTCCATCAAATTAAATTTGTTAGAAAAAAAAAACAAACAAAAAAACAACCCTTTTTTAAAGGTTTTTCCATCAAATTAAATTTGTTAGAAAAAGAAAAAGAAAAAAAAAAAAACAAGACAATAAAAAGTTTGAATATTTTTTAGAAAAAATTATATTTTTTTTTTAAATTTTTAAAATAATGACAGCAGCAGGATATATATTGTATGAGAATGACAATGAATCACTTTCTCTTCTTGCTGGTGACTGGGGCTGAGGGCGGAGCATAAACAGTCATTGATATCCTGTTGATGAAATATAAGGCCACAACAGAGAAGATGAAACTAGAAGAAAAAAGAAACAAAAGAACAATTTAATAGCACTTAAAGATCATCACATACACAAGTATATATATATATATATATACACACACACATATACAGTGGGTGGAACGATAACATTGTCGTCATAGAAAAGACAACATGAGTCCATTTCTGCCGGTTTCTTTATTTGCTGTAGACCATCTACTAGTTGGAAAGTTGTGTACAAATCCCAAGAACAATAAAAACCTTCTATCATGTCTGAAAGTGACACAAGGTTCAATGAGTGAGATCAGAGATGTGCCACTATACATCTCATGCTCTCTACTAATCCAAGTTATGACAACAGGATCATTGCCAGCACCCTCAAAATACAAATCCGGATATTTCAATGCTTGAGAGCACAGCTCAATGAAGTTTCCGGCCACAGTTATAATCTTTGGTGTGGTTTCAAGTGAGAGCCATACCATGGCACCTCACACCTTCAAAGTTGGCTTGAAAGTCAACACCAAAGTGTACCTGGATGTGCTGAAGAGTGTGGGGATTTCCTGATGCAATCAGGGGCCATTAGCAGACCATGGGTGTAGCAGCAGGACTCAGCACCGGCCCACAAGTCCAAAGAGACTCAGACTTGGCTTCAGAAGGAGTGTTCTGACTTTGTACCCTTCTCTCATTGACCCCATCCTTCCTGGACCTGAACCTGCTGGACTACTTCATTTGGTCATACATTGAGAACATCACCAACATGACCTCCCACAACATTAAAGCCAGCCTGATCGCCGCCATCCACTGAGTATTCACCAAGCACCCGCTGGTGTTTGTGGAAAAGGCATGCTCCCAGTTCCAAACCCCTATAGAGGCGGTTATTAAGGCTGAAGGTGGCTACATTGAATAGATGTCAGCCTTACTACATAAGTTACCTGAACTGAATTTTTCAATAAAAGTTTAAAAATAAAACCGTAGTGTTGCTTTCTTTAGAGCGATCAATTTTATTGTTCCACCTTGTATATATAAATTTACATATTATATATAAAACAAAAAAATCTTATGATATGAAGATTATATGGGAGAAAAAAAAAAAAAGATAAAAGAATCAAATAAAAACTACATTAAGTTCAAGAATATTTTCTCTTTGCTTACAAATAGAAGATCGCAATGAGTTAATGTAAATGTTTTCTAGGATCTTCAAATGCTTTTAAGAGTGTGACTTACTGAGAATGGAGAATAAGTTAACACAAAAATTAGAGCCAGAGGAACGGTTATTTATAAAGTGCTCACCAATGGATGAACCATATATATTATTCAAAACATCTGATGGTAAATAATTTGCATTACAAATTTTTGTGGCCATGTGTTGCTTGATCCAGACGTACTCCCAAATTTTTTAAACAATAGAGGCATATTCGTTCATAAATTTTTATAACTTAAAAAGAGTAAGTAGTTAAAATGATCATGGTTAAAGAAATGTCAAGAGCAATGTTAAGTGAGAGTGGCTGACTAATGTACGAAGCCTAAAATAGAAATGCAATTTTTGTGTTAAAAAAAAAAAAAAATAAATAAATAAAATAAATAATTGAATAAAAATAACAACTTTGATTGTGCAAACTTACCATGTTGTAACGCACACTCTGTGAACAAGTCCGGAAGCAAACATGGCCAGAAATAAGCAGATAGCAACTAAATGATTAAAAAAATAAAAGATAAAAATAAAACTCCAATAAAACAAATAAAATATTGCTTATGAACGGACAAAATAAAATGAAAACTTTAGTTTTATATTAAGACAGTAACAACAATGGTCGATTGCATTCAGATAGCAAACAGAACATCTAAAAAAAAAAAAAAGACATAAAATTTCAAAGAGAAAATAAAATAAACAAAAGTAAAAATGAACGTTTTGAAAAATAGCTCTTGTCCTTATTTATTAGATTTTAAAAAATTTGATTCATTTGGAATAAAAAAGTTTTTTTTGAGTAATAATGATGACATTTAAACAATATTTTTTTGGATTTTATTTTGCAGATAAAGTGACAATTTTTCGAAAAAAAATTGAAAATATTTTGTATTGGAATAAAAAATGATCATGCAAAATTTTAAATTTAATTAGTGACTGAAAGATGACAAAAAAAACAAAAAAAAAAAAAACACAGTTCTAACTGGTTGAGAAAGATGGGGATATATTTGAAATGGTTTACAACTACATTAATCAGTTGACGTTTAGAAATGACTGGCAGGGCTACCCAGCATCGCTCAGGAGGGAAAAGTGTAGCATATTTCTATTAAAACTATTTCTTTATCGCTCTATCCTTATTTCGATATTTTTCCCTTCCATTTTACCCCTCCTTCATATCTGCCCAGCCCAATCCTCTTTAGCTGGGCACACACATACACAACTTTGCTTTACACAATAGATTCCTTAAGGAATGGGTCAGTATTTTCTTTACAAATTAGTATTTCTGTATATATATAAAAGGCAAAAGTGGCGCACGCATTTTTGTATGTCCGCGGGGGTTCTCGGTGGGGTGGGGTGGGGGGTTACTATGTTTTAGAACTTTTTATATACTCCCTAGATTATAATAGCTATGATTTGGGAATGCACATTGTATCTTTTATTCACATCGATTTTTATAAAATTCATGCTATTCCTTCCTCTCGCGAGTTTTTCGTATAAAAGCAAAACTAATCGAAAGTGACGGCAGCTTCCTGGCCTTTCGTGCCAGGACATCCAGAAAGTAATTAACTTTGATCAATATGGGGGAAACTGTTAAGTTTTTAGACATTGTGTTGAACAAAGATGGCGGCGTAGTTCAGATCAGTAACCAAGATGGCAGCCAAGAATCAAATGCGGTCCGTGCCGTAGTTAACGGCGAACTGATAGAATCCAAAATTCGACAATTTTTATAATAATTTTTAAACGTTTTCATTGGTTGTTTAGCACAGCCGTTGGTTATAAAAATGATTGGCGAATCCATTCGTCTCATACCCCCATCAGGAGTCAAAAACATATTAGACAATTGCTATTCATTTGAACACTCCCTTTTTGTGGAGAGTTGGTTTTCCCCAACATCGTGGGGAAACAAATAAATGAAACGGCGGAAAGCTGAACTGGCCTTCAGCCAACATTCATTTCTGCATCTGCTAGCAGGTCAACATTTTTATTGACATCGAAATTTGACTGGTAAAAAAATAATGTAATAAATATTTATATATTTTGAACTATCAGTAAAACAAAATTCTGTGTATTTTTTACATTTGCGAAAATATGTGCACATATCAAATATTTTGCGATAATTTTCCTCCCATTCAGAAAAACAAAACAAAACTCTATAACTAAATATTTAAAGACTTAAAAAGGATCAAAATCAGAAGCTGTATCGGAATCGGGAAAAATATTGGAATCATTGCATCACTATGTACCATACAATTATGTGGCCAGTAAAATTGGTTTACAAGATAAATTGTCACTGAATAGTCCTTTGCTGATTCACTTCTATCTAACTTTTAGCTCCAAGAATCGAAATCTAAGATGGCCATGGGGTCCAATATAGATTTCAGATGAAACCATTAATTACAAAGAAGTATTTAATAAATTCAATAAAAGAATAAACCTTAACGTGGAAGAAGGCCTGAATTGAAAGAATAAATCACTAATTCTCAACTGTTCTGTCCCTGGTCTTCTTGCCACTGGACCCAAACAGTGTCGATTCAGGAGGTGTGGTTAAGGATTGCGCGATCCTTGCCTCACAATACCACATGCAACTGCCCCACTACAGGGGTATCCTTTGTCTTTCGAAACTGAACGGAGGCATTGATCGAAATGTACTCCAAATTGCAAGAATATTAAAAATTATTTTTGTTTATTATTAACTAGCAAAACTGCACGCCTGTGGAACTCTCTTCCATTTGCCTGTTTTCCAGTTGACTACAATATGGTCGTTTTCAAGTCCAATGTAAACAAGTTCTTGATGAGCCAGTCCCCTTAAGTAATCCAATTTACCAAATTTACAATTATCCCTTTGACTACACTATAACCCTTATCCTCGAGTGGCCTCTGGGTCTTGATAAGTGGTGATTCTTTGTAAAAAAAAAAGAAAAAAAAAAAAAAAGGCTGCCTGACATTGTCTGGTCATAAAATACGCATAAATATTATAATTTTAATTAATGCAGATTTTTTATTAATTATAAACAGAAATCCAGTGATTATTAAACGTAACATTAAATTCCTTAAAGCAATGAAGTAAAAAAAAAAAAGAAAAAGAAAAAAAAAACGAAAAGAAACTGAGACATGTGCATGCGAGTATTACGTTTTTTTCTAAGCAGTACACTTCTTGTAATACCAGGCACCATAACGTTCAGCGCTGGACAAGGTGCACACTGCTACTTAATTTGACATTCATAGTCTTTAAATCAGTAATAAGTACATTTCTCCTACCTCCATCAAAATAAAACTTATATAACTGGATTCACAATAAAATTTACTTTAAAATGGTATTTGAATATTTTTGTTGCGATTTGTATATTCAAAGAAATTGCTATTTAAATCAGGCTATTAACACCAAAACATGGCAGCATAGCATGCCTGCTGGCAGTAGATCACTTTTTGCAAATAAGCGGTCGGGTGTGTTCACATAAATACTTGAAGCGGAAGTTGTACCCATCGATGACATTTTTAGTTGTTTTAGCTAATCAGGAAAAAGAATTATCTTTGCTACGGAATTTGAGCACAACATGTCTTTCCAGTCAAAAGTTAGAATATCTCAAAGTTGAAGCTTTGTAGTAAAAAGCTAAGTAAAGATAGAAACTGCGTTCAGACGCTATTTAATAGCGAATATATTAATTTCTTTTGTTCTAAAATTTGAAAAGAATTGGATAAAAAGTGTTTATGCATGCATCAATAATGACAAATGCATATGACATGAAAATTTTTGTGTGTCGTGATGCGCACAAAAAATCTCTAAACAAAATGTTTGTCAACTGACTTACAAAATAAAGTATTCATTTTATTATTTTTGTTATTTAGAAAACATTTTTTTGTTTCATGAGTTCTTCACTGTTAACTATTCTGAACTTTAATGCATGTTTTCCGTAGATAGTTAAACTCAAATTTTACAATATCCTTTTTTATTATTATTAAACTAGCAGGACCTGTGGAAATTCCACAGGGAACTCATTCATATGTAATATATTGATGTCGGCATTCTGTAGATGTTCAGTGTAAATGGAAATGCTCTGATATTATTGTAGCTTTTTTGTTAAAACTGCAAAAGTATTTATCTAAGCTAGCACAGAATGTCCGGTCGTAAAGTACGCTTAAATATGATATTTTAATTCTTGCAGATTTTGTATATATTATTATAGAGCTAATGTTCTAGCAATTTTTATATGTTATAAAGTTGCGATTTCAAAAATAAAAAAATATATCTATATGACTAGGGTATATTAGCTTGAATCGAAACTGAAATAAAAACTTTATATAATATATAAATAAATGAATAAATAAATAAATAGAGTCCTTCAGCCGAAACCGAAACTAAAACTTATGAAGAATTCTTGATAAAATTATTTATATAAAAAAGAATAGATTACTGGAGTGCCATCAGTTATAATTGAAACCAAAACTTATGAAGAATTCTTGGTAAAATTATTTATTACAAAAAATGGAAGTACCTAACAATTAAACGACCCGGATGTAAACGTGACACAGAAAATAACACACGCTCTATCGCATTAATATATAGATTATTTGGTAAAAATACAAAATAATTACAAAACACTCTCCCCTCCCATTTTATGAATGGATTTCTAAATTTCAATAAATGACACTATTTCAGCACAGTAATAGAAGTACACAAAATTTGTTTGTATAAAAATAAATGAAACAAGCTGCGCGAAAGGTGGGCTCTCTCTACCGTGCTAGACAACTGCTAACACCCGAAAGTATCCTGTACCTCTATAAGGCCGCCATTCGCCACATGTACGGAGTATTGCTGTCACATTTGGGCTGGTGCATCTGCTACTAGTCTCTCACTCCTTGACAAGGTTCAAAAGAGAGTCGCAAATCTGATAGGCCCTGAACTGGCATCTAAGCTTCAGCCTCTCTCCCATCGGCGAAATGTTGCATCCCTCTGCCTGTTCTACAAGTATTTTAGTGGTGAATGCTCTGACGAACTGCAATCACTTGTGCCCCCACGACGAGAGCACCCTCGACAAACCTGACAAGCTGCTAAATCCCACCCCCACACAGTAGAGATCCCTAGATGTAAAAGATCTTTCTACTCTAATAGTTTCTTCCGCTAGACTTTGGAATTCCATTCCAGGTTCCTGCTTCCCCAACAGTACTGACGTGCAGAAATTCAAGTGTAACGTGAACCGACATCTTGCTGCCCAAATCCCTACATAGTACCCCAGTAGTTGTTGCCCCTGATAGTAGCCCCCTACACCAAAGTGGCAATTTGCCTTGTTTGGGGTGAAAATGTAATAAAAAAAAAACAACAAAAAAAAAACAAATCAAGTTTTTGTTGAGAACTATGAAAAAAAAAAAAAAAAAAAAAAAAAAAAAAAACACACAAAAAGGGGCGTTTTTAGCACTAAAAGTCCCCGGGGACATGAATCAAAATTCACAGGGTCACTCATACTAAATTTAAGAACAATGGGCTCCACATTTTGGCCAAGTTTCAGAAAAATCTAATGGATAGATCAAAAGTTATGGGGCAAAACGTGTCATTTTTGACCTCTTTTGACCTCTTTGTGGCAAAATTTCAGGAAAAACTAATGGACGGTTATCTGACAATCGTCCAGACTAACGAACGCATGGACATTACTTGAAACATAGGTCCCTCTCCGATGAATCGGGGGGACCAAAACACGTTAAACGGGATAGGAATGTTTAATACGATAAGACATCCAAAAACGTTATAAAAAAATATGTATAAAAATTATATTCTGTCAATAAATAAATACTTAAAATTTCATTAAAATTGGTCGAGTTCATAATTTTGGTAAACTTTTAAGTGGTAGTGGAGAGACGTGACTCTAAAACAGAGACACCCAAACTTCTGAAACGCTTTATTTAGAAACCCATTCTTAGCATGGGGATAAGGTGTTTTGTAACTATTCTGTACTTTCACCTAACAATTTAATAAAAAAAAAATTATAATTATATTGTACTAACGTTATTATTTAGAAATTTATTCTTAACATGGGGAAGGGATGGAGGGTGTTTTGTAATGATTCTGTACTTTCCCCTAACAATGTAATATAAAAAAGGATATTGTAAAACTTGAATTTAATTTGGAGCTTCAATATGATACCAAGTTTGTTAATTTTTTTCTGTCTGTCGAAAGTTTTTAGCGGACACACGAACACACATTTTAGCTTATATATATATAGATTTGATTCTTATACAGGAGGAGGATTGTATTGGGAGGGATCTGATACATTTTTAGAAATGGCGACTTCTAACTTAATAAATGGCATTGCAAGATGTCACATATTTATTAGAAATAAGAGGGTTTTCATATGATTACAAATCTGGGGTCATTTTTTTAAATTATTCAAAATGTCATCATAAAGGGAGGTAATTAACAAATTGTTTCCCTTTATCTATAAATATAAAAGCGAAAATGTATGTGTGTTTGTATGTGTGTTCGCTTTTTCTGTATGTCTACAAAAGGCTTTTTTCAGAGAAGCGGTCGCTCGCTTCACAACTTTTTAAAACTTTTATGCCACATATAAATCATAATATCTCACAGTTAACAACGAAGCTCGCCTGTCTATTTAATTTGCTCGATTTCGGGAAGATAAATATTCAACATTTGTCGCTCGCCGCATGTGGGTTAGTCTTTTTCTTATAACATCTTGGGGCAAAAAAAAAAGCGTTCAGCAGTAAATACTATCCCGCAGTCAAACTTGACCTCATTAACTCATTAAAACAGGCACCTGCCAAATCCAAGTAATTAAATAAATTTAAACATGTTTCCGTTAGCATCTCGCGGTGGGGCAATGGTTAACGTTGCACGTTTTTGCTTTTTTTCACACTTTAATTTACAACTTTGTCTCAACAGTTCGAGTTCAATCCTCATACTTACTTTCTTTTTTTAACCCCCCCCCACACACCTCCAAACACCCGGACAACGCCGGGTACCCCTCGCTAGTCTATATATATAAAAGTGAAAATGTATGTATGTATGTATGGGTGTATGTTTGTGTGTCTGCTAAAAACTTTCGACAGACACGACGAAAATTCACAAACTCGGTATCATATCGAAGCCCCATCCTTCGCTCGAAAAATATCGAAAAATTGGCCAAAAACGTTAAAAAAAACAGTCTTCTCATGACGACGAGTGGTTCTACGCATGCGTCAGGTGACGTCATGACCTGATTTACTTTAAATAGTTGAAAAACTGAACAAATTTTATGTACGTTGCATTAGGTCAGTCGATTAGCACGTTGGTTCATTATCTAAACGTTTTGGGTTCGAATTGTGGTGTGAGATGTCTTTTTTTTTTTTTATTTTCTAAATTTAAATATTGAACCAGTGTTATTTAAGCCATTTTTCACATAACGTTCATTTTTCTGGGTTTTTTTTTTACTTCGCTTATCCACCCCCGACCACACACCCAAAAACACCCGGGTACCCACCGATTTTTTTAATTTTAATATCGAAACAGGCTTATTTAAGCCATTTTTCACGTGTTCGTTTTTCTGTTTTCATCGTTCGTTTGCCTTACGTTAGATTTTTTGTGTTTTTTCCCGATGTTTTGACCCCCCCCCCACCGCTTAATTAAAACGTTGTTTTCTTTTTTTACTTCGCTTATAACAATGCTTATGTCGTCATAACGCTCGAAGACTTCCGGGCGCTCACCTGTCAATTTGGTTCTTAAATAAATTCAAACATCTTTCACTAACTCATTCTGGCTGGCCGATTTTATTTTCAAACTTCGCCTCAGGGCTTCGAATTCGATCCTACCACCCCCTTCCTGGTTTCTTTTTTTATTTAACACCACACACACCTACAAACACCTGGGCAACGCCGGGTACCACCGCTAGTCTATATATAAAAGGCAAAATGTGGGTTAGTGTGTGCACTTTTTGTGTATGTCCGCAAAAGGCTTTTTTCTTGGGAGGGGGGGGGGGCGGTCGGCTCACTCCTTAAAACTTTTTATATGCTGTCTAAATCATAATATCTACGACTTAACGGGGGTCAAGTATATCTTTAATTTGCCTGACTTTTACGCACTATTTTCGAGATATTTTTTGATCGCCGCATGTTGATTCAGCTTTTTTGTACAAAAGTGAAATTAATTTGAAGCTAAGGCACTGTTCCCGGCAATCGCGCCGGGAACGTCCAGAAGCAATGCTCAATGCGGAGTTTCTCCTTATATCAGACAATTGCTATCCAATTTGGACAATCCCTTTTTTATGGGGAACTGGTTTCCCCCAACATCTTCGGGAAACTAAACCAGCCAAAGTTGAGCAAACAAACTTAAAAAAACTGCCCCCACAGTAATTTCTATTTGACCTCATTTAAAAACTACCCTGCAGTAAAAGTTAACTCCGCTACTATTATTTGACCTCATTAAGTCATTAAGTGCGGGCACCTGTCAATTCTTAATACTTAAATAAATTCAAACGTATTTCAGTTACTCTTTCTTGCTGGCCGAGCGATTAATGTTTTTTTCACACTTTATTTTCCAACTTTGCCTCAAGGCTTCGGGTTCGATCCTACCTATCTAACAAAACTTTTTACCTCCCACCCCCGACACAAACACCCGGGCAACGATTTTTTTAATAAGTTTTAACATTGTTTCTTTTTATATAAAACTTAATGTTTAGCAATAAAGAGAGAAAAGACACAGAGAAAATTAAATACAAAATAAGAAGAGTACAACTACACTATAATATCGAAATTCAGAAAAACAAACAAAAAAAAAAAAAAAACAATGCTATGTACTGACTTTTTTGTGTTAATTTCAACCAAAAGCAATGATATCTACTTCATTGGTATGTCGAAAGCACTTAAATATTGCCGCATTATTTAAAAAAAAAAAAAATAACATGAGTTTTTGATCTATCGTAAAAAAATCTACTTCCCTAGATGAGTTCGCAATTAAAGGATACTCTAACTTAACTTCTAAATCTGACCCAACAACATCGCCATGGGCATGGAATATGTGCCTATATTAAAGTTGGTTTTCCGTGTGGTAGGGACATCTCCAGAGAAGATCCTAACTTACTTCTATAGATCCTAACTTACCTCTCTATCGTCCCCACAACAGCGGAGTTACTATCTTTAAAAGCATATCTGAGAAAATTGACCAAGTCCTATATGCTAATCCGTCAGCTAACATTCACGTATGTGGAGACTTCAATGTTCACAACGTGGAATGGTTCACCCACTCAAACAAAACCAATAATGAGGGGAGGTTCTGTCATGATTTCTCCATTGCTTATGACCTCACTCAGATTGTTCATGAACCCACCCGTGTGCCTGACAATGACGGCCAGTATGCGAGTCTACTAGACCTTTTTCTCACAACTTGCCCTGAACTATGTTCAGTTTCTGTTCTGTCTCCTCTTGGATCTTCCGACCACTCTGTTGTATCAATTAAGATAAAAATGAAATGTAATAAGTCCCCAGACGTATCTCTCCATCGTACAGTATATTGATACACTAAGGCTGACTGGGATAGCTTCCGTACATTTATATCGGCTCTACCTCTGCGTTCCATGTTTAAAAAGGATGTGTCCTCTATAGTATCAGCCTGATGGAATGGTTAATTGTAGGTATAGACCGTTTCATACCCTCAAAAAAGTTCCAGTAAAAACTTAACAGCCAGCCATGGTTCTCTCCAGAATGTGCTGCTGCCATTGCGCACAGAAATCACTTTTTCCACGGCTTCCAACATAATAACTGTATGGAAACTAAAGCCGCTTTCAGGACTGCTAGCAATCATTGTAAGAAAGTAATAAAGAACGCAAGAGAGTTGTATGCTCAGTCCATCAAGTCCAAAGTAGCTGAGCAGCAGCTTGGTTCCCACCAGTTTTGGCAAATAGCAAACAGAATCCCAACTATCATCAATGGACCTGAGGTAATCTAGTCAGCATCAGACAAAGCCAAACTCTTTGCCAAGAACTTTGCAGCTAATTCTACCCTTTGCGATCAAGGCCACCAACCCCCAATATTTCCTCATGTATCAGAAAACACGGTATGTGATATGCATATATCTGTACATGATGTTGCCAAGCTAATCAAAAATCCAGTAAAGCAACCGGCCCTGATGGTATTCCAATTATAGTACTCAAAAAAATTCAACCAGAACTAGCGCCCATACTTACAAAACTGTTTAAATGTTGTCTTAAGGAGAATTGCTTTCCATCACCCTGGAAAATCTCATGAGTATGCCCTGTATTTAAGAATTCAGGTGATCGCTTATCCCCCTCTCAGTACAGGCCAATAAGTCTCCTGTGCATCATGAGTAAGTTGCTGGAATGTTAAATACAGAAGTAATCAATCATCTCAGCAAAAATAACCTTAACGACAAACAATATGGTTTCCGTTCTGCTAGATCTACAGCGGATGTGCTTACAGTTATATCTCATAGGATTAGCGAATCTCTCGACGGAGGCAACCTTTCTAGGGCAATTGCTCTTGACATATCTACGGCCTTTGATAGGGTATGGCATAAAGGTTTACTTCACAAGATCTCTAGCTATGGTATAGCTGGAAATGTCTTCTCAATTATTAAATCATTTCTTTCTGACAGATTCATAAGAGAAGTAGTTGATGGGCAAAAATCAGAAGCTCACAGTATAAATGCTGGAGTCCCTCAGGGGTTCATCCTGGGCCCAACTCTTTTCCTGATCTACATTAATGATCTTCCAAATCACATCCTTATATCATTTGTAGACATTTATGCTGATGACACTACCATTTATGGTAGCACATCTAACACAGTAAACGACCAAGTTCTCTCCGATTCTCTCTCCTCTGATCCTGAGCACGTAGTACAATGGGGAAAGGAGTGGCTGGTTACTTTTAATTCATCTAAAACCAAGCTTCTCTCTTTACATCATCAACGTTCTGATCCACATCTGGCATCAATTGAAATGAATGGCTCTTGTCTTGAGGAGGCCTCAAGTTTTGACAAGCTTCTGGGCTTGACCTTTATTCTTGATCTTAAATGGAACACGTACATCAAATCTGTTGCTAAGGCCGCTGGAAAAATGGTGGGATCTTTCTATAGATCCAGTAGATATCTCATTGCTGATGCAATTCTCTATTTATATAAGAGCCAGGTACATCCAAGGATGGAATACTGTTGCCATATCTGGGCAGGAGCTGCTAGAAAGGACTTGTCCTGCCTTGATAGAGTTCAAAATAGACTTCGTAGCCTTGTAGGAGATGTCCTTTTCTCTTCCCTGCAACCTCTATCTTACAGAAGAGAAGTTGCGAGTTTGTCTCTGCTGTATTGCTATTTTCATGGAAAGTGTTCGACTGAGCTTCAGTCTATGGTTCCCCCCCTCGCCAAACTTTCACAAGAAACACTCGTCTAGCTGAAAACACTATCAATAATTCCCCCCACTCGTTATCTGTGCCTAAACCTAAACGTAGATTCCATGAACAAAGCTTCTTTTTTAGAACTGCATGCCTGTGGAATTGTCTTCCGTTTTCCTGCTTTCCAGCTGACTACAATATGGTTGTCTTCAAGTCTAACGTAAACAAGTTCTTGATGAGCCGTTCCACTTGTTAACAAATTTACCAAATTTCCATTACTAACGATTAGTATATTGTCCAATTTCTACTGTACCCTTATCCTCGAGTGACCTCTTGGCCTTGATAAGTGGTGATGCCTATGTAAAAAAAAAAAAATACTCTCCATATTTCTTTCGGAAGACATGACATAAATAGGCTTCCTTCAGTCTTGACAGACTATGGATACCCACGGTAAGGGTGCCTGCGCGATCTCCAACCACATATCTCCTGAGTTGACATTGTTGAATACCAGTGACAAGTGATGGTTCAGAACAACTGGAAACAATGCCGAGATAAGCGGAAAGCACATACAGCACCTAGAATTCCCAAATGGTCACCCATCTGGTACTAGCCAGGCTTAACGTTGGTTATCTGACGAGAACCGGTGTGTCAACGTATTTGGGCAATATATATATATATATATATATATATATACATACGTATACATATGAAATTACAAGGGAAGTAACTCGGTTTTGCTAAAAAACAAAGCAACTAATACATTTACCATTGTTAACGCAAAGTTTATTAAAAAATATTGGCAATAGTTACATTTGGAACTCTCCAGTGTTTTTTAGCAAAACATTTTATTTTTGATAAATTTCATCAAAAAATGTTTTTTAATAATTTTTTTTACCTTATCGTTTTTCATAATTTGGATATTCTTTACTGTATCATGAAAATCAAGTAGGGATCATTGATTTGTATTGAAATTCAGTTTTAAAATTTTTGAGTTTTGCTATTATAGTGCAGCTGCACCAAAAAATGTTTTAAAAATAAAATGAGAAACAAATATTTTTTAATTAGACGAAAAAGAGTAAAAGAAATAAAAAAAGAAAAAGGAAAGAAAGGAAGAGAAGGAAAGAAAGGAAGAAAATTACCTTCCGGTAAAAATTGTGCTTGAAAGTTTTTTCCAAAAACCAACATTTCAAAATTGCTACAACTCTGGCAGAAATGGTTAAGAAATAACAACTGTTGATTTTCGAACTTTTTAAATTTAAAGAAAAAAAAAATGAAAGAAAAAAAAAAAAAAGGGAACGAAAACAAAAACACAAAAAACAAAGAAGGAAAATATGATATGAAGATTTGCATGTTCAAAAATTATTAACAAAATTAAATATCATTTGGGTTATCATTTTCATCTTAGTTGCTATTTTCACATTTTGGCTGATGTATTTTTTTTTTCTTTTTAACTTGGGATCTCTGTTGAAAATCCATATGGGATTTCGAATGGAACACTGGTTTATTTCACTGCAGTCACCCATGTCCAGGCAGACGCATTAATTATATTATTTTGTAGTTATTATGGCCTGCAGTAAGGATTGAACCATCCACTTACAGAAGATTGTCAGTTAGAACTGATTGTAATTAATACTTTTAACCATTGAACCATAAATCCATAATACAAATTATCAATCTCATCTTAAAAATTCTGAAATGTAAAATTTATTATGTGTTTATTGCTAATAAAATATCATAAAACGGGTGTAAGCAATATACAAAGCATTATTTTTTTGCTTTCTTCGGGATGGTATGGTTTAGATGTCACTCTGTTATATAATTAAAAAAAAAAGATGAGGAGTTCATGTTACTTACCATGTTGCAATAAATATATATTCCATAATAAATTGAATAATTGAAGATTTTAACCAAGTACATAGATATTATTGATGTGGACACACAAACACTGATCATTTTAAATAATTTATATATCTATACAAGTGAAGTTGTGTGTCTGTACATTTCCCTACCAAACTACTCTGTCAATTTTCAGTCTACAGACTCGAGATTTGACATATAGGATATTGAGATTTGGGAAAACCTTTTTAATCAGTTTTTGGCCAGAAATTTGGCTGTCAAGGGTTCAAAGTTTAACGATTTGACCGTTGAAAACTGTACCAAAATGCTCTGCCAATTTTGGGTCTAAACACTTGAAATTTTAGATGTAGGTTACTTAGATATGGATCAAACTCATTTATTGTTTTGGGCTCAAATCAAATCAAATTTTGGGGTCAAAATTGAAAAAATTTGACCTCTGCGGTCTCTACCAAAGTACTCAGCCAATTTTTGGTCTAAACATTTGAAATTTTACATAATGTATACAGACATAGGGCAAGCTTTTTAATTGGTTTTTGGACGAAAATTTGGCTTACAAGGGGTAAAGTTAAAAAAATTTGACCCTTGCAGTCTCTAGCAAACTATTCAGTCAATTTTGGATATAAAGATTTGAAATTTTACATTCAGGGTATACAGATATGCAGCAAGCTTTTTAATCAACTTTTGGGCAAAAATTTGTCTGCCCAGAGATCAAAGTTGAAAGAGTTAACCTTCGCAGACTCTACCAAACTCCTCTGTCAATTTTGGGTGTAAACACTTGAAATATTACATGTAAGTTACCTTAACATGAATCAAATTTTATATATATATATATATATATATATGCACATAAAGTTATGAACAGTTGAGGAAACTTCCTGATAGCCGTACATTAGTTTTGAAAAAGGAAATTTTATTAACTATAAAAAAAAAAAAAAAAAAAAAAATGAGCGTGTGGGGTCTCTCCATGAATGAAAAATTTATTTTCACCATGACTAATGTTTGTGCTAAATTTTAAAAAAATTCAAGGTGTGGTTATTGAGTAAAGTACAAACAAATGGACAATTTTGGAGCAATTTTACCCCTATAAATGGTCCCTAGAGGGCCTAGTAGAGTTATCCCGAAAATCCATTCTGGTAAAAATTTACTTTCACCATGACTAATGTTTGTGCAAAATTTTAAAAACTCCAAGGTATGGTTATTAAGAAAAGTGTGAACAAATGAACAAGAGTGGTGAATCCCTCCTTTGTCTGGGGGAGAAACCAAAAATCTATATCTATATTATTGCCATGGGATAAGCTGATTTATCCATTTTAGGATTAATGGACTTACCCAGAAACAATTACTTCTAAATATTTTAACAGAGATTCATGGCAGTTATGGCCCCTGAATCATGACCTGTACTTCTATAACATACTTTTGCTAATGCAGTTTTTGTTATTACTAGCCTACAAAGCTACAATAATTTTACAAATTGTCTTATGGATTCAGTTTCTTTTAATCGTCAAATCAAAGAGGAACTGTAAAACCTGGCAAAGACAAGTTTCTCAAACAGATGAAGGATACAGTGAGGAGGAGGATGAAGATGCAGGAACCGAGGAATCCTCCAAAAATAGTTAAGTATTCTGTGGAACCCAGTAGATTGCGAGCCATCTGCATTCCTGCAAAAAGCAGCACCGTCAGGGTCGAGGACAAAAAGCAGGAAGTTCCTAAAGAAACAGCTGGAAAAAAGAAAAAAAAGAAAAGGTTAATATCATACCAAAAATAGCAAATCGCAAAACAGGGTGACCCCCCCCCCCAAAATGATTTTTTTAAAAATGTATTAGCCCCGACCCAGATAAAACTGGTAATCAGAACTTAGACTGTGAAGTGATGTAAGGGTTCATTTTTGATGAAGGCAGGATTGTCGTTGACAAACACATACAGCAACCACGAAAAAGAAGAGGGGAGAGAGAACTAACGTGCACGTGTAGAGGGAGTATATATTTTTCAGAATGTCTCTTATAATATTGTCAAAATTTAAAAAAGCAAAAAAAAAAAAAAAAACAAAGCTCAAAGAAGTTGTTTCCGGCTTCACAATATACAGGGTGACCCAGAAAAAACGGGCCCCAACTCTAACTAGGCCCTGTTTTTTTCTAGTGTTTTGTCCGATTGAAATGAAACTTTGGTCATAACTAGTTTATTATATTCCAAACATCACATCAAAACACTAGGGTCTTTGGCCTTTTTTTTTTTTTTTTCCGTTGACTGTAAAATGCTCAGAAAAACAATTGAATGTCCTCTGTTTTTTTTGGGTCATCCTGTATTAACTGACTCAAAACAGAATCAGGAGTTGATTGTCGAAAAATCGTCACCTGTGTATTTTAGGTCATGAAATAAAGGAAATTAGGAGGACCTTTGTACTAATTCTTACCTTAAATCATTTTTGGTTCTTGCCATATTAAAATATGCCTTTAACAAAAATTTAAAAAAATCTATATGAGGCATATATGCATGGCAAAGAAAATATTCCGAAAGTCATGTAATTAATCAATTAGTTTAATTTTTAAATAAATAGATAAAAAAATTCAAATTTTATGAGTAACCAAGTGAATTTGAATAAAAAAAAAAATTAAAAACAAGGGAGGTTACTATTAACTAGATTTATTTTGTAATGCCTACAGATTCTCATTAATCCCTTAAACATATAACTACTTGATCAATTTACATGGTTTTTGGAATATCATATTTTAGTTTTGCCATGGTACATACATCATACAGGTTTTTCTTTATTTAAATTTTTTTAATACATGGGGAATTTGGGACAAGAACCTAATTTTTCTTTTTACAAAAATAAGTGATCCAATAGGTGGTTTGATTTTTTTTATAAACCATGTTTAACAAATAACATTATTTAGAAAGCCATTCTTAAGATGGAGAGGAAGTGGAATTTTGTTAATTATTCTGTATTTTAAATTGATAAATTTGGGAAACAAACTCTCGCCAGAAGTTATATTACAGAGGAAGTTTAATAATGTGGACTACATCTGAGTCAACACTGCTTGCTGGTGACTTACTTCTAAACAGAGTTTGTTAATATTCCGGTTTGCCCCCAAATCATTATATTACATAGTGGTTATTATCTATATATTGCTGACAAGCAGAGAGATCTGACATTCTTAAGAATTAAATAATGATCAATGAATGCTTCACACTCCCATATTTTTATTGTAATCAAAATCGGTGAAATCGTCCATTTTTCAATCAAATCAATTGAGTGCCTGCTCTAGGTTGGAGACTCATCGCGGTGCACCAGAAGGGAACTTCACATGCCTCTTGCAGTGACTTAGCTCACAATACATTGTAGACTACATTGCACTGTAGAGAACCTACTGTTGATTTCATAAAATTATTTTTTATAAATAATGGGTTGCATTAAAGTTTAAAATGCAAAAGTCAAGTATCATACTTCAATTATGCTCTCAACAGAAACATTAACATGAATGTGCCTCTATCATATCAAGAAACCTACTGCTGATTTTATATGTCGGACCTTTCTGCTTGTGTGATAATAAAACTTCTCAAATGCACTTATGATGTTAGGCTACATAAGATGTTAATTTTAGTAAAAATCACCTGTTTCTTCTTTCACCAAATTACTTTGATTATCAATACTTATCAAAGACATTCTGATATTTAAGAACACTTCCAGGGACATAAAGTACCTTTGTGTTAAATTTCATAAAATATATTACAAATGTTTCGGTAGCCAATTAAATGTACGTTGAAACCTACTTGCATAATATTTTTTGAGTTTTAACTTGAAAGTATTTTAAAGGAATAAAACTAAAAAGTTAAGCTAAGTTTTTGCCACATCCACAAAAGAGGAGATAATTGCAATCTATTCAATTTTGATAATTTATCGTCCATTTTGTAAATTTCTATATCTACAATGGTGTTTCACCTCGAT
The DNA here is from genome assembly GCF_053919585.1 of Euprymna scolopes. NCBI lineage: Eukaryota > Metazoa > Mollusca > Cephalopoda > Sepiida > Sepiolidae > Euprymna > Euprymna scolopes. Next base: position 24,215,631 of record NC_136509.1, on the reverse strand, counting down.
CAGATTGAACAGGCTTCTTTCCTGACCTGACATGATGGTCCGGTGTGAAATCTCAAGAGATGATTAACCAGTTGCAGTTCCACTCTTAAAGCCCGACCACTTGTGAACTGAAGACCTCAGTCAAGTTGCCACTGATGAGTGTTGTCCACGTCCTCAACTACCACCATACGCTTGCACAGCTCAAGTAGAGAGATACACATCAATCCTTTGGATGACGTATCACATGTCAGAATCATCAAAGTTGTTGGGACAACCTTGAGACATTGGCGAAGGACAGCAGTCAGGGCACTGTTGGTTATGAATTTTGTACATTAAAAGTAACTATAGCACAGATGCATTTCAGGTGAAAACATTACATACTTACATGTCATGTCGAAATTAGTATAAATTCCAAAAATTACGAAAAATGATTCAATAGAAAAATAATCACAAGTAAAAATGGAATTTATCGAATAATCAAGTTTTATCGTTATGGTTTAGAGTGGAAGAGTTGCAAGACTAATTCTGTACAACAAACTGAGTTATCTCCCTTCCTTCCCTCGAAATTTGCCATTGAAAAAATAGCAAATGTCTGGCTGCTAGTCTGGATGACTTTTTCTGAAAAATAGATCTAGTACATCTTTACTGGACCACATTTTTGTAATTTTTGGAATTCATACTATTTTAACATGACACAGTATGTGAGAGTTTTTTTTTTTTTTAAATCTAAAATGTAATAGTTTGAAAACTCTGTATAAGCACTGATTATTTACCTATAATTTCATCTTCATTCGGATTTGATATTTAAGGTGTTGCGGATGTCCGGACTCTGGGATAGGCAATATCAGGCAGTCTTACACCTGCTCTTTATACGGTAGGGATTGGCCCCCAAAATCAACAGTGATTAGAGCATTCCTGTAATGATCTGGTCTCTGTTGATTACGGTGTAATGTTGGTTCTGTGCAGTTCTAGGAGATCCAACCTCCCAGGCATTAACTTCTGTCTTTGAGAAGTGGTTAGTTTATTGCTAATCACCTGAGATGCCCTGCCAGGAATGCCGACGGGGCTGCACAAGCATTTTTTGAAAAGTCAGAGGGATCCCTCTCTGGAGCACTGACTTTTTCAATCCCACTTTCTGATCCAGATCCTGGTGTCACAGTTCTTACAATAGGAGAGAACTATATAATCTGTTCCAAAGGATCGATACAAGTCATGTCGCAAGCAGTCAAATCACTATATTACAAACTGTGAGAAATTACATGACTTGAATCGTGTCACTTTATTGGTCGATTGATTTAACACATTGTCTTTAATTACAGCATTTCTCATTGGATGATTGGAATTTAACCTGGTGAGCGCTGGCATGTTTCAACTGAAAACTTCAGTCCGAGAAAGGATTTCAAGCAGGACGGATTCATTAATTTTCTTGTTAATTTCAGGGCCTTTTGGCACTCAAATTTGTCTCGGTACCTTTGAGACAATTTAACCTACTAAGTTAGGTGCTCTTTTCTAAACGTAATAGCGTATTTCTAATCAGCAAAGAATGTTGATTTGGGTTTTACCACTTTATGAGAATTATCCACCATATTTGAATTCGAACATTGTTTAAATAAAGTACAAACCAAGAACTAATGATAATCTTCACAGAAGATTTCCCTACTACTTCATCACAAAGTCTTAACTACCAGGCCTTTTTTTTTAACCGGCCTTTGGGCCGAGATCACAATATAGTATCTGTTCTTCAGATGCTGCACTTCGATTTCTTGTTCTCTATCAGTGGAGGAGAAGTCCTTCATGACCGAGACAATTTAAAATTTTTGTTCCTTTTCTCAACGTTAAAAAACGACCCTAGTGTCTAACTCTGTCCCCTGGGGAGGCGTTGTAAATAGGAACCAGGCTAAGCAAAATTATGCAACATAATTTTGCAATTGAGATGAAACGACCTGTTATGAATCATCAGGTAAGTGCACTTTTCAATGTCATATTTAATTTTCTGCTCTTCCAGAGTTCTAAGCTATGTGAGTTTAAATTTCTTGCAAAACTCAAGCCGGGCTTTCCTTGGTCTATGATGCACTTTTGTGCTTGGGATAACCATGTGCGTTATTGAGTTGATGCAGGGCAGCACGCTGTACATGGCCAAAACCTGACACAGAGCGTATAAAGCACCCAAAATCCCATGAGTACGAAGCTTCCGATAAAGCATGATTACAGGGATTCTTTTCTCTAGTTTCTCTAGCTGAACATCAATCTGATCATCGCACAATCATTATGTTGAAGCTGTTGCAAATCAGAAACATTTAGGGACCCAGGTTTCATCGTGATGCAAGATAAAAAAACAAAACAAACATGGGCCAAATAAACCTGGCTCAGAGTCATAGTGTGTTGAGATGCAAAGAATAGCTGCAGCTTTGTAAACTTTCACGAATTAACACAACAGTGAGCAATGAAAACATTTCATTGGGAATTAATTTTATACATCACTCCCATTCTCAATCGGTCCTGGATATGACCTTAAACTATATCCGATGGTGAGGCCCCAGCTTGCAGGCCTTAGGGAGTGTGGAGCCACCCTTTAATTGCCATTGCTCCCAGGTCCACTTTGACCTGGAGTGGTAGTACCTGTTAGGGTCCCAACTATACGACTTAAAAAACAAATATACTATATTAAAAAATCGTTCTTCAAAATCATCAGTTTCGGCATTAAATAACCTGAAAAGGGTTGATATGCCATAAAACAAAACAACCAACCAACCATTCTCAATCAAGAGGGTAGAGGTTATCACTCTGGTTTCCAAACCGATATTTTCCCTAGATAACCCTAATCAAAAAGAAAATAAAACAAGTGAAGCACACATGGTCCCTCGTGAGTGCACAATGAACAAAATTTCAAAAAAATTACAAGCTGTAGTTATTGAGAAAAGTGCGAACGGACGAACGGACAAGGGTGAATTTACAGGTCCACCCTCCTTTTGTTGGGAGACCCCCCCCAAAAAAACAAAAAAAAAAAAAAAAAAAACGGTTTGCAGACGGGAGTGGTTCTATAAAAGAAAACGACTTTCATGTATTTGTTATTGTGTATTGTTGTTTATGTTGTTAGAATTTGTATTGTTTGGAACGCTTACGTTGTTGCATTTCAGGAGTTACCTTTGAACGTTTTTAATTTCCCACTTTTTTTATACGCATAGGTAATGTGCATTGTTTTATTTTGAAAAGACACATCAAAATCAGTTTCCAGTTAAGTTTCAACATGAAAGGATGTGTTACATTCATCTCTGATTCAAGAGATTCCCCCCCCCCCCGCCTTATTCCTCCAGACAGCATTCTGGGAAACTCATGCTTTCATTTGATGAATCCTCATTGCGGGGAGTTTTAATTAACTCCTAGTTTGGAACTTGTAAAAGAAATCACACCTAATTGTCCCAATTCCTGTCATGGACCTTATAAGAACTTTCCGACCAATGCAGCTATACGAATAATCACTATTCTCTCAAATTCTTGATTTGTCTCAGTCGAAAAGGATGAGCTTCTTGGAGAAGGCAACTACCAACCCTGAGGGCATGCAAGATGCATCTCTTATGCAACTATAGAGTGGAGCGATAAAATTGTTGTCCTAGAAAAGACGACATGATTCCATTTCTGTTTGATGAAAATTGGGTTTCTTTTTTTGTTACAGACCATCTACTAGTTGACCAGTTGTGTACAAAGCAGACTTCTATCATGTCTAAAAGTGACAATCTTCAACGAACAAGATTGGAGATGTGCCGCTGTATAACTCATGCTCTCTACCGATCCAAATTATGATAACAGGACCATTGCCAGCACCCTCAAAATGCAAATCCAGATGGTTCAACACTTGAGGGCACAGCTCAACAAAGTTTCCGGACACAGTTATAGTGTTTGGTATCGTTTCAAGTGAGGGCCACATCATAAGACCTCACATCTTCAAAGTTGGCTTGAAATGCAGACCCTGGGTGTGGCAGCAGGACTTGGTGCTGGTTCACAAGTCCAAAGTGATCCAGGCTTGGCTTCAGAAAGAGTATGACTTTGTATCCTTCATTCACTGCCTCCCTCCTGATCTGAACCTGCTGAATTACTTTGTTTGGTCATATGTCGTGAACATCACCAACATGACCTCCAACAACACCAAAGCCAGCCTGATTACCAAGTATTCGCCGAGCTCCCACCAGTGCTTGTGGAAAAGGCATGCTCCCAGTTTCAAACCTGTATTGAGGATGAAGGCGGCTACATTGAATAGATGTTAACTCTACTACATCATCAAGTTATCTGAATTGATTTTTTCAATAAAACTTTTAAAATAAAGCGAAGTGTTGTTTTCTTTAGGGCGACAAATTTATCGTTCCACCCTGTACTGATTGAATTGGAAATACATTCAAAGTAAGGGTTTGGCTTTGCGAATTTCGTATCTTAAAGGGTCTTTCATTCTCTGTGGATTTGCTCCAAAGTCTGTGACTTGCGTGTTTGGTGTTACACTTTAAGCAAGGAAATTACTTTGAATTTAAATTAAAAAAGAAAAAAAAAATGGACTTATGCAAAAACTTGTTTCCTTCAATAATTACAAGAAACCTTCTCTACCACCAATAGCAATGGCCAAAGACTCTTTATCTGAAAGCACATCTTTTAAACTCCTTGGCCTAACGTTCACAGGAAACATGAGTTGGAACAATTACATTGAGAGCATTGCCAGAACCGCTGTGAAGAAGGTAGGTTCTCTCTACCGTGCTAGAAAGCTACTAACGCCTGAAAGTATCCTGTACCTCTATAAGGCCACCATTCGCCCATGTATGAAGTATTGTTTTCATATTTGGGCTGGTGCATCTGCTACTAGTCTCTCGCTCCTGGACAAGGTTCAAAAGAGAGTCACCAACCTAGTAGGTCCTGAACTGCCATCTAGGCTTCAGCCTCTGTCCCATCGACGAAATGTTGCATCCCTCTGCCTGTTCTACAAGTATTTTAATGGTGAATGCTCTGACGAACTGCAAGCACTTGTACCCCCCCCCTCGACGTAAATACTTCCGACAGACCCGACAAGCAGCTAAATCCCACCCTTTCACAGTAGAGATCCCTAGATGTAAGAGAGCCTTCTACTCCAATAGTTTCTTCCCCAGAACGCTAGACTTTGGAATTCCCTTCCGGAACCTGCTTCCCCAACTGTACTGACATGCAGAAGTTCAAGTGTAACGTGGACCGACATCTTGCTGCCCAACTCCCTACATAGTATCCCTGTAGCTTATGTCCCTGATAGTAAGTAGCCCCCACATCAAAGTGGCAATGTGCCTTGTTTGGGATGAAAATGTAATAAAAAAAAAATATGGACTGTGCTACATTTTAGATATAATTTTCAAGTTAAATTCAATTTTTACAGTATCTTTTGTTTATAAAGTTATTGAGTGAAAGTACAGAAGTTAAGCCCCCCCCCTCCCCATTTCCCAGGTTAAAAATAGATTTCTAAATAATAATCTTTTTTTTTTGCATAAGTACCAATTTTTATCAAGTAAAAAAAAAAGTATGGAAATACTTTTACAAAATTTGAACCTAAATTATTTTTTTAAGATTCCGTACTTTATAGTTTAATGAAGACATTAAAAAATAAAAATATTGAAAAAAAATTATATCGTACGTACTCGTTATGGAATTAAGTTATAAAAAAATTCACTTAATTTGATAAAGTATTTTTTTTTTTTTTTTTTAACAGAGAAAAATCAAATATAAATGAGATCGACCTTATCTCGCGGACGAAGAGGAAGGGGGCGCCAAGGGAAATAACTCCACCACCGCTTAAAGTTTGTCAAAATTTGATGAGATTATATTGGAACATGGGCAAAAAAATAATATCTAGATAAATATTTTAGTTTCTATTTTCGCGTACTGAGTTTCGGTCCTTGTTTTTTTTTTTGTTTTTTTTTTTTAAATTTTTTTATCCTTTTATCATGTTGTAGATTGTTAATACTTTTTTCGTTTAAAGGCACCCCCTCTTCGTCCGCGAAATAGGCAAGATGGCTGCAAGATGATCGATCTCATTAAAATTTGATTTTCCTCTATGAATAAAAAAAAAAACCTACTTAGTCAAATTAAGTGAAATTTTTATGAAAACTGAATTCTTTTACGGGTACGTACAATATATATTTATATATTTCAATATTTTTATTTTTTTAAATGTCTTGATTAAACTATAGAAGTACCTAAAATGCTAACATGCCACTAAAAAGAAAAGATACTGGTGCAGTGTGGTGCACTTATTGATCCGTGCTGAAATAATGTTATTTAAAAAGTCATTCTTAATATCGGGAGGGGAGGGTGTTTTGTACTTATTCCGTACTTTAACCTTACGATTGAATAAAAAAACTTAAAACTTTAAACTTAGAAATACGATTAAAAAAAAAAAAAAAAAATAGCGCGGTCAGTAAGTGCATTAGCACCAAAGAAAATTTTTGGTTTTGCTCAGCAAAAGTCTGTTTGGTTCGGTTCAAATTCTGAAGAAGCACACACAAAAATGTCCATCTTTTATTAGTTAACACGTGTCATTTGAGGGCGGAGGGAAATGAGTGGGGTCAGGGGTTAAGATTCAGATTTTAAATATCAGTTTGAAGCAGAGTCTCCAAAATTTAAATAATTACAAATAAAAGGAGAAATTTAAAATCTATTCAAGGTAGATTCGTTAAAAAAAAAAAAAAAAAAAAAAAAAAAAAAAACTGACGCGGAAAACTTTCAAAAGAAAATCCCAATGCAGACGATTATATGGTATTTGAGTTAAAAATTACAATTTCAGATATAACGAAGCAGAAATATTTATGAACATTTATATTTTTTGGAGAGGATTTAGTATTTTCTTTTGGTACTTGTGCAGTTTATGGACCGCACTGAAACAATAACGTTATTATTTCAAAATAAATTAAAAAAAAAAAAAAACCCTGTACTTTCACCTAACAATTTAATAACCAATTTAGAGTTACACTTCTTTTTTAAAACAAAAACATAAAAAAATGTTTATGATGTACGCATTCGTCACGCAACAAAGAGGTTATATTCTAAAAATCACGTAAATTGATCGAGTTTTTTTTTTCTTAAGAAAATGAAGGTACTCATGCAGAGAGTGATCCGTGCTGAAATAATAACGTTATTATTTAAAAAGCCATTCTTAACATGGGGAGTGGAGAGTGTTTTGTGCCTATTCTGTACTTTAACCTTACAATTGAATAAAAAATATATCATAAAACTTTAATTAAACTTGGAAATACGGTTTAAAAAATAGCGCGGATCCGCCGGATCAGTGCACTCACTCTCTGCATTAGCACCAAAGTGAAGTTTTATGATTTTTAACGATTAAGTATTTTTGGCAGCCAGTGATGGAGAAATAGATAAATCTCGTTAGTCGAATTGAGTTGTCCGCCCTTGAATGTTAATGCATCTTAAAGTCAACTTTTACGGTATGTTTTATTCATTAAATTGTTAGGCGAAAGTACAGAATAGTTACTCTTTCATGTTAGGAATGGGGGTTCTAAACATTATTTCAGCAGAATACGGACCGTGCTGAAATTCAGCACGGTCCGTATTCTGCGTAAGTACGAAATGCAAAAAAAGTTATAGAATTAAAGAAAAGAATAACACATCCTTTCTTAACCATAAGTCTGGGTGGTAATGATATACACAAACTAAACAAAACATGTATGACGTGCCGACGTGGGTGTGATAAGACCGTTAATAGTCAATTTCACCAAAAGAAAACGAAATATATATATACAAAACACATTTATTTTTCTCAAAATAGACTCGATATTTAATTAAATCTTTATAAATATATGATATCGTTAAAATATCTTAAACTAAAATGTGATTTCAAAACTACAAATCGAATAATCGGCTTTCGGAAAATACTATTTCAATCACCGAAAATCTGGGATGGCCGGCATAATTCCTTATACAAAAGCACATCTTTTTCATAATAAATTTAATGAAAGTAAATAAGATTATTAGACTTTAAAAATTAAATTTGTTAAAATAATGAAAAAAAAAATTTTTTTTCCTTAAAAGAAGTTGATGAGAAAACTTACCCATGATGAATGTTGTTGGTTTAATGTGATGGCGTGGCAAACCGCAAACCGGAACAAAGCGTAAAAAGGACAAGTTCCGGTTTGATGCGGATAATGGTTCCCTGCCTCGTATTAGCAAAACGCTTTCTTCCGCTGCTATGATACAAAAAACGTAATCCACTTTAAACAACAACCGAACCGCCTTCTTCTAAAATTGCATAAGAGAAGCAATCTCGATTATCCTGAACAACAAAAGAAACACTGGCAAAGGCGGTGTACGATCAAATCCATCGCCTGTGTAGGTCTCTAACACTATGCAAAAATAGGGTTTGTATTACTTTCGATAAAGTTGTCAAAAAACAAATATATAACAAATAAATGTTATCAAAGGCAAGATAAATTACTTTTCTGCCAAACTGGATATATTTTTTGTGTTTTTATTCAATGTAACATGTTTATTCAGCTCGAAAAAACATACAGTGTTTACCGATGTATTGGAAAATTCAAAATGGCGCCCAACTCTCTCTTTAACACGGTAAGTTTTTTTTTTTTTTTTTTTTTTTTTTTTTTACAAAGGCATCACCACATTATCAAGGCCCAGAGGCCACTCAAGGATAAGGGTTAAAGAGTGTACAGTAGAAGTTGGTCAATATAGTAATCATTAGTAATGAAAATTTGGTAAATTTACGATCAAATCCATCGCCTGTGTAGGTCTCTAACACTATGCAAAAATAGGGTTTGTATTACTTTCGATAAAGTTGTCAAAAAACAAATATATAACAAATAAATGTTATCAAAGGCAAGATAAATTACTTTTCTGCCAAACTGGATATATTTTTTGTGTTTTTATTCAATGTAACATGTTTATTCAGCTCGAAAAAACATACAGTGTTTACCGATGTATTGGAAAATTCAAAATGGCGCCCAACTCTCTCTTTAACACGGTAAGTTTTTTTTTTTTTTTTTTTTTTTTTTTTTTTTACAAAGGCATCACCACATTATCAAGGCCCAGAGGCCACTCAAGGATAAGGGTTAAAGAGTGTACAGTAGAAGTTGGTCAATATAGTAATCATTAGTAATGAAAATTTGGTAAATTTAATAACTTATATGGAACGGCTCATCAAGAACTTATTTACTTTAGACTTGAACAAAACCATATTGTAGTCAGCCGGAAAGCAGGAAAACGGAAGACAATTCCACAGGCGTGCAGTTCTAAGAAAGAAGCTTTGTTCATGGAATCTACGTTTAGGTTTAGGCACAGATAAAGAGTGGGGGAAATTATTGATAGTGTTTACAGCTAGACGAGTGTTTCTTGTGAAAGTTTGGCGAGGGGGGACCATAGATTGAAGCTCAGTTGAACACTTTCCATGAAAATAACGATACATCAGAGACAAACTCGCAACATCTCTTCTGTGAGATAGAGGTTGCAAGGAGGAGAAAAGGACATCTCCTACGAGGCTACGAAGTCTATTTTGAACTCTATCAAGGCAGGACAAGTTCTTTCTAGCAGCTCCTGCCCAGATGTGGCAACAGTATTCCATCCTTGGACGTACCTGGCTCTTATATAGATAGAGAATAGCATCAGCAGTGAGATATCTACTGGATCGATAGAAAGATCCCACCATTTTTCCAGCGGTCTTGGCAACAGATTTGATATACGTGTTCCATTTAAGATCAGGAGTAATGGTCAAGCCCAGAAGCTTGTCAAAACTTGAGGCCTCCTGAAGACGAGAGCCATTCATTTCAATTGATGACAAATGTGGATTAGAATGTTGATGATGTAAAGAGAGAAGCTTGGTTTTAGATGCATTAAAAGTAACCAGCCACTCCTTTCCCCATTGTACTACGTGCTCAAGATCAGAGGAGAGAGAATTGGAGAGAACTTGCTCGTTTACTGTCTTAGATGTGGTACCATAAATGGTAGTGTCGTCAGCATAAATGTCTACAAATGATGTAAGGATATGATTTGGAAGATCATTAATGTAGATCAGGAAAAGAGTTGGGCCCAGGATGGATCCCTGAGGGACACCGGCATTAATATTGTGAGCTTCTGATTTTTGCCCCTCAACTACTACTCTTATGAATCTATCAGAAAGAAATGATTTAATAATTGAGAAGACTTTTCCAGCTATACCATAGCTAGCGATCTTATGAAGTAAACCTTTATGCCATACCCTATCAAAGGCTTTAGATATGTCAAGAGCAATTGCCCTAGAAAGATTGCCACCGTCGAGAGATTTGCTAATCCTATGCGATATAACTGTAAGGACATCTGCTGTAGATCTAGCAGAACGGAAACCATATTGAGTGTCACTAAGAAGGTTATTTTTGTTGAGATGTTTGATTACTTCTGTATTTAATACAGATTCTAGCAACTTACTCATGACGCACAGGAGACTTATTGGCCTGTACTGAGAGGGGGATGAGCGATCACCTGAATTCTTAAATACAGGGCATACTGATGAGATTTTCCAGGGAGATGGGAAACTATTCTCCTTAAGACAACGTTTAAACAGTTTTGTAAGTATGGGCGCTAGTTCAGGTTGAAGTTTTTTGAGTACTATAATTGGAATACCATCAGGGCCAGTTGCTTTACTGGAATCAAGGTTTTTGATTAGTTTGGCAACATCACGTACAGATATACGTATATCACATAGCGTGTTTTCTGATACAAGAGGAAATATTGGGGGTTGGCGGTCTTGGTCGCAAAGGGTAGAATTAGCTGCAAAGTTCTTGACAAAGAGTTTGGCTTTGTCTGATGCTGACGAGATTACCTCAGATCCATTGATAATAGTTGGGATGGAGCACACGCTTCTGTTCAGGATTCTGTTTGCTATTTGCCAAAACTGGTGGGAACCAAGCCGCTGCTCAGCTACTTTGGACTTAACAGATTGAGCATACAACTCTCTTGCGTTCCTTATTACTTTCTTACAATGGTTGCTGGCAGTCCTGAAAACGGCTTTAGTTTCCATACATCTATTACGTTTGAAGCAGTGGAAAAAGTGATTTCTGTGCGCAATGGCAGCAGCACATTCTGGAGAGAACCATGGCTGGCTGTTAGGTTTTTGCTGAAACTTTTTAGAGGGTATGAAATGGTCAATACCTACAATTAACCATTCAGTTAGGTCTAATACTATAGAGGACACATCCTTTTTAAACATGGAATGCAGAGGTAGATCAGATATAAATGTACGGAAGCTATCCCAGTCAGCCTTAGTGTATCGATATACTGTACGATGAAGAGGTACGTCTGGGGACTTATTACATTTCATTTTTATCTTAATTGATACAACAGAGTGGTCGGAAGATCCAAGAGGCGACAGAACAGAAACTGAACATAGTTCAGGGCAAGTTGTGAGAAAAAGGTCTAGTAGGCTCGCATACTGGCCGTCATTATCGGGCACACGGGTAGGTTCCTGAACAATCTGAGTGAGGTCATAGGCAATGGAGAAATCATGACAGAACCTCCCCTCATCATCGGTCTTGTTTGAGTGGGTCAACCATTCGACGTTGTGAACATTGAAGTCTCCACATACGTGAATGTTAGCTGAAGGATAAGTAGAAAGGACTTGGTCAATTTTCTCAGATATGCTTTGAAAGATAGTAACTCCGCTGTTGTGGGGGCGATAGAGAGTAAATATAAATGCAGTAGTGTGAGCTAAAGCAACCCGGAAGCACATATAAGGTAAGTTAGGATCTTCCCTGGAGATGTCCCTCCCACATGGAAAGCTATCTTTAATATAGGCACATATTCCATGCCCATGGCGATCTTGGGGGTCAGATTTAGAAGTTAAGTTAGAGTATCCTGTAATTGCAAACTCATCAAGGGAAATAGCCTGTCCAATGCCAGTTTCACTTAAAAATAAAAGGTCTGGTTTAGTCTCCTGTAATTGGGTTTCAACCTCTGGAAGGTTAGAACGTAGACCCCTGATGTTGGAAAAGGAGACATGGTAGTAGGGGTCTACGTTGGAAGTTGGAGAACCGGGTTTAATCGTGTATTTTTTTTTGAAACTTGTCATGATGAAATTTTGGAATTTGTGGACTAGGTCGACAGATTTACTTAGAGCAGGACAGAGAGGGGAAACTAAGAGAGAAAAAGAAACGAAGAATTTTTTTTTTTTTTTTTTTTTTGTACCACATGATAAGGTAAAGCCGTAACAATTACCCACTAGTATGGCATCGAGAGGCCCCACCAGAAGCTACTGCATGGTCCAGATTCCATTCACCAAATGGCAATACAGCAGCCCCAGTACTTTGCACCTGCTGATAGGACAGCCTCCTTAGTGGTTAATCCAAGGTTCGGGTCCCTGACTATCAGGCGGATAACGTCAGCCCAGACAAAACGTTTACCTCCAGCACCCTTACTAGTGACATGGCTACAAGGATAGACATAGAAACAGAAAATTTCCACCTACTCTGCCAACTGTTCGCGCAAAAATACTGCCAACCTAGAAAACAGCTTTTTCTTCTCCCTTTGTCAGAAAAATCACTCATTTAAAAATGAGGACTGAGGGACAAATAAAAAGAAGCGAGAGTAACAGGAGCTGCCGATAACGCATCCACAATGCGTTTTCTACTCTCCATTAAAAAAAAAAAATAAAAAAAAAAAATAAATAAAAAAATAACTATTAAGTATTGTACTTAATAAAAGTCCAACGGACCTGTTTAAGGGAAAGTATGGTGATAGATTCCCCTCCCACGAACTAAAAATGAGTACAATTAGGTAATCAATTTTTGCAATCAACTCGGTAGATAAATAAACATTTATGGACGAGAAAAAAAAAAAAAAAAAAATTAAAGCTAGCATTTAATACAACAGAAATACATAAATTAAATACTGAAATAAAATGTAGTTATTAATATTTGAATCTTAAAATAAAAAGTGCGAATTAATAGAGAAAATCACTTATCACAACAACGCATTCCGTCTCCAAACTAGTGAAGAATTTAACTTTTAATAGCGTTCAGAAGATTTTTTTTTTTTTAAATTAACCGTTAAGAGAAAGCGTGATTTTATTCTGAACTTTAACTAATCACGTTTTAAGCAACTTATGATATAAAACAAAATCGGATGGGGGGGGGGGTTCTTCCGAAGTTATTTGGTGACGTTATAAGTAATTGCGAGATAAGATGGGAGCCAGAAATTAGGGGTGGGGGACTGAAAATGATAATATAATGGATTGATTATACAATATTTAAGATCAACTTGGTAGATAAACATTTATGGACGAGAAAAAAAAAAAAAAAAAAAAAAAAAAAAAAAAAAATTAAAGCTAGCATTTAATACAACAGAAATACATAAATTAAATACTGAAATAAAATGTAGTTATTAATATTTGAATCTTAAAATAAAAAGTGCGAATTAATAGAGAAAATCACTTATCACAACAACGCATTCCGTCTCCAAACTAGTGAAGAATTTAACTTTTAATAGCGTTCAGAAGATTTTTTTTTTTTTTTTAAATTAACCGTTAAGAGAAAGCGTGATTTTATTCTGAACTTTAACTAATCACGTTTTAAGCAACTTATGATATAAAACAAAATCGGATGGGGGGGGGGGGTTCTTCCGAAGTTATTTGGTGACGTTATAAGTAATTGCGAGATAAGATGGGAGCCAGAAATTAGGGGTGGGGGACTGAAAATGATAATATAATGGATTGATTATACAATATTTAAGATCAACTTGGTAGATAAACATTTATGGACGAGAAAAAAAAAAAAAAAAAAAAAATTAAAGCTAGCATTTAATACAACAGAAATACATAAATTAAATACTGAAATAAAATGTAGTTATTAATATTTGAATCTTAAAATAAAAAGTGCGAATTAATAGAGAAAATCACTTATCACAACAACGCATTCCGTCTCCAAACTAGTGAAGAATTTAACTTTTAATAGCGTTCAGAAGATTTTTTTTTTTAAATTAACCGTTAAGAGAAAGCGTGATTTTATTCTGAACTTTAACTAATCACGTTTTAAGCAACTTATGATATAAAACAAAATCGGATGGGGGGGGGGGTTCTTCCGAAGTTATTTGGTGACGTTATAAGTAATTGCGAGATAAGATGGGAGCCAGAAATTAGGGGTGGGGGACTGAAAATGATAATATAATGGATTGATTATACAATATTTAAGATCAACTTGGTAGATAAACATTTATGGACGAGAAAAAAAAAAAAAAAAAAATTAAAGCTAGCATTTAATACAACAGAAATACATAAATTAAATACTGAAATAAAATGTAGTTATTAATATTTGAATCTTAAAATAAAAAGTGCGAATTAATAGAGAAAATCACTTATCACAACAACGCATTCCGTCTCCAAACTAGTGAAGAATTTAACTTTTAATAGCGTTCAGAAGATTTTTTTTTTTTTTTTAAATTAACCGTTAAGAGAAAGCGTGATTTTATTCTGAACTTTAACTAATCACGTTTTAAGCAACTTATGATATAAAACAAAATCGGATGGGGGGGGGGGGTTCTTCCGAAGTTATTTGGTGACGTTATAAGTAATTGCGAGATAAGATGGGAGCCAGAAATTAGGGGTGGGGGACTGAAAATGATAATATAATGGATTGATTATACAATATTTAAGATCAACTTGGTAGATAAACATTTATGGACGAGAAAAAAAAAAAAAAAAAAAAAAAAAAAAAAAAAAAAATTAAAGCTAGCATTTAATACAACAGAAATACATAAATTAAATACTGAAATAAAATGTAGTTATTAATATTTGAATCTTAAAATAAAAAGTGCGAATTAATAGAGAAAATCACTTATCACAACAACGCATTCCGTCTCCAAACTAGTGAAGAATTTAACTTTTAATAGCGTTCAGAAGATTTTTTTTTTTAAATTAACCGTTAAGAGAAAGCGTGATTTTATTCTGAACTTTAACTAATCACGTTTTAAGCAACTTATGATATAAAACAAAATCGGATGGGGGGGGGGGGGTTTCTTCCGAAGTTATTTGGTGACGTTATAAGTAATTGCGAGATAAGATGGGAGCCAGAAATTAGGGGTGGGGGACTGAAAATGATAATATAATGGATTGATTATACAATATTTAAGATCAACTTGGTAGATAAACATTTATGGACGAGAAAAAAAAAAAAAAAAAAAAAAAAAAATTAAAGCTAGCATTTAATACAACAGAAATACATAAATTAAATACTGAAATAAAATGTAGTTATTAATATTTGAATCTTAAAATAAAAAGTGCGAATTAATAGAGAAAATCACTTATCACAACAACGCATTCCGTCTCCAAACTAGTGAAGAATTTAACTTTTAATAGCGTTCAGAAGATTTTTTTTTTTAAATTAACCGTTAAGAGAAAGCGTGATTTTATTCTGAACTTTAACTAATCACGTTTTAAGCAACTTATGATATAAAACAAAATCGGATGGGGGGGGGGTTTCTTCCGAAGTTATTTGGTGACGTTATAAGTAATTGCGAGATAAGATGGGAGCCAGAAATTAGGGGTGGGGGACTGAAAATGATAATATAATGGATTGATTATACAATATTTAAGATCAACTTGGTAGATAAACATTTATGGACGAGAAAAAAAAAAAAAAAAAAAAAAAAAAAAAATTAAAGCTAGCATTTAATACAACAGAAATACATAAATTAAATACTGAAATAAAATGTAGTTATTAATATTTGAATCTTAAAATAAAAAGTGATTAAAAACCCACCGAATATATGTCAACCTATGTCACGGTAACATATATTGAGCGAGTTTCCAACAGTATTTTATCTAGTTTTTTTTTTATTTATAACACCTTTTCCCAAACTTACCGTGTTAAAGAGAGAGTTGGGCGCCATTTTGAATTTTCCAATACATTGGTAAACACTATATGTTTTTCGAGCTGAATAAACATGTTACGTTGAATAAAAACACAAAAAATATATCCAGTTTGGCAGAAAAGTAACTTATCTTGCCTTTGATAACATTTATTTGTTATATATTTGTTTTTTGACAACTTTATCGTGTCTATGTGTACTGTAATACAAACCCCCAAAATATTTTATTATTGCAAAATTTAGAATTGTATTTTTATCAGAATTTTTTTAAACAAATAGTTTATAATATTGTTTTTATAAAAATAAATAATCAAATATTTTTTGGTTTTTATTTTAATGAAAATATGATAAAATATGTTTTTTGTGCAACGAGAGTAATTTTTAAAACAAACAGTGTATTGTTTTAACCCTGATAAATAGCTGGAAGATGTTGAAGCGATTATCCAATAAGCTGTCGGTAGGAAAGTTTCAATGAAAACGTGAAATTCATTGAACCATGAAAAAATTTTTAAAACAGAAAATGACATTTAACATGTTATTTCAACGTGAAATTCCACCCCTTTCCCCATGTTAAGAATGACTTTCCATTCCTGCTTAAATGAACTATTGTAACGTGGTGTTACACTAGGTGTGTCAGAATTTGGGAGGGAATTTTTGACACCCCCTAACAAAAAACTGCGAATAAAATATTAAAAAAACTCGTAATTTCTCTTTTTAAAGTGGGTTGTTTATTTTCTTTAAAGAATATACTTCCAAAATAAACTATTGAAGTCGTTTAAAAAATAACAGAAATATTATCTTTTAAAAAACAGTGTTTACAAAGTGCCGGCGCGCCTTCATGCAGCCATTTTGTTTACGTAATGAAATCAATTGAATTTTACGAGTTATTTTTTTTTTCACTTTAAAAATCTATCAAAATTTTTCTATTGGTTCAATTTTTACGATATGAAAATATCATTCAATGTGAAATTTTATGCTCTTTCTAATAAACCGAATATAATATTCTAGACAAGGCTTTTTTTACCCCCCCCCCCCGATTTTCAAATGTCTATTAAAATTTTAATAATTAATTTACTCACCAAAGTTTTATATGAGTAAAATGTGACTAGTTTTCAGCTATGGAGCCACAAATTTCTTCAAGTGCAAGGCTAGATGGCTAACATGAACGTGTGGTTTTTATATCCTTCTGTTCATCCGTAGTTCAAAACAAAATGAATCACCGGTTCGACATTTAGCTAAACACTGTAATAATGTTTACATAATGGCAGGGGTTTCAAATACTTGTTTAAAAAAATTCTTTTATTTAAAAATACATGGAATTTAAAATATAAATATGGATAAATTCTTAATAATGAAGAATGGAACTACCCATTGAATAGTATTTTTTTTATGGATAAATGATTTTTTGGCATTTATATATACATCTATTTTATCGAAGCAAGTTAAAATATGTTGATTTTCTTTTGTGCAAAACTAGAAAAGGCTCGCACAAAAACACGCGTTCACATCTCAAGCCAGTTTTCTTGTCATACACATACGTGTACACAAACATACGCGCACATAAACACACACGTACATATACTCACATTCACGTACATACACTCACATTCATGTGCATACACACACATGCTAACGTATAGACATGTACGCACACGTACGCACACATGGGTAACGTCACTTCCCCTTTGAAGGAAATCCACACATGCACAAAAGACCACCGAAAACAACTATAAAAGCAAGAGACATAAGCTGCTTCCCTCTTTTCAATTCGGCTTCCGACCTGAGAGGTCGACGGACCAACCGGCCCCTTTTGGGGCACGTGCGCCTGCGTGCCTTGCATCACCTGCTACTATGTGTGGGGGCAAGAGTTAACAGACAGTACGTACACTTTATACGCTTTCTCTCTCCATGAACTGGATTGACTTTCTCACTCTTTCTTCCCTTTTGTTTTGGTTCATCAACCAGACAAGTTTGCGTCCACAGCTCTCAGCTTGAAGACTTTTCCACGTGGACGACTGCCATCATGCACACGTTGGACTGTCATTCCCATTTCCACTACATTACTCACTCCTCTTTCCACATGCAGACATAAACACGTGTTACACCTAAAACATTCATTTTTCAACAGAAAATAAATGGCATGTTTATTTTATTCAGCAATTGAGTTTTTGTTTCCTTCTTTCCATTCGTTTCATTATTTTCTTTTGTAGCGAGTTAGGATATTTATATCCTGGTCCACAACAAATGATGGTGACCCCGAAATTTAAGAATGAAATGAATGTGTTTGAACGGAACACTCATACACACACACTCTTTCTCTCTCTACAACAATAGACTTTCATTCTCACCAGTTAACAGCGAGAGACGCACACCAAACTGGATTGACTTTCTCACTCTCTCTCTCTCTCTCTCTCTCTACAACAATAGACTCTCCTTCTCACCAGTTAACAGTGAGAGACGCACGCCAAACTAAACACGTGCTGTACCCTTTTCTTTCATTTGTTTCTTCATGAAATAAATTCTAGTTCGTTTAATTCAATAAATGTTCGTTTCTTCCTTAAAACAATTCATTTTTCCTATTTTGCACCGCAACAAATTGGTGACCCGACATGAGATGAACACGCATTTCCTTCTATATCACCAGTCCTCTACACTTTAAATCTTTTTTTAAAGAAAACCGATTTAAAAAAACAAATATTGCATAATTTGCTATTAAACCTGTTATTTTTTTAAATTTTGGTCTTTGCTCCTTTAATTGAAAAAAAATTAGGGTTTGAATTACATTTTTCAAGTAGTTATAAGCTTCGAAAGATAGCAAGTTGAATTATTAAAGTTCTTATTATCATTTTTAATGGCCGCTTCTGATACACCTAGTGTTACACTCATCACAGGAACAAACAAACAAGGAAAGAAATAAAAATCTGACTCAGCATTTTTTTAAATGCACATGAAATGCATTTATCGGTGGTTCTTCAAAAACAATTGTGTGGTGTATTTTTCTCTCTACCGTACAATTGCTAATTTGCATACATGTTTAAACGGTTGCTGCTGCTAATATTTCCACTAGCCTGCTATCCTTCGACTGCTGCTGATTTTCTCCCAAGCGCCCAGACAGGTTCTGTTACATTATTTGAAGATGCCGATATGAAGTTGCCAGAGACTGCGTCGTAAACTGGATAAATATTGTTTTTATTTTATGATCAAGACTTACAATTAACTCTGGACTCATTTTCTTTTCTTATCAATGCTGGTGTTCTTGACAACTCTACTGTAGGTCCAACATTGTTTCTTTTCTATATCAATAATCATACCAAGACTATTATTCAAAAGATTAACATCTCTTTATATTTGCGATTATCATTATTGTTGCATTAACAAGAATAACAAAATTGGCATTTTAATAACTTTGTTGTGGGGCCAGATGTCGGTGACAATCGACCCTACAACTAAAAGATGACACAGGCAAGAAGAAGACAAAAGACGACGATCGCAAAGAAGAGATGACAAATGCAGTGGGTATCGTCCTGAATGAATATAAATCCATTCAGGTTTATTTTTCGTAAAGAAACCGAATCATAGTAGGAGGTCTCAGGCTGAGGGTTGGAATCCAGCTGGTGTTTGAACTGGCAGACTACGAGGTCGTCGCTAGTGGCTATGGGAGACGCATGCTGGCTTGAGAAGCTGGACTGCTGGGAATCGAGCGCATCGACGGCTAGTGGTCGCTGCTGCTGGTACTGGGTTCGGCCGTTGTCGGGTAGGTAGTTTAAACCGTTTTGTGTGAACATGACTGCTGCTGAGTTGAGTTGGGCCGTTGATGGAGGGATCCTCGCTGCCTCATGAGCCAGACTGGTCTACCTTTGGTTAAAATAGCTTGCTACTTGTCCAGCAGATGTAGTTGTAGACACTGTGGCTTTGCAGCGCTAGCAGTGTCAGAAATCGTCAGTAAAAATTCGTGGTAAACACTGGAATATTTAGACTTACTGTCTTTCGAAGCTTATAACTTCTTGAAAAATATAATTCAAACCATAATTTTTGTTTTCAATTAAAGGAGCAAAGACCAAAATTTTAAAAAATAACAGGTTTAATACCAAATTATGCAATATTTGTTTTTTTAAATCGGTTTTCTTTAAAAAAGATTTAAAGAAAATCAACGAAATTTTACTTACTTCGATTATAAAAAATATATATAAATTCCAAAAAATCACTTATCTATAAAAACTACTATTCGATGAGTACTTCAATTGTTCATTACTAAGAAGTATCCATATTTATACTTATATTCCATGTCCTTTTCAAATAAAATACTTTTTTAAACAAGGATTAAAAAAAAAACGCGAACTCAGATTTTTTAAAACTGTTATAATAAAGGGAGACAAGTATGATTTTAGTTGCTATTATCTTCTGGTGGCTTTAAAGGAACATAATTAATGTCTCTTTTTATTGCGTGCTGTAAACCAAAATTAGTATTTTGGTTCCGCCGTAGTTAAAAACTGAACACATTAACTTATAAGTTTTTGCCGTTAAACAAAAAAGAACAGTCGATCGAGTTTTTTATTTTTGTTTATTCTCTTAATGAAATACATGAGTTTTTTTTTATTGATATATCTTAATACTTCTTTATCGAGTGAATTTTTTTATATCTAAAAAAAGAAAACATTGAATGAAATAGAAAAAATTGTCGTAAGTGTCCGATATTTACTTTACATTCTAAGCATAACATAAGCTTCCACTTAAAAAAAAACAAAAAAAAAACGTGGTTTATAAAAAAAAAGTTTTACACTTTGGACTTTACAGGTAAATTTCCAAAAAACTATTCTTTTTTTTTGTTTTAAATTGGAATATTTTATTTATTGATCTTTTATCTTCAATTTGTGATATATAAAACTTTGGTGAGTAAATTAATTATTAAAATTTTAATAGACATTTGAAAATGGGGGGAGGGGAGTGAATTAAAAAAAAACGTTTGTCTAAAATATTATATTCGGTTTATTGGAAATAGCATAAAATTTCACATTGACCCGGAAAATATCGTAAAAATTGAACCAATAGAAAAATTTTGATAGATTTTTAAAGTTTAAAAATTGAAAAATATTTGACTCGTAAAATTCAATTGATTTCATTACGTAAAAAAAAAAAATGGCTGCATGAAGGCGCGCCGACACTTTGTAAACATTGTTTTTTAAAAAATAAATAATAATATTTCTATTATTGTTTTAAAAAACTTTAATAGTTTATTTTGGAAGTTTATTCCATAAAGAAAATAAACAACTCACTTTTAAAAGAGAAATTACGAGTTTTTTTTAAATATTTTATTCGCAGTTTTGTGTTAGGGGTGTCAAAAATTCCACCCAAATTCTGATACACCTATTGCAGCGCTGGTCGTCCTTTTTTCTGTTCTTAATTTGTATTTGTTTTTGTGTCTTTAAAGTGCTATAGTGAGTCATCTGCTTGAGGTTTATATTCATGTGTCATATCAAATTGAAGCTGGGAAAGTTGTGAATATTATTCTAGCAGGAATGGTACTATTCAGAGTTTCACAGGATAATTATTCAAGCCGAAGTACTTGTCGAAGGGCCGTCAGCTGTGGTTTTTACGTTTTGAATCGGGATCCTTTTTTGGTGAGCGTTTTCCTTTGGTGGACACCACGACAAAGTCTCTGTCCCCACCACCTAATGCCGGTGCTTGCCAGTGGTTCCTCACTCTCATGTTTACACATCCATCTTCCCCAATACCCACTTTTCTTCCCCTTTCAACCACATGGTGTATTTTTCTTTCCTTTTCTTGTGATACGCGCGAACATTTTCTAGTCTCACACAAAAACACCCGTTCACATCTCAAGCCATATTACTTGTCATATACATACGCGCACACAAACATACGCGCACGTCCACACACGCACATATATTCACGTTCGCGTACATACACTCACATTCATGTGTATACACACACACGCTAACGTACGCACATGTACGCACACATGGACAACGTCACTTCCCTTTCAAAGGAAATCCACACATGCGCAAAATACCACTGGAAACAACTATAAAAGCAAGAGACAAGCTGTTTCCAGCTCTTTTTCAAACCAGCTTCCGAGCTGGGCGGTCTATGGACTGACAGCATGCCTTTTTGGCAGGCGCGTGCCTCACGCCACTTGCTACAGACCGTACGTACACTTTATATGTTTTCTCTCTCCATGAACTGGATTGACATTCTCACTATTTCTCTCTATATATATACAACTTGTCCCTGAGAATACCTTCATGTAGCTGACTGCTAACATGGTGTGCAGTTTAACTGACGTCAACTCTCTATCCTTTTCTTTGTCTACACGCTGGACTGTCATTCCCATTTTACACTACATTACTCACTTCTCTTCCCACGTGCGAACAAACGATAGTGACCCGAATGTGAGATGAGCACACATTTCCTTTTCCTTCTATACTACCAGTCCCGTAACAAACGATGGTTACACCCGCACGGACATAAACACGTGTTATATCTAAAACATTCATTCTTTCAACAGTAAATAAACGACACGTTTATCTTATCCAGCAATTGAGTTTTTGTTTCCTTCATTCCATTCGTTTCATTATTTTCTTTTGTAACGGGATTAGGATTTATATATCCTAGTCCCCTACAGATACAAACTACCGTACAATTGCTAATTTGCATACATGCTTAAACAGTGACTGCTGCTAATATTTCCACTAGATTGCTATCCTTTGACTGCTGCTGATATTCTCACATGCGCACATACACATTCTGTTACACTATTTGAAGATGCCGATATGAAGTTGCCAGAGACTGAGTTGTAAACTGGATAAATATTGTTTTTATTTTCTGATCAAGCATTACAATTAACTCTGGACTCATTTTCTTTTCTTATTGATACTGGTGTTCCTCACGGCTCTACTCTGGATCCAAGATTGTTTTTTCACTAAAAATACCGTTTCTTCTCTATATTAATAATCGTACCAAGAATATTATTCAAAAGATTAACATTTCTGTATATTTCCTGTAATTGTGATTATCATTATTGTTGCTTTAACAAGCATAACAAAATTTGCCTTTTAATAACTTTATTTTACTGTAAACGTTTTGTCTACAATGGCATTACTTTTCTTTTTTACTGACTACCAGCTAGCCAGTCTTAGGGAGTGAGGGAGGGAGAGAAAGAGAGAGAGAGAGAGAGAGAGAGAGAGAGAGAGAGAGAGAGAGAGAGTGTGTGCTAAGCAAAACTAATACAAAGCTAGTAGTTTTAGTTTGAACATCTTTACACACTTTTACATCTTAAAAATATTCAAACTTGAATACAAAAAACATTTTTACCTCATAAGGTAGTTCACATATTTGGACTTTTGTGGCTGTTGCACATATACGCTGATCCTACCACTCTCTATTTCAGTGTTGCTTCTTACCTATCTTCCTAGGATCAGTTGTAATATGCAGCTGATCCAGAAGTAGTTCTGGATTCAGTTGTGGATTAGGATACGAAATGTTTTGTTTCATTTAATCCTGTCATATATTTCAATCACAGGTGTGCTCCTTTTCATCCCGAGAATCTCATGGGTGGCTTTGCTCTTGAGGAGAAATCGACTCTGAAACTTCTTGATTTTTTCTTTCTCATTAAACCTTTCTTGGAGTTCATACAATAGATCCATTGCTCCTTCTGATTCTTGTTAAATTGGTTCTCTCTATTGCTCTAAACACTTTCTTATGTCCAAGCCAAACAAGAGGAGGGTGCAGCTGATGCCCCGCACCAGGGTCCACAAGGATCTAGGCGGCCCATGAATATCAAAACTAAAATTCACAATAATGCATGAATTTTTTTTTATCGTTGCTTTGAAGCTGAAAGAGAATTCCGAGTGTCACAACCACGGACACGACACATTATTATATACTAGACCCGTAATGATATGCAAGTTTTTTAGAATAAAATTTTAGTTATTAACGTTAACGATATTTTACTTAAAAAAAAAAAAAAGCAAAAATAAATTATTCTGTTTTTTTTTTTTTTTTTTTTTTTAAGTACTTAAAGATATAACTTTAGTAAAGGGGTTTTGTTTACATGAAATAATAGATTTTCATTAAGATTAAAAATTGGTTCACTATATCCTGTGATCATCGATTAATAAATATGTGCAGGGGAATAAAGTCACAATAGTAGAAACAGGTTAACAATGATTTTCAAATCTATCTATATCTATATCTATGAAAGTGAACGTGTCTGTGTGTCTGTCTGTGTGTCTGTATACATTTTCCACCGCAATAACTCTGTCAATTTTTAGTCTACAGACTCGAAATTGGATATACAGGGTACTGAGATTTTGGAAAATCGATGTGATCGGTTTTCGGCCAGAAATTTGGCTGTTAAGGGGTCAAAGTTCAACGATTTGACCTTTGAGAACTCTACCAAACTCCTCCAGCAATTTTGGGTATAAACACTTGAAATTTTAGATATAGGTTCCTTGGACATGGATCTAATTTAATAACTTGATTTGCACCCAAAACAATAAATGTTTAGGGGTCATAATAAGGATCAAAGTTAAAAAAAAATTGACCTTTGCGGTCTCTACCAAATTACTCAGACAATTTCTGGTCTAAACATTTGTAATTTGACATAAAGGGTATTCAGAGATATGGCAAGCTTTTTAATCAGTTTGGATCGAAAATTTTTACTTACCAATATATAAATGTATGTATGTATGTATGTATGTATGTATGTATGTATGTTTGCATGTCTGCCTAAAACTTTCGACAGAGGCGACGGATTTTACCAAGATCAGTATCGTTTTGAAGTTCGACCTTTCAGATGACAAATACCGAAAAATTAGCTAAAAACATTAATATCTTCCCCTGCAACTGGGCACTTTTCTATAGGATGTGATGTCGCTTTTTTCGTTGATATTTTTGAAAGTCATCCTCTCCTTTCGATTGTCTAGCCTTAATTTAAACCTATGTCACTTTCGGTTTGGCGGTGGTCATAATAGCAAAGACATCAGGTTTTTTTCCTATTCTTTTCCTCCTTCGCGGAACGGGTTCAGCCTGCCTTCCTACTACCATTTTTTTTTCTTTTTTTTTTGCTCAAACACCCGGGCAACGCCGGGCTGAAATGCTAGTAGCTATAAAAGTGAAAATGTCTGTGTGTCTGTCTGTCTGTGTCATTTCCCTACCAAATAACTCTGTCAATTTTCAGTCTACAGACTCGAAATTTGACTTACGGGGTATTGAGATTTGAGAAAATCTTTTTAATTGGGTTTCGGACAAAAGTTTTGCTGTTAAGGGGTCAAAGTTCAACGATTTGACCTGTGAGAACTCTACCAAACTCCTTCGCCAATTTTGGGTGTAAACACTTGAAATTTTAGATATAGGTTACTTAGACATGGATCTTACTTTATAATTTGATTTGCGCCCAAAACAATAAATATTAAGGCGTCAAAATTAGGGTCAAAGTTCAAAAAAATTTTATCACTGCGGTCTCTAACAAATAAGTCAGCCAATTTTTGATCTAAACATTTGAAATTTTACATAACGTGTATTCAGGCATAGGGCAAGCTTTTTAATCATTTTTTTTTGCTGAAAATTAGGCTTCCAAAGGGTCAAAATTCAAAAGATTTGACCTTTTCAGTCTCTAGCAAACTATTAAGCCAATTTTGAGTTAAAACATTTGAAATGTTAACATAAAGGGTATTCAGACTTTCAGCAAGCTTTTTAATCAGTTTTTGGGTGAAAATTTTGCTGCCCAGAAGTCAAAGTTGAAAGAGTTGACCTTTGCAGATTCTACCAAACTCTTCCGCCAGTTTTGGGTCTAAACACTTGAAATTTTAGATATAGGTTACTTAGATATGGATCAGACATTTTAATTTGATTTGAGCCCAAAACAATAAATGTTTAGGGGTCAAAATTAGGGTCAAAGTAAAAAAAAAAATTGACCTCTGTGGTTTCTAGCAACTTTTCTCTATGGTAGTTAAGGAGCCTATTATATAGAAAGCCATTACCATACATATTCACACTTTTTAATATATACATATGCATATAAAGTTATTAACAGTACATAGTGCCCGAGCAAAGCCGGGCTGAATTGCTAATATCTATGAAAGTGAAAATGTATGTGTGTATGTGTGTATGTGTATGTGTATCTGTGTGTGTACATTTCCCTACTAAACCACTCATTTTCAGTCTACAGACTTAAAATTTGACATAATTTGATTTGAGATTTGGGAAAATCTTTTTAATCGGTTTTCAGCCAGAAATTTGGATGTCAAGAGGTCAAAGTTGAACGATTTGATATTTGAAAACTCTACCAAACTCCTCTGCCAATTTTGGGTATAAACACTTGAAATTTTAGATGTAGGTTACTTGGACATGGATCAAACTTTTTAATTTGATTTGAGCCCAAAGCAATAAATGCTAAGCGGTGAAAATTGGGGTCAAAGTTAAAAAATCTTGACCTCTGCAGTCTGTACCAAATTACTCAGGCAATTTTTGGTCTAAACATTTGAAATTTTATATAAAGTGTATTCAGGGATAAGGCTAGCTTTTTAATCAGCGAAAATTTGGCTGCCAAGAGGTCAAAGTTGAAAGAGTTGACCTTTACAGACTCTACCAAACTCCTCCACCAATTTTGGGTCCAAACACTTGAAATTTTAGATGTAATTTACCTGGCCGTGAGTCAAACTTTTTAATATATATATATATATATATATATACATATGTACATAAAGTTATGAACAGTACATAGGGCCCGAGCAAAGTCGGGCTGAACTGCTAGTGAATGAATAATCCTTAGGAGTGTACCGTGCTTTTGGTAAGGGAATAAAGTCACAATAGGAAGAATAAATTACCAATGATTTTCAAGTAAATGAATAATCCTTACAGAAGCTGCTGTACACTTGGCAGTAGAATAAGTTAACAGTAAGAAGGACATGGTAAGATTAGCATTCCATGGCATATTTTGATAAATAAAATTTAAAAAAATATATGAATAATCAGCCGACAAGACATCTGCCGTTCTGCCAGAAAGCAAAGAAATTGTGGAACGAGTTCTGAAATTTGTAGATTGTAGTTTTTTGTTTTTTAAAAAAATTTTTTTTTTTTTTTATTACATTTTCACCCCAAACAAGGCACATTGCCACTTTGGTGTAGGGGGCTACTATCAGGGGCAGCAACTACTGGGGCACTATGTTGGGATTTGGGCGGCAAGATGTCGGTTCACGTTACACTTGAACTTCTGCATGTCAGTACAGTTAGGGAAGCAGGGACCTGGAATAGAATTCCAGAGTCTAGCGGTTCTGGGGAAGAAACTGCTGGAGTAGAAAGATCTTTTACATCTAGGGATCTCTACTGTGTGGGGGTGGGATTTAGCTGCCTGTCGGATTTGTCGAAGGTATCTACGTCGTGGGGGCACAAGTGTCTGCAGTTCGTCAGACCATTCACCATTAAAATACTTGTAGAACAGGCAGAGGGATGCAACGTTTCGTCAATGGGACAGAGGCTGAAGCTTAGATGCCAGTTCAGGGCCTATCAGATTGATGGTTCTCTTTTGAACCTTGTCTAGGAGCGAGAAAAAAAAACAGGATTTCAAATTGCTCAAATCATTACTGAAACATGAGAAAGCCATGCTATTCCATTTGCTGATTGTAAGGCACAAGGTCATGATAATGTGGCAAACATGTCACGTTAATAGGATGGTGTACATGCAAAAATAAAAGAACAGTATCCTACTGCTGTATTCTCTCCTTGTTGTTGCAACACACTTCTTTTTATTATTTTTATTAAATTTTCACCCCAAACAAGGCATGTTGCCACTTTGATGTAGGAGGCTACTATCAGGGATCTAAGTTGCAGAGGTACTATGTAGGGAGTTTAGCAGCAAAATGTCTGTTCACATTACACTTGAACTTCTGCATGTTAGTACAGTTGGGGAAGCAGGAAACCGGAAGGGAATTCCAAAGTCCTGCAGTTCTGGGGAAGAAGCTATTAGAGTAAAAGGCTTTCTTACATCTAGCGATCTCGACTGTGTAGGGGTGGGACTTTGCTGCTTGTCGGGTTTGTCGGGAGTATTTTCGTCGAGGGGGGTAAAAGTGCTTGTAGTTCGTCAGAGCATCCACCATTAAAATACTTGTAAAACAGACAGAGGGATGCAACATTTCGTCGCTGAAGCTTAGATGATAGTTCAGGACCTATCAGGCTGACAATTGAACCCTGTCCAGGAGCGAGAGACTAGTAGCAGATGTACCAGCCCAAATGTGACAGCAGTACTCCATACATGGGCAAATGGTGGCTTTGTAGAGGTACAGGATACTTTCAGGCGTAAGTAACTTTCTAGCATGATAGATAGAGCCCACTTTCTTTGCAGCAGCCTTAGCAATAATTTCGTTGTATCTATTCCAACTCATGTTTCCTGTGAACGTTAAGCCAAGGAGCTTGAACGAAGTGTTCTCAGTTAAAGTATCTATAGCCATAGCTATTGGTGATTGGTAAGGTTTCATGTAATTATTAAAAGAAACTAGCTTTGTCTTGGCAGCGTTGAACGTTACCATCCATTTTTGACCCCATTCTACTACAGAATGGAGGTCTTCCTCTAGGGTTTCTGCCATTACCTTAGATATGTGCTCATTAGTTTTCCCCATGTGCCCGCTAGAGAGCGTGGTGTCATCGGCAAATATAACCATCTCAGAGACAAATTTATGCAGTAATGATGCTGCTGAATGTATTCCAGAAGCAAGCACCTAATTCGGAACTAGACGAACAATATACACCCTTGTTCAGCTGCAAACCCAATAATATAGTGTAACTAAATCATTTAGATATGACCATGTTGGAAATATTAAAATTAGTGATCTGTTGGAGTTGTGTTCCTTGGACCATGTTAAGAGTTGTTTCCCATCGTCTATGTATGGGTTTGCGATAGCGTGTTACTGTTTTTTTTTTGTTTTTTTTTTTAAAGATATAAGCTTTTGAGTAACTTACAGTCACCTTCCTTTTGATCTATACATATGAGTGTTTGTGTGTTTTTATCTCTCTTCCTCTGGAAATGTAAATAAAAGACAGACGGTCGCTCTTGTCTTCGTGTAAAACTAAAAACGTCTTTAAGTATCAATTAAATTCTTTTGTCAGCGTCGATATAACTTTCACGTGAATCTTATTTAAAACAAACACGGTATGTGTTAAGGATGAGAGTTCATATAGAAACATTGTTTTAATTTGATAAAAATAAAATACGCATCTAGTGCGCTTGAAATATTTGCAAGGAAGAAGAAAAGGAGAAAAAAGAAAAAAGAAACAAAACAACACACTGAAGATGGAGTATACCTCTGAAATATATTTGTGATAAATTTCAAACAAGTAAAATATTTGTTTATTTTCATAATATTACGTTGTGATTTGGCTTTCAAGTGCACTTGATGTGTATTTTTTTTTGAACAAGGTATGTTTTTCTTTGATTCTTTAATAATTAACTATCAGAAAAAAGGGCCCAGAAAAAGTCTTGCACCAGCAAGACTTTTCTCTTCCCTGCAACCTCTCTCCCACAGAAGAGACGTTGCGAGCCTGTCTTTATTTTATCGTTACTTCCATGGCAAATGCTCGTCTGAGCTCCAATCTCTGGTCCCCCCTCGCCAATCTTTCACGATAAACACCCGTCTAGCTGAAACCACTGTCAAAAATTTCCCCCACTCTATATCTGTGCCTAAATCAAAACGCGGATTCCATGAACAAAGCTTCTTTCTTAGAAGTGCACGCATGTGGAACTCTCTTCCGTTTGCCTGTTTCCCACCTGACTACAACTTGGATGTCTTCAAGTCCAACATAAACAAATTCCTGATGAACCGCCCCCTTAAGTAAGACACTTTATCAAATCTCCAATACTAATGATTACTACAATACTATCCCACTGATTAGTGTAGACACAATAACCCTTATCCCTGAGTGGCTTCCGGGCCTTGATAAGGGGTGACTACCATGTAAAAAAAAAAAAAGCACATTTTTCCTCTTAGAGGCCCTGCTCATGTCTGAAGCTATTCTATATCTCTACAAATCTACCACCTGAAATATTTTTTGTTTAGGAAAGAAGAAGACAGAATGTGTGGTAAAGTGAGCGACAATGATGCCTACCTCTCTTTATTACTTTACTATTCTTCCAGATACTCATACTCCCTTTTTTTAGATACTCCCTGTTTTGGAGAGTTATCTAAGGGGAGGTAATGGTGACATACTATAAAATTATCAAACCATGGGTGAAGTACTGTTGTCATATTTGAGCTGATGAAAATCTATCCAATTTGAGGGTTCTTTATAAGATGTAGAAATGTAATATGCAATTTGATTAGCTCCTAACTTTATCTCCTTCTCTGCAACATTTCCCTCACAGACGTGATTTGCTAGTCTCAGTCTTTTTTTTTTATGAATATTATTGCAGCAAGATGTTGCTCAGAATTTTCTGTTCTATTCTTTGCTTCCGTTGTTCAAGCTTGTTTGACTCATTGGTCTAGTGGTCTCTGAAATGTTGTAATGCCCTGGCTTGTAGGTCTCAGGTTGCAAGAAAAGAAAATGCAACACAAATTGATAATTAACAACTGCCTGCTCGCTGTGTAACTGCCTCCCAAGCTTTTATTTATCTTTTTTTTTTTTTTTTTTATATATATATATATATATATATATATCGTTTAAAGGGTAGATAACTCTTTGGGGATTTATGTCCCCTTGATTGCAACATTACAATCGCCATCAATTCACTGTTTATATATCTCATTGTAATACAGTTTCCAATTGCAGTAGCTTCTTTCAAAGAACCGCAAGCTTATGGAACTCTTTTCCTGCTGACTATTTTCTTCCTACCTATAGCTTTCTTTAAGCTCATATATAGCAGATAAATAAATATGTATTTTCTTATACGGAAAAGTATCCTTGCTAGATGATTTGGTTACACAGTAACCAATCAGTTTGCAGATGGCATTGATTTCTTCTGTCCTCTGAAGAACCGTCTCAGCCCCCTTAGAAATCATGATCAATCAGCAGAGAGAACCCTGAAAGCAATAAGGACCCCACCCTCTCTTGTCCTTGTCTTTGTCCAGTGGATACTCAAGAATATCGACAGCATTCACACTACTTGGTTTGAATTGACTTCCTCTAAAGGAGGAAGTTTCAAGGAAATATTAAATTTACAAAAGGTCCCCAGTCACATGACTATCCTAGTTAAGAAGATGACGATGTTAGGTTTTTACTGTTCTTGATCACGTTGGCACGCTGGTTCCCATCAGATCATCGAAGATAAGCGACGTGGAGCCTGGTCAATACTAAATGGGTGATTATTTGATAATACCAGGTGCTGTATGTGCTCTCCGTTTATCTCAGCATTGTTCGCAGTTGTCCTGGACTTCTTCTAACCGCTGGAATCAAGCGATGTCGATTCAGGAGAAATGTAGTTGGAGATTGTGCAACCCTTGTTTCACAATTACACGCACAACTAGCCTTATAGGGGTTTCCATTGTCTCTCAAATGCAGAACAGAGATGATGCAGAGAGGTGTCAACGTTCTTCTATATACAGCACCTGATATTCCCAAATATTCGCTCATCTGGCATTGACCAGACTCAATGTTGCTTAACTTCGATGATCTAAAAAGAACCGGTGTGTCAACATGATTATAGTCAAGCATCAGTTATCTTCGCCCCCAAATAATTGCTGGCAGATCTTCGAAAGAGCAAAAAACTTTCTATATTTCATTTATCACTTCAACACTGCGCAACTTTCTTTGGCCGATGCACAAAACGATGTTGGTAACTTGATTGAATAAACATTTTGATTATTTTTATTGTTAGCATTTCAGCCCGGCGTTGCCCGGGTGTTTGTAGGGGTATTTTGAGCAAAAAAAAAAAAGCGGTCAATTTTTTAAACTTTGACCCCTATTATGACACCTTATATATATATATATATATATATATATATATATATATATATATATATATATATATATATATATATATATATATATATAAAATGAAAATTACAATTGAATTTACCAAAATGATCCAAGATGGATCGTATCCTTTAATGTGTAATCACCTTTTTCTTTACCATATTCCCTCTGCTTCACTTTTTTATTTTCAAGTAAGATCTTTGACTTATTTGTTGTTTCATCAAATACTTCTGCATGCAAAATCCGATCCTGCATTTTGCTAATTCCTACCCTCTGATGAGAAGGTGAGTATTTCTTCGAAACTCTGCGGATTAAGGACTATCCATTTATCTAGTGTTTCCTTTTCAAATTAAATGTTTTTAACTCATTTCAAAGTGTTTTTTAACATATTTCATTAACTGTTTGTTCATATATATATATATATATATATATATATATATATATATATATATATATATATATATACGTTAATCCATTTTATTTTATCTTCTCCCTTTTCTTCCTCCCTGTACATATATTTTATTATAATTGTAAATAAGTCGTTCTCATTTTATCATTAACTTTAAGTTAGGATACCTGTCAGGAAGTGGGGGGGGGGAGACAGAAGGAGAAATGGGAAATGGGAAAAAGAAAAAGGGGGAAAAGGTGGGTTGTTGTTTTTGTTTTTGGTTTTGCAGAACATAATTAAGTTTTGCAAAAGGAAGAAGAAAAAAAAAAGCATCAGTGTTAGGTGCAGCTTGTCTCAGGAAGCCAATATCTTCAGACAGCCCTGATCTGGTAGGACCAGTGCTATGGAATGTTCCTGGCGAAAACATTTTAAAATAAAGATGCGGCAGCTTTTTTTTCCCTACATTTTTCACGACTTACTTAAGAGATTAAATAAGACGATAGGAAAGTATAATCTTTTTCCAAAACTTTTTAATAAAACAAAAATGAAAATATGAAAAAAAGGTTGCAGCGTTTTTTTTTCCTTTTTTATTTTTACTAAACAAAGCTTTTTTGTAATATTAAATATTTTTTGTAATATTAAATATTTTTTGTAATATTAAATATTTTTTGTAATATTAAATATTTTTTGTAATATTAAATATTTTTTGTAATATTAAATATTTTTTGTAATATTAAATATTTTTTGTAATATTTAATATATTTTATAATATTAAATATTTTTTGTAATATTAAATATTTTTTGTAATATTCGTGTTGATAATATTATAAGCTTTGTTACAGTAAAAAAAAAAAAAGTTTCCGCATCTTTAAAACGTTTTATTTTTTTTTTATTAAAGAGTTTCATTCTTGTTTTTTTTTTAAAGTTAAGAATTAATTAAAAAAAAACCTTACCATAACATTTACTTTTTAATTACAAAAAAGTTGCCGCAGCTTTTTCTTTTTTTTTTTTTTTTTTTTTTTTTAATATTTTCATCTAATGGAAATATTGTTAGTTTGTTGGTTTTAGCGTCGTAAATTACGATATCAAAACAGAAACGATTCTCTCAATAGTCGCATAAAGACAACATTTTGTATTTTTAATATTATCAACTTTGTTAGATTAAAAAATATTCGCAGCTTTCCTTTTTTAATGTTTTGATTTAATCAAAAATATCGCTGCGACGCTGCATCGAGCGTCCTAAATTATGAGATGAAAAAAATGAATGAATCTCTTAGTAAACGAGAGTTGTCTCCCTCTGCATAATGACAAATTGTAAAACTGCCAACCGTAACCAGTGGCCGGAAAAACATCGTATTCCACATCGGAACCTGGAAAAACCGTATCCCAGGGCCAACATACCTCGAGGTTCAACTGTAGACGGTAGTAGTCTAGTCTACATGTAGGGGACATAACTCCGAAAGGAATATTTTAAATTACTTGTGTCATGGCTACTTTGGCCAAGATTAGGCACCGCCAAAAATGGCCGAAAAATCAAGTTGTCGTTGTTTTTTAAAACGAAATTACATTTATAAAAATCAATTATTTCTGAGTAACTTTTTTTTTTCCAGAAAGATAAAACCCTGAATTTTATCATATAGAAAGCAGAATAATGTAAAACTTTTTCTACTATTTTTAATTAAATTTTAAATGTTAAATTTTCCCCAAAAGTTAACAATTCAAAAAGCGAGAAAAATAAAAAATTACCCTTCCACCATCAAAAAAAAAAAAAAAAAAATTATGCTTCTGCAGACGAGACTCCCAGTAGCGACCCCACCTCAATTTATGAAACTCGTTCAGTTGGAAAAAATTGATTGCTATGTTGTTCGATTTTTGTTTCTCGCGGATTCCTTTCCACACATGATGCGCGCACGCGGCACGCCGCACACAGGCATAAAAATTTATGCGTGTTTGCGCGTACAGCATGGCCATCGATAAAAACATAAAGGATTACATTGCATAATAAAGGTCTTAATATATGGAAAACTATTTATTTGCGCAAAATTGGAAAGTGACAAATGGCGTCATTTCAAAGATGTATGTTGAGGTGGAATGAAAGTAAAAATTTACCACTTTTCTTAATAGAAAAATAGTTAAAAAAAGTAGTAAAAAACAACTCCCCCCCCCAAAAAAAACAAAAAACAAAAAAAAAACAAACAAAAAAATAAAACAAAGCAAATAACAATTCCTCAAAGTTGCAGGTGTTTTAGCGTCCCAAATTCTCATATAGAAAACAAAATGAACGAGTATTTGAGTAAAATGGAGTTATCTCCCTCAGCAGCACACTAACAGACTACAAAAGCGAGATTGCATCTTAAAGGAATAAGTTTCTTGAAACAGCGAGGTTTCTTTTTTATTTTTATCGTTTTGACTGTTATAGGATAGGTACTCACCTCCGCCATAAAAAGATACCACCCCATTATTACTTTTTAAAAAATTCTATCTCTAAGAAACGATTCTGCTAATAAAATATTTAAATATTAAAATAAATGATTTGTTGTCAAAGTAAAGGGAGGGAATTCATCTCTAAAGTAAATAAAAGTTATTTCCCTTGTACCATATCTATTTCCGATCTAGGAAATCATTTTTTTTTTTCTAATAAAAGATATTTTCCGTTTCTAGTCGTGATTTAAAAACATCTGGTCAAGGTTGTGGTCGTGAGACTGGCCATCACAATCCACAGAGGTACGAAAAAGTGGCAAAAAAAACAACAAATGTATATAACAAATATATGCTATCAAAAACAAGATAAGTTACTCTTCTACCTATCTGGAAAGTTTTTAGTGGGTTTACTTAATTTAAAAGGTTTATTCGGTTCGAAAAAAATATCATATCGAGCGTTAAGTGAGAACAAGAAAAATGGCCGTGATTTGACACCTAAATATGTAAAATTTTGATAATGACTAAAACTAGGTACGGCCAAAAATGAGCGGGCAAAAATAGGGCAACCTAGTTTTAAAAGCCGATCTATCATATTTTTTTGTAGGCTTCCAACTACTCTTTGGTTGTATTTGAAAGATTAGAGACTAAAGTTAATTTCCTAAAGGAAAAAAATATATTTGTACACGTGAAAAAAAGTTATGAAAAATGTTTCCACGGCAAGCTAACTAATTCAGCTAAATTTTGAAGTTAAATAAATTCATTGTAAAAATCCTTTAAAAGATAAATATTAGTTTTCTGGGTCTATTTCAAAGATAATTAGTAAAGTAAAGACCTAAGATATTGAATAAAAAAACACCTTTTATCTGTAAATAAATTACATGCCTGAAATAAGAAATAAAATTGGAAATGCCTGAAATGAGAAATAAAATAGATGATAATAATAATAATAATAATAATAATAATAATAAAAATAATAATAATAATAATAATAAAAGCAACAACAATAAAAAAAAAGTACTTCACGGGAAACGTGGAGCCTGCATAAACGGGTGTTAATTGGTTGCTCCCTAGAAAGCGCTTACGCAAAAAGTTTTCATTGGTTTATTTAATCACAAAAACTTTTTTGACGGCACTATTTCAGGCAAAAAAGGTCAAAAGCATTATTTGAATATGGTAGAAAAAATAAATGTAACAAAAAAATAAAGATATTTAGTGTGGGAAATATAAAAATAAAAATAAATTCCAATGAAATGAAAATAAAATAAATATAAGTACGAAATAAAAGTTTGAATCAAACTGAATTAAAGAAATAATAAAAAATTCGAAAAATGTTTGCTATATTTTCTTAGTTTTTAACTAATGTTTACATTATAGTATGATTGTCTTTTAGTAGTTATGCGAACTTCATTTTCGTATTCATGTATTCTGCACTGATACGAAAATGAAGACTATAGCGGAGCATAGGATTCATAACTGATGAAAATACGCTAGAGGTTTTGATGAAAAACATGGGGGAAAATGAACATAGAAAAACAGAAAACCAAAACTTTAAATATAATTTCTGTATTAGAAATAATAGTTATTTAAATATTTCTTTTTTATCTATTTAATAAATATTTATTTAAATATTTCAATATATAATCTTGTGGGGGAAAATCCAGCTCCCCAATAAAGGGGCACTCTGGATAGGAACAAAAATAAAAATTGTCTCAGTCATGAAGGATTTCTCCTCCATCGGCCGAGGACAGAAAAGGTGAAGTTTAGCATCAGAACAGATACTACACTGTGATCTTGTCCTGAAGGCCAAGAATTGTTTGTGTTTGATGTTTCTTTAATTGTTTGTTCCCTAAATTCATAATTCAATTGTATCAGTATTAGATTGTATATTGCTTCAAAAGTACGTAATTTTACATAGATAATATTTATATTTTATATTGAATGAAGGTTCCTTTCTTTTCTTTAACATGTTTTAATGCCGTCATTTAGTATCGACAGTAACAGTTCGACAAATCTTACCTACATTGCCTGCAGGCATTTTTCAGTTAACAGGCTTTCTATATCTCGGTGGCCGTGTAAGTACCCACCACTGCCTTAAAAGATACAATCCCACTATTTATTTATTTTTAAAATTCTATCTTTAAGAAACGATTCTGCTAATAAAATATTTCATTATTAAAATAAATAATTTGTCAAAGTAAAGGGAGGAAATTCATCTCTAAAGTAAATAAGAGTTATTTCCCTTGTAACATATTTATTTCCGATCTAGGAATTCATTTTTTTTTTTCTAATAGTAGATATTTTCCGTTTCTAGTCGTGATTTAAAAACATCTGATCAATGTTGTGGTTATGAGACTGGCCATAATTTTTCCCTTGATACAAAACCAACGGAATGTAGAAGAACATCGTCGTTTGTTTTACAATCCACAGAGGTACGAAAAATTGTTAAAAAACAAAAAATGTATAACAAATATATGCTATCAAAAACAAGATAAGTTACTCTTCTACCTATCTGGAAAGTTTTTAGTGGGTTTACTTAATTTAAAAGGTTTATTCGGTTCGAAAAAAAAAATATAGCGTCGAGCGTTAAGTGAGAACAAGAAAAATGGCCGTGATTTGACACCTAAATATGTAAAATTCTGATATCAACTTTTGAGATGACTTTTTTTCTGAGGTAACATTTATATTAATAGAAAAAGTTACGCAATTATAAATCATGTAGAATATCTACATGAATATTATTACACGTAATAATTAACTAAAGATGTTCATCCCATAAGAAAACCGAAAAAAACTAATAAGGAATTAATTAAAATGGACGTTTAAAAGAATATGCAAATTAGCTAGATCTTATGCAATTCTACGACCCATATATAACAAAGTTGTATTTTCTTTTTCGGGCCAAGACCGTTTTCTGTCATCAATGTGTGGTATCTGTTCTAGCAGATACTGCAAGCAAAGACCATATGTGGGGATAACCACACATGTCAGACCTTGGTCAATGTAGGGGCAACCCTTCATACCAATCGTCACTATCCAGCTCCCATTTCCCACCCATCGGGAGCTGGTCCCCTTTTCCCTCCCCCTCCTTCTCTCTCCACATTAAAAAACGGCCTTGTGCCTAATTTGCTCAGTGGGGAAGCAAATAAATACAAACCCCACATATCATACCAATTGTCACTATCCAGTTCCCTTTCGAGGGAGCTGGCCCCCTCTCTTCACTTTCCATATTAAAAAACGACCTTGTGCCTAATTTGCTCAGTGGGGAAACAAATAACTAAATAAATAGAAAAAAGGGTTTTTAATATGAATATCCATACACAAAAAACCCAAATTTATAGGAATATATATATATATATATATATATATATATATATATATATATATATATATATATATATATAAAATAAATATCGTTTACCTTTGTAACACGTTGCCAAAAGGGGGGGGTAATAAGGGAATTTACGGGAACACAAACACCTAAACATTTTCCTTCTTATCGCACATGTGGCACAGCAAAAAAAAAAAAAATAAAAAAAATAAAAAATAAATAAATAAAACAAGTGGATGGAAACGCAAGGACAAACACAGTAAAAATGCGATGAAATAACGAGATAACAAACACTTTTCCAAATGATACAAAAATAGATTTATTTAAGATAAAAAAAGGAAGAGTTTAACGAAAGAAAAAGAAATGTATTCAAAGTTATGGAATCTGAAGTATATATACGTGTGTTTAAATGAGCGAAAGTCTTTTTTTTTGGGGGGGGGGGGTGTAATCAAAGTCTTTGCACTTACAGGTCTCTTTTGTTTTCCCTTTTTTTTGTTTCTTTTGCTGGTGTGTTTCACAACTCGTCAACGACGCAGTTAATCCAAGATATTTCCTTTGGTGGGAAAAAGAACGAATAGCAAATTCACGTGTTCTCTTTTCTTGCTCGCACTTTATATATCTGTCTCTTTCGTGAGGGATAAGCGATCACATCGTCCGCGTTCAGTACATCCACATCGCCTTCGCATGATGGGGAAATCGTCTCTTTCGTGAGAAAGTAAATTAATCGCCTTCTCTCGCATGAATGGAGAAGAGGGTCGCATCGTCCACGTGTCGTGTATCCGTATCTCCTTTTTGCATGAGGGGAAGAAGTCAACTCCCTCCCGCCTTCTTAGCAGGTCGGCGACTTAAACCGAAAAGAACGATTTCCGCTAGTGTCGAGTTAGAAAGGGAAAGGGGAAGCGATACCCCTTCCGCCCCCCCCCCTCTTCCTCTCTGCTTCACAATCCGGTCTAAAAATAGACTTGACGAAATCTCTAGCCGGTAAAGTCTCCGCAAATTTTAAAGGGGAGGGTACATTAGTAGACTTTCGCTTTCGCTCAGTTCAAAACAACTACTGTATTAGCCTATCTTGTGGGAATCATGTTTTATTTTACCTTGGTGACAAAATATAAAAACAAAAAAAAACGATATATCTCGCCAGTCTAAAATTAAATATTTAAATTTTGATTTCAATACATAATCCAATTTAAAGATTAGATCCCAATATACACACACACACACACACACACACACACACACACACATATATATATATATATATATATATA
The DNA here is from genome assembly GCF_053919585.1 of Euprymna scolopes. Taxonomy (NCBI): domain Eukaryota; kingdom Metazoa; phylum Mollusca; class Cephalopoda; order Sepiida; family Sepiolidae; genus Euprymna; species Euprymna scolopes. Next base: position 24,176,471 of record NC_136509.1, on the reverse strand, counting down.
TATATATATATATATATGTGTGTGTGTGTGTGTGTGTGTGTGTGATTCGTTCTTTTTCATAGGAGAATTCAGAATGCTGAAAGCAACACAACTGCGAGGAATTCTAAAAAAAATGTGACCACACACACACACACACACACACACACACACACACATATATATATATATATATATATATATATATATA
>NC_136509.1:24161284-24173784 GCF_053919585.1 Euprymna scolopes | reverse complement strand
TCAACAAGTGCATAAATTAACATCCTCTGTCGATAGGAGGCTAATGGATTTTATTAAGAATGGAGGAACGCGCATAAAGGGTTAAATTGTTTTAAAAATTTGTATTGTTTTGTTAATTGTTATTTGAACAATAACTGTGGGTTTCTTGTAATATCTTATCAATATATGATACTATTATCATATGACACAATATTTCAAATGTTTAAAAATGTTATTTATTTGGAAATAAATGAGTATTGCAAACTCTTATGGCCCATATTTCTCCCTGATTTATTTTAAAAATCCATATTTTCCCCCAGAATATGATCATTTGGTTTCCGTTTTTAGGAATTTGCTTTATTTGCATATCGAACAACGAGTAACATATTATATTGGAAAATATTGAAGCATAAATTTATCAGTATATACGTTTTGCAAACACTTTGGATCCCCCACAGCAATTCTTACGACCTTCCATTTCTTGTAAAAAATAATTTCACCAAGAATTCTTCATAAGTTTTGGTTTTGATTTCAATTATAGCTGATGGCACTAAAGTCATCTATTTTTTAATGAACTATATTACCAAGAATTCTTCATAAATATTTGTTTCGGTTTCGATTATAACCAAAGGAACTGAAGTATATATATATATATATATATATATATATATATATATATATATATATATATATATATATATGAACGTGTGTGTGTGTCTGTGTACATTTCCCTACGCAATAACTCTGTCAATTATCAGTCTACAGACTCGAAATTTGATATACAGGGTACAGAGATTTGGGAAAATCTATGTGATCGGTTTTCGGCCAGAAATTGGGCGATTAAGGGGTCAAAATTAAAGGATTTGACCTTTGAGAACTCTACCAAACTCCTCCGAAAATTTTGGGTCTAAACACTTGAAATTTTAGAGAAAGGTTCCTTGGACCCAAACCAATAAATTTTAAGGGGTCATAATAGGGGTCAAAGTTAAAAAAATTGACCGTTTTTTTGTTTAGCATATACCTCCAAACATCCGGGCACCCATGCTAGTCTATCTACCTATCTATACTCCTATAAATTCGTTTTTCTTTTATGTGTATTGATGTTCATATTAAAAACCCTCTTTTCTATTTACTTAAAACGAAAATACAATGTTCTTATATATGGCTTGTGGAAATGCATTCACGAGCAAAAGATTTAGCTAATTTGCATATTCTTTTTAAACATTCATTTTAATTAGTTTTTTTTATTTTATTAGCTTTTTTCGGTTTTCTTATGGGATGATCATCTGTAGTTAACTATAACGTGTGATTATATTCATGCAGATATTCTACATGATTTATACTTGCATAATATTTGCGTAAAATCTTTACATTAAACAAAAAATTGTTTCCATATATATTTATGCATACGTATATATTTTTGTTTAATCTATCTATCTATCTATCTATCTATCTATCTATCTATCTATCTATCTATCTATCTAAAAGTGAAAGTGTGTGTCTGTGTGTCTGTGTACATTTCCCTACGCAATAACTCTGTCGATTTTAAGCCTAGAGATTCGAAATTTGATATACAAGGTACTGAGATTTGGGAAAATCGATGTGGTTGGTTTTCGGACAGAAATTTGGCGATTAACGGGTCAAAGTTCAACGATTTGACCTTTAAGAACTCTACCAAACTCCTCCTACAATTTTGGGTCTAAACGCGTGAAATTTTAAATATAGGTTCCTTTAACATGGATCTAACTTAATAACTTGATTCGAGCCCAAAACAATAAATGTTAAGGAGTCAAAAAAGGGGTCAAAGTTTAAAAAAATTGACCTCTGCGGTCTCTTCCAAATTACTCACACAATTTCTTGTCTAAATATTTGAAATTTTACATAAAGGGTATTCAGATATAGGGCAAGCTTTTTCATCGGTTTGGGTCGAAAATTTTTAGTTACCAATATATAAATGTATGTATGTTTGCATGTCTGCCTAAAACTTTCAATAGAGGCGACGGATTTTACCAAGATCAGTATCGTTTTGAAGTTCGACCGTTCAGACGACAAATATCGAAAAATTGGCTAAAAACATTAATATCTTCCCCTTCAACTAGGCACTTTTCTACGGGGGGGGGGTCACTTTTCTAGCTGATATTTTTGAAAGTTATCCTCTCCTTTAGATTGTCTAGCCTTAATTTAAAAAAATGTCACTTCCGGTTTGGCGGTGGTCGTAACAGCATAAACATTAGGTTTTTACACCGTTCTTTTCCTCCTCCACGGTACGGGTTCGAGCCTGCCTTCCTACTTCCACATTTTTTTTTGCTCAACAGACACATCCAAACACCCGGGCAACGCCGGGCCGAAATGCTAGTACATATAAATTTTTGTTTAATCTATCAATCTATCTATCTCTCTCTGTCTGTCTGTGTACATTTCCCTACGCAATAACTCTGTCAATTTTAAGCCTACGAATTCGAAATTTGATATACAAGGTACTGAGATTTGGGAAAATCGATGTGATTGGTTTTCGGACAGAGATTTGGCGATTAAGGGGTTAAAGTTCAATGATTTGACCGTTGAGAACTCTACCAAACTCCTCCTATAATTTTGTGTCTAAACGCGTGAACTTTTAGATATAAGTTCCTTGAACATGGATCTAACTTAATAACTTGATTTGAGCCCAAAACAATAAATATTAAGGGGTCATAATAGGGGTCAAAGTTTAAAAAAATTACCGTTTTTTTTTTTTAATGTTTTGCTCAGCATAAACTCCAAAACACCCGGGCAATGCCGGGCACCCATGCTAGTATATCTATAAAAGTGAAAGTGTATATCTGTGTGTGACTGTGTACATTTCCCTACGCAATAACTCTGTTAATTTTTAGTCTACAGACTGGGAATTTGATATACAGGGTATAGAGATTTTGGAAAATCGATCTGATCGGTTTTGGGCCAGAAATTTGGCGATTAAGGGGTCAAAGTTCAACGATTTGACTTTTGAGAACTCTACCAAACTCCTCCGACTATTTGGAGTCTACACACGTGAAATTTTAGATATAGGTTCCTTAGACATGAATCTAACTTAATAACTGTATTTGAGTCCTAAACAATAAATTCAAAGGCGTCATAATAGGGGTCACATTTAAAAAAAAATTGACAGCTTTTTTTATTGCTCAACGTACACCTCCAAATACCCGGGCAACACCGGGCACCCATGCTAGTATATATATATATATATATATATATTTTCTTCACAGGTTTCGGTTTCAATTCAAGCTGTTGCACTCAAGTAATATGGATTATATTTTGCTATTTTTTTTAAATCACAACTTAATATTACATAAAAAAATCAATAAAAAACAGACTCTAAAGTAATATACACGAAATCTGTAAAATTTCATATTTAGGCGTATTTTGCAACCGGGCTACGCTATGCAGTTTAACAACAGAGATACAATAATATCAGGGCGTCTCTGTTTATGCTAAAAAGTATGTTGCATATGAAAGAGTCCGTAGTTGTTGTTGTTGTTATAATTATTATTATTATTATTATTATTATTATTATTATTATTATTATTATTGTTGTTGTTGTTGTTGTTGTTATTATTCTTCTTCTTCTTCTTCTTCTTATTATTATTATTTTTATTATTATTATTATTATTTTTATTATTATTATTATTATTATTATTTTTTATTATTATTATTATTATTATTTTTATTATTATTATTTTATTATTATTTTTATTATTATTGTTATTATTTTTATTATTATTATTATTTTTTATTATTATTATTATTATTTTTATTATTATTATTTTATTATTATTTTTATTATTATTATTATTATTATTATTATTATTATTATTATTATTATTATTATTGTTGTTGTTGTTGTTGTTATTCTTCTTCTTCTTCTTCTTATTATTATTATTATTATTTTTATTATTATTATTATTATTATTATTATTATTATTATTATTTTTTTTATTATTATTATTATTATTTTTATTATTATTATTTTATTATTATTTTTATTATTATTATTATTATTTTTATTATTATTATTATTATTTTTATTATTATTATTATTATTATTATTTTTATTATTATTATTATTATCATTATTATTATTATTATTATTATTATTTTTATTATTATTATTATTATTATTATTATTAATTTTATTAGTATCATCATCATCATCATCATCATCATCATCATCATTTCAGTCTGAAATTAGTCTGAAATCAAGCGCCATCTCGAAATATGACTCAAACGATAGGGAAAAAGAAAAAAGACTATAACACGACAGCCGATGACGTTCGAGAGGTCAGAAAGAAGGAACACGATCACATTTTATTCTGGGAAAGACCTGGAAATAAATGTTGTTGATACAAAAAAAAAAAAAAAGAAAAAAAAAAGAAAAAAGAATTAAACTTATTACTTGCCTTGTGTTCCTGCGACGTACTCTGCTACAACGTGTTGGGTCTCCGATGTCTGCATGTTAACGCGTGTGTAAACGTGGTGTGTAACGTTACATGTATTTATTTATTTATTTTTTTTTGTTATTCAGTTTAGTTGTTTAGATACAGGACGGACTTTTTCGTTCTAAGTTTAATTGGGTTTCAATTTTAATTATCTAGATTTTATATTACGTTTATTTCAAATTTTATTTTATTTTGAAATTAGCCATTGAATTGAAACCTACTTTACCGGAATAATTAATTACAAAAAAAAAAAAAAAAAAAGAAGAAGAAAAGCGACGTACAATTTTTAGTGAAAAGATTATGTTGTAAGGTAGAAGATTCTAGAAAGTTATTCTATGCGTTTTGATGAAATTAGTTGGTTTAAACAACCCAACTGATAAAATAAATACGTATTAAATACGTTTGAAGCCAAAACAACGTATTATTACAAAATAAACAGACATTTATTTTGTTTGAAATTTATATTGAAATTCATAAATACATTTCGAAGATACACTTCATCTTCAGTATGTTTTTCTTTTTTGTTTTTGTTTTTTTGCCATGTTGTTGTTGGAGCATAGAATCAGTTTCTGCGGTAGTCTTTTCAAATGTCGAAATATATTTATAAATTTCAATATAAATTTCAAACAAAATAAATATCTGTTTATTTTGTAATAATGCGTTGTTTTGGCTTCAAACGTATCTAATACGTATTTATTTTATTCAAACTCAACCAGCGCTTCTATTCAAGGAACACACACGCTAACGTGAAGTCCAACTGATACTTCATTTCATTTCATTTAAATCGATTTAGATTGTATGCTAACAACAAAAAATATCATTGATTCTTTTAGCTTGTAAACAGCAGCTGGCGTATTCACAATACAAAGGCAATAAACACGCAACGTTTGTTTTACTTTTTAATAAATAACAGTCTGAATAAAATTCATATCAGTGAGAGATGTGACACAAGGGTCGGAAAGTGGGATTGAAAAGTCAGTGCCCCCCCCCACCGAAGAAAATTTTGATCTGCTAAAAATGCATGCCTAGCCCCATCGCCATTCTGCAATGGATGTGTCAGGCGATTAGCAATAAACTAATTGTTCGACAAAGAGAGAGAGAAGGCAAAGCTTGAGAAGGTGGACCTCATAGAACTGCACAGGACCAGCTTCATACCACAATCAACAGGGGAAAGCTCGTTATAGGAATAGTGTAGACTCTGTTGATTATGGAGTCGAGGGATAAGAGTGAAGTCTGCTTCAATCTATGTAAAATGAAAAAGTGAACAGACGACAAAATATCAAGGACAAATTCAAATCAATACCAAAATTCAAATCAATACCAAAAATTCAAATCAATACCAAATATTCAAATCAATACCAAAAATTATAAAATGGTATTTCCTGATATTACTTGGACTCTCTAAACTACTGTTCTCATGTCGGATGATATTCTCACAACGTTTCGACCGATTTATCCTCTGACCTTCTTCAGGTGAATCTTGCCAAACTCGGTATTATTTATGTCTAAACAAAACAAAACTATGTGGAACAAATACATTCAAGACATTCCCAAGACTGCTGCAAAGAAAGTGGGCTCCCTTTGCCATGCTAGAAAATTACTCGCACCTGCCAGTAGCCACGATTCGCCCATGCATAAAGTATTGCTGCCACTTCGTGGCGGATGCGTCTACCACTAGTCTCTCACTCTTAGACACGGTCCAAAAATAGAGTTTCAAATCTAAAGGCTCCCACACTATTGCCGAAACTACAATCTTTATTCCATCCTTGTGATCCTTGTGCCTTTTTTTTTTTTTTTTTTTTTTTTTTTTTTTTACAAATTAATGGAATATGCTCTGCTGAACACATAACACTTATGCCCCCTCGGCGTAATACTATCCACTAACCCAACAAGCAGCAAAATCCCACTTCTTCACTGTTAAGGTTGAGATGCCGGAAAGCCTTTACCTCTAATAGTTTCTCCGTTCAGACTGCTAAACTTTGGGATTTCCTCCCTCTTCCCTGCTTCTCTGACGGTACTAACATTCAAAAGTTTAAATGTAATGTGAACAGACATCTTACTGCTAAACTCCCCACAGTCCGCTGTTAGACACGATCCCAAATAGTAACAACTTACGTTCCATGTGGCAATATGTCTTGTTTAAATTAAAAAAAAAGTAAGAAAACTAAAAGAAAACTTGTGAATCTGTACTGAATTTCAAACAAATGTTTATTTAATCCACGAGTGTAACTTGTTCTCGTTCTCTCATCCACGACCAGGTAGAAGTCTTAAGCAATTTGTAATTATATTTTGTACAAATCCCAAAGTTTGATGGTGCAATATTTTTGATATAATAAAGGAGCGTGACTAAAGAAAATTTGGAAGGTTCTACATGCAGACACTGGTGATAGGAATTGACCAATCAAATGGAGCCATGTTCTGCTAACAACCAATCAGAAACAGGAAGCACTCCATAAAAATATTGGCTCTTTTAGAATTCCCATACATAATTTTTCGTGTCCACACGAGAAAGATCTTTGCTGTTTGCAAAATTTTCAAGTTCAAGATTTATTCAGCTACCAACTGAAAAGTTCTTTTATCTCTAGGACTTATACTGATTAGCTTTTTTTTTTTTACAAGGAAATCATCACTTATCAAGGCCAGAGGGCTACTCGAGGATAAAGGTTAGTAAATGTGAAGTAGTACTGTCATAATCGTTAATGGTGTAAGTTGGGTAAAATTTGGATTATTTAAGGGGACGATTCAACAAAAACTTGCTTACATTGAACTTGAAGGCTATGATATTGTAGTCGGCTGGGAAGCAGTCCAGTGAAACAGTGTTCACAGCTACCCACCAGAAACTCTTTTTCATCTCCAGGACTTATACAGATTAGCTATCCATCGGAAATGCTTCTGAAATTAAACATGGCTGTCAATTCCAAATTTGACATAAAGATTTCCAAGTTCGACAAGATGCATCTGAAGAAGGTCAAAGGTTATATCGGCCAAAACGCTGTGATAATAGTAGTCCAGCTGAGAAGAGTATTTCGCATAGTTCAAATAATATAAATGAATAATTCTTTTTTTTTTAAATTCTATTTTCACCCCAAACAAGGTACAGTACCACTTTGATGTAGGGGGGCTATTATTGGGGTCATAAGTTGCAGGGATACTATGTAGGGAGTTGAGAAGCAAGATGTCTGTTCACATTACACTTGAACTTCTGTATGTCAGTACAGTTGGGAAAGCAGGAACCCGGAAAGGAGTTCTAAAGTCTAGCAATTCTGGGGAAGAAACTATTTGAGTAGAAGGCTTTCTTGCATCTAGGGATTTGTACTGTGTAGGGGTGGAATTTTGCTGCTTGTCGGGGGTATTTACGTCGAGGGGCTACAATCTAGAAATCATCTAGAAAAATTTTGAAACTTATTTCCCTTTTTTTTTTTTTAAAAAACAAAATTTTGGAAAGCTTTTTATACAAGAGACAAATTCTATTACCCAATTCCACCGCGAACTTGTCTTTTGTCACCAAACTATTGTCTCCGCAAACTATTTTTTTTAATTTACTCTTATTCACCCCAAACAAGGCATATTGTCACTTTGACGTAAGAGGATACTATTTTGGACTATATCGACAAGAACACTATGTAGGGAGTTAGCAGCAAGATGTTTGTTAACATTACATTTAAATTTTCGTATTTTAGTAAAATCAGAGAAGCAGGAAACAGGGAGGGATTTCCAAAGTTTAACAGATCGGCGAAAAGAAACTATTCCTGATATATAAGGAACTCTGCAGTGAAGGGGTGGAATTTTGTTTCTTGTCGGGCTTATCGAGGGTAGAGGTTGTATGAGCTCGTCAGAGCATATTCCATTAAAATACTTTTAAAACAGATGCAGGAATGCAACATTGCGGTGATGGGACTGGAGTTGGAGCTTGGTTGATAGTGCAGGACCTATTAGACTGGAGACTCGTTTTTGGAGTCTCTCTAAGAGGGAGAAAATAGTGGTGGATGCATGAGTCCAGATGTGACAACAATACTCCATGCATGGGCGATTAGTAACTTTGTCGAGGTACAGGATACTCTCAGGCGGAAGTAATTTTCTAATATGACAGAAAGAGCTAACCTTCTTTGCAGCAGCCTTGGCAATGTCTTCAATGTATTTGTTCCAATCCATGTTTTGAATTCATGATGAATATTATGCATTGAATGATGATGAATATCATGAGAGGATTGAAAGTTTCCAGATTACATGTACCTTCCTCGAAGCAATGACCGACTCAGAAGACAGCAGTTGTTTCCCCATTGGCAGAATCATCATTAAAGGAATGTGAGGATTAAAGGACAAATTAGGGAAGGGAAGCGAGAGCTACAAGGATGCCAAAAAGAAATCCAATTTCTATGCATTACTTTCAATCATAAAAAGGTAGTTGCTACTCTGTTTATCTTAGAAAATAAAATTATTTCTCCAAACCAGGAGAAATATTAGGTTGATTAGGAAATTCTTTCGTAATTTTTAATTCTGATTTCAAATGATGTATTTTCAAATAAATTTTCGTTATAATACCTTTACTTTATATATCATTTTAAAGAGCGTTTTTCGCTCTACCTAATCGTTTAAATTACAATCGTTTTAAAACAATTATGTCTTATTTTCAGAACGTTGAATACAAGATGGAAAAAAGCAAATCCGCACATTTTTCTTCTTTCAATTCAAGCTACACTGAAAAACTGCTGAAACAGCTTATGATATCAATGAAACGCTTAGCACAGGAACCATTATTGAATGCACAGTACGATGGTGGTTTAAGAAATTTTGTGGTGGTGATGAGAGTCTTGAAGGTAATGAGCATAGTTGTCGGCCATTGGATGTTGACAAGAATCAATTAAGAGCCTTAGTCAAAGCCAATCCATGCATAACTGTTTGAGAAAACTTGATAAATGGGTTTCTCACGGATTGAATGACAACCAAAAGAAACGCCATTATGAAGTGTCATCTTCCCTTCTTTTACCTAACATGAGCGACCTGTTTCTTGTCCAGGTTGTGACTTGCAATGAAAAGGTGGATTCTTTACACCAATCAGCGACGCTCAGCTCAGTGGTTAGATGCCGACGAAGCTCCACAACACTCCCCGAAGCCAGAGTTTCACCAAAAGAAGGCCATGCTGACTGTTTGGTGGTCTACGACTGGTCTCATCCATTAGAGTTTTTTGAATGCAGGCGAAAACATTATGGCAGGGAAGTAGAATCAACAAATGGATAAAATACATTAAAAACTTCGACAACAACACCCAGCATTAGTCATGAAACATCACGTTGACCCACCGGTTCCTGCTGGATTACCAAAGTTAAGCAACGTTGAGCCTGATCAGTACTAAATGGGTGACCATTTGGGACTTTCAGGTGCTGTATGTGCTCTCCGCTTATCTCGGCATTGTTTTCAGTCATCCTGGTCTTCTCCTTGCCACTGGACCCAAACAGTGCTGATTCAGGAGAGGTGTGGTTAAGGATTGCGCGACCCTTGCCTCACAATTACATGTGCAACTGCCTCTGCAGGGGTATCATTTGTCTTTCGAGACTGAACAGAGGCATCGATCAATTAGTCAACAGAAAAGGCTCAATTCTCGTTCCTGACAATGCCCAACCGCACATTGCTAAACCAACCCTGCAGAAGTTGAACAGATTGGGCTACAAAATTCTGTCTCATCCGCCATACTCTCCAGGTTTCTCACCTACCGACTACCACTTTTTCAAACATCTTGACAACTTTCTGCATGAGAAATGCTTCAAAAACCTAAACAATATTAAAAACGCCTTTAGCGACTTCATCGTCACCGGAACACAAGATTTTTTTTACGTTACTGACATAAATACACTTGTTTTGCGTTGGCAAAAGTGTGTTAATTCTAATGATGCTTATTTTGATTAATAATTTTTTGTTTGAGCCGAAATATTTTAATCTGAATTTAAAAGATAAAAACCGCAAGAACTTTATTGTCAACCTGATAATTAAATTCAAGATAGAGACGTGATTACATTTCATGGACTTTTTTTTTTTTTACAATTATAATTAAGGAGAGTAGAAAGTGGGTCTTCGGTTTACTTCTGGCAGCCTAGTAACTCTCGCTTGTCTTATTTTGTCCTTTAGTCCTCATATTCCAGGAGCAGAAGGTGACAGTGGTCTAGTGGTTAATCACACCGACTGACGATTTGGGTGTTCCAAGTTCGAATCCAGTTCGTTCTACAAAAAATCACTTTTACTTAGAATGTTTGCAACTTTCACGTTGCCCATCCCATAAGCATCTGATGTCTTTCTAAAACGAATTCTGACTAGAAAAAATATGCCAACAATAGAATCTTTGGATTCATATGATATGATGATGATATTCCATGAGCAATGTTTCTTACAATTTGGAAGAGTTGCTGTTTTCTGGGTCGGAACCTATTCCATCTAACACATATTATTGGCAAGGTTTTCACTTTGAAGTAGTATATTTTTTTTAGTTTCTTATATCAAATGCCTTTACACCTTGTTTAGAGCGATTGCCACGAAAAACAAAAACAAAAAAACGTCACTTAATACAATAACTAGGCAGCTTTATGATAAACAGAGAAAACTAACCAATTGCTTTTACTGGTGAATTATTACATATGAAGGCCTTGGAGCCACTGAAGGATAAAAGCGAAAGAGATTGTCAATTGGACGATGATCGTCACCATGAAAGGATCAGAAACAATGGCTGAAATGGGCAGAATATTACTTAAGACGAACTGGTTATCACATATCTCTTTATACTGTTCGATGTACTCTTTCTTCTCATTGGTCAGTCTTAATTTCCAGACATCAGCACACTGCATACACATACCTGATAGAGAGAATTTGAATACCTACTAGACACTCGTGTTGGGCGGATTATCAGAATCAGAATCGAGAATCGGAAAAATCGAAAATTTTTGGGGTATCGGAATCAGTATCAGAATCGAAAAAATTGGTACCTATTTTCCGATGCTAAAGCGATTCTTTTTAATTGTCTTTTTTTTATTTGACTTTATTCAAAGCAAAATCTTCCATTGCTGGTAATAATGATAAAACAATAAATATTTATTGATTTTGAAATTACCAGCAAAGTTAAAATCGACAGATCATCCTCCACAAATGTGAATTTACGTTTAGGAAAATATCTGCATATTTTTAACATGTTTTTTTAAAAATTTTTTATTTTTTATTTTTTATAGAAATCGGGGGAAATAACAACTCTATAGTTAAATATTAAGAGATTTATAAAGAATCGGAATCGGTAATAGTATCAGAATTGGGAATTTTGTTTTTACATTTGAGAAAATATATTCACATTTAAGATTTGTTTTTACAATAATCGGGACAAAATAACACTTCTATAGTTAAATATTTATTTATAAAGAATCGGAATTCGAATCGGTAATTGTATCGCAATCGGGAAAAATATTGGAATCGTCCCATCACTACTAGACACCATCTTTAAGTATCTAAGGTCTCTTTGTACAAGGGTTTGTCAGGACAACCTGGCATGAGGTTATTTTTCCATGCAAGTAAACCGTGACTAAATATTGCATGGTATTTGCAGTCATAAGATCTCCTCGGTATGGTTAGCCATCACCGACTTTGACAAACAATGGTGCACCTCTTCAAGCCAGGGTTCCTCAAGTAACAGCATGAAGCTAGATACTCCACCAGACTAGATGAATTTTTGTCCTGGAACCCAGTAAGACTAAGAGACCACAAGAAAGATATAACATTTAAATGGTCAATTAGGGAAAGGAAAATTATGTTTTCAAATTTTTTTTTTACTAATTCAAAGTTTTAGAGGTAAAGGAAACCGTTAATGGCATATTCGAATATTTATGCATCTCATATGGAGATCAAATATTAGCCCTATGAAGGGGGGGGGGTCACTGATTTCTGAGAACTTCAACTGAAGTAAAATGAAACAAAAACATAGACTGGCACCTTCTTAACAATGATAACGCTCTGCTGGTTAGTAATGGCAGACATTTGTTGAACTTCATACTTGTTCCATATAATAGGTCGTATATT
>NC_136509.1:24126284-24156284 GCF_053919585.1 Euprymna scolopes | reverse complement strand
TGGTGAACGTTTGTTTTTTTATTGATAGCATCTAGGGGCAAATAACTCTAAAAATAGTTTTAAAAAAAGGTCGCTGTTGGAAATATTAATTCCAAAATAAATTAAATTAAATATATTATTATTATAATTGTTGTTTAAAATTTATTAAATAACAATTTTAAATAGTACACTTAAAATAATTCTCTCGCTAAAAACATTAACTAAGATACCGATATTTATTAAAATCGATTTTTCTTAATGTCATATGCAAATAAGATGATCTCTTAATTGTATATTTTTCCAGGTATAATACTATATATAGAAATAAATGAAAGATTAAAGTAAGACACATTTTGTATATATTAATCAAATTGGGAACAAACAGACAGACAGACAGGAATACTAATTTATATATATAGATAAGATATAAGATGCAGCATAATCGCGTTGACACACTGGTTCTCGTCAGATCACCAAAGTTAAGCAACGTCGAGCCTGGTTAGTACGAGATGGGTGACTATTTGGGAGTTCTAGGTGTTGTATGAGCTCTCCGTTTATCTCAGCATTTGTTTCCAGTCGTCCTGTACATACACTCCACTTGCCACTGGTATTTAACAATGTCGACTAAGGAGAGGTGCAGTTGGAGATTGCGCACTTCCTGCCACAAAAATTTCACGCACAGGGATCCCCTACGGTGGGTATTCATAGTCTGTCAAAGACTGAAAGAGCCCTTTATATATATATATATATATATATATATATATATATATATTGTTATGGCTCTGTTCTGTTTCACAAAACAATGGACATCCCTGTTAGGATAGTTGTGTGTGTAATTGTGAGTCAAGAGTGGCGCAATCACCAACCACACCTCTTTTACTAATATATATATATTAGTATTAGGGTGATTAATCGAAATCCGGAATCGAAAAAAAAATCAGAACTTTTGTGGAATCAGAATCGGTATCGGAATCAGAAAAATTTGTGCATAATTGTTAAAAAGACCAGACAAGTGCAGTATTTGTTATTTTAAATAATAATTTTTTATTTGAAAATTCTAATATAAAAGCTTTCATCAGGAAGATTTAGACAATACTTTTGTTTATTACTTGTCATAATGGTGTTTCATGCAATCTCTAGTTGTTGAAGATAGTGGTTGCATCATCCAGTTCCGTGTGTAAGTGCTAGGTCATGCGCACATGTGTCAAAAATAATAGAAAATCCACTTTTTATAAAGCACTGTGATATTGAAATTCAAAGCATGACGGCTAAATTTTTTTTTTTAAATAAATAAATATTTTTATTAAAGTAAAAATTCTACACCTGTCTGGTCTTTTAACCGTCATATTTTGAAGAAAAAAACGTCTAACTTTAGCGCAAGTGCAATATTTTGAGTTTCAATACCAATTCTGATCCTGCAAAATGGCCCGACTTTTCAAATTCCCAATCTTGATTAATAAGCCCAACACTGATGCACACGCACACACACGCGCGTACACATACACATGTTTTTATTTACTTTTTAATAAAATCATAACACACCGATAACAGAGATATCGTTTTGATCAAAATATGACCTCGTCAGCTGACCTGTAATTCCGGCTACATTAGAAGCCAGACTTTAACCAGACGATAACGCTGTTAGCATCGTGACATAATGCAATTTGTTTGCTAGAAAGTAAATAAAATAAAATTGGATGTGCCAGTCATCCAGTGACTCATATGCAGCGATCTAAAATCTTAGGTAATACGTCGGAACACCAAGGCCAGGTCAGAACCCACAGTGCCGAGGATATTCAAGCAATTGGGCCAATGGGTAAGTTGAAACGCCCCAGAATCAAATTTCCACCGGCAGGCAATTCGGAAGAGTGGTGTATCCTTGATCATACAATAAGCAATGCATTACATAAAGATAATGGATAGAAAGAAGTATGATCAACGATTAGAAGAATGCGATTATGTTATATACCTTATGTGCATTGCATGATGAGAAAGTGAAGTGAACTAAATCGCTAGTCAAGAAAAACAGACGACATCGGGAGATGGCAGATCTAAGGAATAAGAAAAGACATCTCAAACGACAACTCCGCGTTTCAAATTCTGATGAAAAAGAGGGTTTATCAAATATCTGGAAAGACCTCAAAGATAACCATAGTGCTTTTAGCAAGATGGAATGCGTCAGGGAAAAATGACTGAGAAGGAGGAAAAAGCAAAACGGTTCATTCAAGAACCATATAAATATTCCCGAAATCTATTTAACCAACCAAAATCAGGTGTACTAAAAACGGAACAGCATGTCTTAGAAATTCATTTAAGACACACATACTCAGACAACAACCAGCATATCCTACTGGAACAAAATAGTAGATTGATACGGCCAGAACTTCCTCAGAAAAAGTTCAACATGAATATAACGCACTAAAAGGTAAAACGTGTTGTCAATAATGCCAGAAATACATCTGCACCAGACCAGAATGGAAATACCCTTTTTACTTTACAAAAGACGCCCTAAAGTGCTTAAATCTGTACATCAAATCTGTTGGGAAGGTCGCTGGAAAAATACTGGTATCTTTCTACCACTCCATTAAATATCTCACTGCTGATGCAATTCTCTATCTATATAAAAGTCAGGTAAGCCCAAGAATGGAGTACTGTTGCTACATCTGGGCAGGAGCTGCTAGAAATACCTTATCCTGCCTTGACAGAGTTCAAAATAGACTTTGTAGCCTTTCTCTTTCCTGCAACCTCTTTCCCACAGAAGAGACGTTGTGAGCTTGTCTCTGCTTTATTGATATTTTCATGGCAAGTGCTCGCCTGATCTCCAATCTATGGTCCCACCTCGCTCCCCTAAAAAACACTCGTCTAGCTGAAACCACTGTCAATAATTCTCCCTACTCTTTATATGTGCCTAAACCTAAACGTAGATTCCATAAACAAAGCTTCTTTCTTAGAACTGCACGCCTGTGGAACTCTCTTCCGTTTGCCTGCTTTCCAGTTGATTACAATTTGGTAATCTTCAAGTCCAACGTAAACAAATTCTTGATGAATCGTCTCCTTAAGTAATCTAATTTACCAAGTTTCTACTACTAATGATTACTATAACATGTTCCCCTTGACCACTGCTCACTTATTAACCCTTATCCTCGAGTGGCCTCCGGGCCTTAATAAGTGGTGACTCCTTTGTAAAAAAAAAAAAAAATGGCTACATATTAACTTGAGATTGGCATGGAAAAACCGTCATGTAAGTAAACAGTGGATGAAAACAGAAGGTGTGTACATACCCAAGGAGCAAAATTCGGAAGTTATAAATCAATTTCGGCCAATTTCACTTCTTAATGTAGAAGGAAAAATATTTTTCGCAGAAATGGTACCAAGAATAACGAAATACCTACTATCAAATAAATATATCGATATTACTAATACCTAGTCAATATATTCTTGGAATCCTTGCCGCAGATCTCCCTGGCTGGCAAAGTAATTACCCAAAAATTATAAGAGAAAAGGGGCAACGGCCAGACATTTTTCTCTCATCAAGACTCATCTTGATTGAATTGACAGTACCTTATGAGAGCCGGGTACAAGATAGAGAAATATGTAGATTTAAAAAGAGAGCTGACCCGTGAAGGTTATGTTGCAATCCTGCAAGCTGTTGAGATTGGAGCAAGAGGTTCCTTGCAGGCTCCCTTTATGAACTTTTAAGCTAACTCGGAATTAAAAGCCGAATAAGAATTGCAGCCAGTAAACGTCTCATAGAAATAACTGAACAACGTGCAATGTAGCTCTGGGCAAAAAGGAATACCGCATGATATAGTAGCAATTGCCTAGTTATCTTTGTGAGTAGATTTATTTATTCATTTATATAATGAGTTTATTAATTTATTTATGTATTTATTTATTTAAAAATTTATATATATATATATATATATATATATATATATATATATTTATTTGTTTTAGTTTATAAAAAAATAATTATATATATATATATATATATATATATATATATATATATATATATAAACCCTGTGTATCGCTTTATTGCAGATCAATACTTTTTTAATTTTGAAATCGCTATGAAACGCAGAGAAGTAAAATTTGGTATAACACTGGAAGAGCATAACAAGGTGCCTTATTTCCCTGATTTTTGTGGAATTTGAACAAATATTTTGAAAGTTATGCAAATTTTTCTATTTTCTGGTAATTTTAAGTGTGTCTCCCAAAATGCCTAGAAAGGGTCGATTGACAGTGAAAAGGGACGTGTTCTTGCAAGCCTTGCAAAAGGTTTATCTCTCACAGATCTAGCCAAGGAGCTTGGAAGAGATCAAAGAACATTGTCTTCATTTGTTGAAAATCCAAGCATCAAACCAAGGAAGGACAAAAACACAGGAAAGTCAGTTTCTGCTCGTGATGTTAGAAAAATTCGCCGTCAACTTATCAAGCAGCCGGGCAGCAACAGTGCTGCTATATTTGACAAGGCTGGAATACCTTCCTTATCCAGAAAGACACGCTGCAATGTTTTAAACGAAATTGCAAGAAGCATTAAGCCCATAGCAAGACCTGCTTTAAACCAAACTTATAAGGAAAAACGTTCCAGAGCAACCGTTGATGGACAAGATGGGTGGGCCAAAGTTTGGAGTCCTCTTAGATTCCCTACCTTGCATCGATTCTATCGTCAACAGGGAGGTGCAGGTGTCATGTTTTGGACTGGAATAATCTGTGATGAATTGGACCATTTCTAGTGCCAGAACGTGATGAACCATTTCTAGTGCCAGAACGTGATGAACCATTTCTAGTGCCAGAACGTGATGAACTATTTCTAGTGCCAGAACGTGTCAATCTGACAAGCCAGTCTTACATCTTATTTTTAAATGAGCATTTGTCACCATGCCTTGATGACCTTCCATTGGCGCGTCACTGCAAATTGATTTTTACGTAGGACAATGCGCCATCCCACTCAGCCAAGGATACGACATGCTACATTAAGTAATTAGGCATTAGTAGAGAATATTTGATGGCATGGCCACCTTGTTCTCCAGATATAAACCCAATAGAGCATCTGTGGTCAATAATAAAGATGAAGGTTTATAAAGGAGGTGTTCAATTTTCGATAAGCACGTCTTAACTTAACGAATATGTTAAACACAGTCTTTGCACATTTAAACGATATGCGCAAGCCATTTCTCGTAACAGGAAACTCTAAGTTATTAAACATCGTTTTTATTGTCTTGAGCAGTTCATTCAAATGCAATTCAGATAATCGGGCCTCACATAACTGTGTGGGCTGATACGCGAACAAGCCGTAGAGAGGAAGGCCTGAAACGGTGTGTATTCTCTCCTGATGATCCGATATTAGCTGCAGGACGAAATGAAATACCACAAGAAAAAAATACAATTATATATAAGTCTATGAGTGAATAAACTAAGAAATGAAATGAAATACCCCGAGAAAAAAAAAAAACAAAACAAAAAACAAAAACAAAAAACGATAAACATGATTCTATACAAGCCTAAGAAAAAATAAACTAAGAAGAAATACCTGAAACAGTCCGTTTTCCCGTTTTCCCTCCTGATAACCTCCTCATTAACTGGACGTCGAAATGGATTATTTCACAAGTGAAAACAGCTGAAAAACATGATTATATACAAGCCTACAAGGTAAGCTGTTTCTCGTTAGTTGGATACCTGTAAACCGGAACTATATATATATATATATATATATATATATATATATATATATATATATATATATATATATATATATGTATGAAAATTTCAAGCAAGTAAAATATTTCTTTATTTTCCTTAATATTATGTTGTGATTTGGCTTTCCTGCGCACTGTATGCATTTTACATGGGAAACTATATATATATATATATATATATATATATATATATATATATATATATATATATATATATATATATATAGTTTCCCATATATACAGGGTGTCCATAAAGTCCGTGTGCACTTTTCAAAATTTATAACTTTATTTGTATTTACAATAGAAATAATCTGTAAAATGGATTTGAAAGAAATAAATCTATATTTTTTAAGCTTTTATTGAAATTTCATTTAACTTTCCACATGCCCGCCATCATTAGCAATACAAAGGGTAATACGATTTCGCAGTTCACGAATAACATTTGCCAAATGATTTATAGTAATGTCTGAAATCACATTAGTTACTCTAGCTTTCAAATCTTCCAATGAACTAGGTTTGGTTCCATACACAATTGTCTTCACATGTTCCCATAAAAAAATCTAATGGAGTCAAATCTGGCGAACGTGGGGGCCAATTAAATGGTCCACCCCTTCCGATCCATCTGTTAGGAAATTCCTGATTTAGAAACTGTCTAACACGCCGAGCAAAGTGACAAGGAGCTCCATCTTGTTGAAACACTGTATCATCTTTCAAGTTTAATTGTTCAAGTTGCAGAATAAAGTAATTGTGCAACATATCTCAGTAGCTGTCACTGTTAATAACACGATCTTCAAAAAAAAAAAAATTCTCACTGGAAAAATATAGGAATGTACGGTTATCGAGGAAGTGTAAGGGTAATAGGCCTATAGCACACCTCAGATCCTGTACTGGAGTTTGTGCACATTACATTTGCATGAAATGTCTTGAGTTTTAATCCTATTGAGGTCAAACTCACACAGGAAAAAATGAGTTCATTTATTTATATAGAAGAAGATAGAAGATAGAAGAATAGATCGAGAAGAAGAAGATAGATAGATAGAAGATAGATAGATAGATAGATAGAAGAAGATAGATAGATAGATAGATAGAAGAAGATAGATAGAAGATATATAGATAGACAGAAGAAGATAGATAGAAGATATATAGATAGATAGAGAGAAGAAGATAGATAGATAGACAGATAGAAGATAGAAGAAGAATAGAAGAATATAATAGATAGATAGATAGAAAGAAAGATAGAATTGATAGAAAAAGATAGATAGATAGATAGATAGATAGATAGACAGAAGATAGAAGAAGAATAAAAGAATAGAATAGATAGATAGAAAGAAAGATAGAATTTATAGAAAAAGATAGATAGACAGAAGATAGAAGAAGAATAAAAGAATAGAATAGATAGATAGAAAGAAAGATAGAATTGATAGAAAAAGATAGATAGATAGATAGATAGACAGAAGATAGAAGAAGAATAAAAGAATAGAATAGATAGAAAGAAAGATAGAATTTATAGAAAAAGATAGAAGAGAAGAGAAGGTTAAACAAAATTTATTGTTTGACAAAGGCGTTCAAATAATTATTAAAGTCTTTTCTTTAATCCATTAATTTTCAATGAATGGCTCATCTCATCGGAGGAAATGTTATTAGCAAAATAGATGTGGGTAAATATGGATTTTGTATATTGACACATAGAATTGAAGTAATGGTATAAAATGGATACTCACAGTTGAAATAATGAATATATAGGAAGAGTTATAAAATCCAATGAACACTGGTATATTCTAGCAATAAACTTTTATAATTATTCGTGCACCTTTGCCAAACAATAAATTTTGTTGTAATTCTAGATAATTTAACTCAGAATTTACACACACACACACACACACACACACACACACACACACACACACACACACACACACACACACACACACACATATGAGTGTGTGTGTGTTTGCATGTATGTATGTATTGGGGTAGAGAGGGCTCCTGTAAGCCGTGGTGAAGGCAACCTTTCTAGGAGAAGCAAATCTCTGATTTAAAAAACCATAAAGCGGAAGACCAGTACCCGCATTAAGCTGGTCTGCAGTTTAATTTGTTGCTGGCTATCTTGCTCTTGCTTGTTGCTGGATCTCAACATTTTGAACCGAGAGAGAGACTTAGCTGTCGTACAAAGCTAAGACACTGTAACATCATATTTGTATAGATACTCCCTCAGACATTTGGGCTCATGGATTTTAAATGTCTGAGGGAGTGGCACTCGGCTGACAAGACGTTGCAATCATCATCATGTATGTATGTATGTGTGTGTGTTTATAAAAGTACACCAGACACGAATAAAATGTTTAATGAAAACAAGGCAGTTGCAACACATATGAATTATTCCTGTTATGCAGTATGCGGGGTGTAGATCCAAGAAAATTAATCGCATCGCTAAGTCCCACCATGCAACTGACCGCTTTTTATCTGGCGAATTAATTTGACATTCGCCCATTGATGGAAGCGCTTGTCTTACATGTGTCTTTGCATGTATATCCTCGGTCAATCGTCATTCACCCCCGAATTAATCTTAATATTTATAAAAACAAATAGTCAAACAGTCTTAGATTTTATGTTTCTGAATTTTTTTTTAGATGAGAATTAATTATTTGTATTATTTGGATTCCGCGGACTACTGTTCTCATCTTGAGTTTTATTTTCACAAAGATTCGATCGATGTAGCCCCCGACCTTCTTCCTCTGACCAAGATAGACATGAATAAGTTATTATTTATTATGTCGTTATATAAGTTTATATTGATCAAAACGTTGTGAAAATAACACTGAAGATGAGAACAGTTGGCCGAGGAAGGTCGCATAATACGTGGATGGGATTTGTCGAGGTTTACAATAGTCCTAAACATATATTTAACATTTGGATTAGAATGAAATGGTTTGTAGTCATTTAAAAATGAGGTTCTCCTGGTTATGTTTAAGTTTTGAAATATTATTTTTGTTCGTCATGCTTAAGTTAGAAATGACATTTTCTTTTTTGTCACGCTTTTTGGAAATAGCGCTTTCCAAAGTTTGTCACGTTTGATTTTAAAACATTATTTTCGTTGGAAATACAATTTTCCTTTCTCTGTCACATTTGACTCTGAAATAGCATTTCCGTAGGCCTGTCATGCTTTATTTGGAAATACAATTTTTCTTCGTCTGTCATCATTTTCCTTAGTCTGTCACGTTACAATTTGAAATATCATTTTCGTTTGTCTGCCATGCTTAAGTTTCAAATATAATTTTTGTTGATCTGTTATGCTTAAGTTTCAAATATCATTTTCCTTGGTCTGTCACGTATACTTTAAAATATCATTTTCATTGGTCAGTCACGTTTGAAATATCATTTTTGTTAGTATGTCATGCTGAAGTTGGAATAAGATTTTTCTTCGATCTGTTACAGTAAAGTTGGAAATAGCATTTACGTCGGTATATCAGACTTAACTTAGAAATAGTACATTCCTTGGTCTATCATGTTCAACTTTGAAATATCGTTTTCATTGGTCTGTCATATTAAGTTAAAAATGGCACTTTCATTGGTTTGTTATGTTTAATTTTGAAACATTTTCACAACGTTTCGGTCGATATAACCTCTGGCCTTCTTCAGGTGTATCTTGTCGAACTCGAGAATGTTTCTGTTGAACTCGGGAATTTGGACGGAATTTCGAGTGGAACCCTTTATTTACTTCACAGGAGTAGCATGCTCTTGTTCCATCAGCCATGACTGCATAGAGGTCCTAAGTAATTGCTGATCATGGCTGACGGAACAAGAGCATGCTACCCCTTAAGTAAATAAAGGGTTCCGCTCGAAATTCCGTCCAAATTCCCGAGTTCAACAGAAATATTCCCGAGTTTGACAAGATACACCTGAAGAAGGTCGGAGGTTATATCGACCGAAACGTTGTGAAAATCAAACTCAAGATGAGAACAGTAGTCCGATGAATAATAATACATATAACCAATCCTCATCTCAAAAATTCAGAAACGTCATTTTTTTTTTTGGTCTATTATGATTCAGTTATGTTGTAAATGCTTTTCTTCTCCCGCTTCAATTATATTAAAAAAAATCACCTGCTTAGAACAGTGTATATAGGTGCCTTCAATAAGTTACCATGCTTTATTTCACATGCATTTAAAATTGTCATAGTCTCTTCAAAATTCAGTATGTTATTGCTATACATCTTATGAGATGACTCGCCAATTTTTATGATTTCAGATTCAAATGAACAGCTACAGTAGGAATTGGAATACAACCTACTAAAGCCTGATTGTCACAGCTGGTGAATTTAAAAAATGCAATCTAGATGTGAGGACACTTTAGAAGAAAGGTATGCAATAAAATTCTGTTTTAAACTTGGAAAAATTGTCACAAAAACGTATGGAATGCTTCAGGCTGCTTTTGGGCCATCTTATATGTAATCGAGCATCAGTTGTTGAATGTCATAAGAGATTTAAGGAAAGCAGGAAGTCTGTGAGGGATGATGAGAGGTGTGGGAAGAATAAGTCAGGGCACCAGAGTTGATTGGCCAAATAAAGAATTTCATGGATAAAAACTGTCATGTGTCTATAGAGACAATAAGTGCATAGTTTGATGTCAGTGTGGGAACTACACACAATTATTCACGAGGAACTGAAGATGCGAAAGATTTGTGCAAAGTTTGTCCGAAGGGTGCTTAGAGAAGATGAGAAAGAAAGATGTTGTCATGACGGTGGAGCTGATCAATTCAGATTCCGTAGTTCTTGATGCGCTGGTGACCTGAGATGGAATCTGGATCTACTGCTATGAGCCAGAGACCAAAAGACAGTGTTCTCAATGGAAGCATGCTGGCTTTCCCAGACACAAGAAGGCCAAACAGACCAAATCCACCAAGAAACTTATGATATCTTTCTTTGATAGCACGGGCATGATCTACATGCACTGGGTTCCCACTGAACCGACAATCAACAAGGAACACTATGTTGAGGTTTTAATTTTTAAGAGATTTCAGGAAGAGCACTCTTCAAATCGGGTCAGTGACAATGCACCAGTACACAACTCCATCATTATCACAGACTATTTGCACAAGATGGACATCAAGACAGTTCCTCACCCTCCCTATAGTCCAGACCTTGCTCCCTGTGACTATTAGTTATTCCCTAAGCTCAAGGAAAACCTTAGAAACTGTCGTTATGAGACAATGATGAAATGAAAGAGGCTGAGACGAGGATCATTAACACACTCACACAAGAGGACTTTTTTTTTTTTTTTTTTTTTACACAGTGATCACCACTTATCAAGGCCCGGAAGCCACTCAGGGATAAGGGTTATTGCAAGTACATTACGTTAGTGAGGAGATTTTATGAAGTGTTTAATTAGGGGGGCGGTTCATTAGGAATTTGTTAACATTAGACTTGAAGACATCCAAGTTGTAGTCCGGAGGGAAGCAGGCAGACGGAACAGAGTTCCACAGGCGTGCAGTTCTAAGAAAGAACCTTTGCTCATGAAATCCGCGTTTTGATTTAGGCACAGATATAGAGTGGGGAAAATTTTTCCATGGAGCCTTCCAGAAGTTGTTGCATTGCAGCCGGAGTAGATTACTTTGAAGGGGACTAGAGTTTCATGTGTGTACTATCAATAAAAGTGTCCTACAAAAAAGTCTGGGAATTATAACTAGATAAAATAAATCCTAGTCTACATCAAGTTTCTCCAAATTTGAACATTATCTATCTATCCATCTATCTATCTATCTATCTATAATATATAACAATAAGCTTAGTTAGTACTAGAGGGGTGACAATCTGGGAATACTAGGGGCTGTATGTGCTCTCTGCTTATCTCGGCATTATTTCCAATAGTTCTGAATTTCTACTTTCCATTGGAATTTAACAATTCCATCTCGGGAGAGGTGCGATTAGAAATTGCACAACTCTTTTCACAAAAATTTCATACGTAGGAACGTTTACAATGGGTATCTGTCACCTGAATGGAGCCATTATTATTTTCTCTCACTCTCTCGATATATATATATATATACTAGCAAAAGTACCTCTCGTTGACTGGATTCAAAAACAGCCTACAGAAAATGGACTCTGATTTATGACAGTATGATAGGTTATGCAAAGGAAGGGTTGTAAATTTGGGGCTATCAAAACCAAAGCAAAATATGATGAAAGTAAAAATAAAATAGATAAACCCCATAATTTATTATACCATACCTGTTCACACAGAAACACTTATCATAATATTCTGTGGATCTATATTAAAAAAACCTTGTTAAACTTTGTGACATATTTCCATTCTATGGAGGTCAGTTGCGAACGAACACCCCATAATTTTATTATACCATATTTCTTCAAACTGAAACATAATTATCAAAGTATACTTACGCGGATAGATATGAAAAGTCTTTATTAAAGTTTGTGCCTATTTCCATTCTATGGAGGCCAGGCGCGAACGCAGACCCCACAATTTTATTATACCATCTCTATTTAAGTTTAAACATACTTATCAAAATATTCTTATGTACATCTATATCAAAAACACTTGTAAACGTTTTTTTTAATTTTTAAATTTTTGATTTCCATACTTTGTGGACCAGGCGCGAATGCAGACCCCACAATTTTAATGAACCACCGTTCTGCCAGATCAAACATACTCATTCCTGTGTCTCGATACATCTTCTATCATTATATGTAATCAGTTTTTAAAAATAGTCAACCATATAGGAGCCTATTCGTGACCACACACACACACACACACATACAGACATTCAGCTTTATATTATAGATATATTACTGCTGGGACGATTAATTGGAATTGGAAAAATTGGAACTTTTGGGGGTATTAGATTCGGTATTGGAATCAGAAACAATTGTGTCTAGTTTCCGATGCCAAAATCGATTCTTTTAATTGTTGTTTATGTTTGATCTGCTTAAAAGTTAATTTTCCATTGCTCGTACTAATGATAAAATGATAAATGCATTTTAAACCATTACTAAAACCAAAATTTAAAGATCACCCTCACCTCTCGCAAGTTTATTTCACATTTGCGAAAATGTATGTACATATTATATGCGGTACACACACACACACACACACACACACACACACACACACACACACACACACACACAAGCTAAATATACAGAAATTTTTAAAAGAATCGAAATTAAAATCAGTAATTGTATTGGAATTGAGAATTTAGAACAAAATCGGTAATTGTATCGGAATAAGATAATTAGGCCTAAAGTAAGAAAGGATAGTTAGGGGGAAAGTAAGCTAGGATAGTAAGGTCTTAACTAAAGTAAGATAAAATATTAAAAAGTTTATATTTTTTTATCTCCTAGCAAGTGTTGTTTTAACCTAAGTATAATCACTTTGACACACTGAAGTTGAGTCTGGGGGTGATTATTTAGGCATACCATGGCAAGTGCTCAACTGAGCTCCAATCTCTGGTCCCCCTTGCCAATCTTTCACGATAAACACCCGTCTGACTGAAACCACTGCCAAAAATTTCCCCCACTCTTTATCTGTGCCAAAATCAAAACGTAGATTCCATGAACAAAGCTTCTTTCTTAGAAGTGCATACCTGTAGAACTCTCTTCCATTAACCGGTTTCCCACCTGACTAAAACTTGGATGTCTTCAAGTCCAACATAAACAAATTCCTGATGAACCGCCCCCTTAAGTAAGACACTTTATCAAATCTCCAGTACTAACGATTACTACGCTACTATCCCATTGATTACTGTACACGCAATAACCCTTATCCTCGAGTTGCTTCTGGGCCTTGATAAGTGGTGACCACCATGTAAAAAAAAAAAAAAAATACCGGTCACATACCAGTACTATGTAGGAGGATATCGACCACTTTATGACAAGCATGAAAAATCCTCACGTCCTCATTATCCTTGATATTCCCATGAAACTTGCTCCTTCAGAGGAAGCCGGTTCAACTCATCTAGTGTGAGTGCTGCTTCGGTAGGGGGGTGGGAATAGCTGTACCTGTGACAAAAGTTTGTTAATAGAATTCCGAACTCTTGTTGTGTACAACTACCTCACCATCTGCAGATGCAGCATTTGTTATTTCGGAGAGTGAGTCGCAGATTCCCGCTTTTCTTGTTTTGTCACAAACACGCTGCAGTTTTACCAGAGTCTTCTTTCTCCACACATAAAACGATTGTATAATTTACCTAGAAAAATAGGTCCTGGATATGACCTTAAACTATATCCGATGGTGAGGGCCCCAGCTTGCAGGCCTTAGGAAGTGTGGAGCCACCCTTTAATCGCCATTGCTCCCAGGTCTACTCTGACCCAGAGTGGTAGCACCTGTTAGGGTCCCAACTATGGGTTAAATAGAATACGAATTAAAAAACAAATATACTATATTAAAAAATCGTTCTTCAAAATCACCAGATTCGGCATTAAATAACCTGAAAAGGGTTGATATGCCGTAAAACAAAACAACCAACCAACCTAGAAAAATAGATCGCCGCAATTCAGCAGCTCGTGGTGTTTTATCAAGTTCATAACGAAATTAAATTCATAAGTTCATAACGGCGAATAGCCATACTAGATTAGAGGCATATTACACTATCTTAATCAGTTAATGCTTCATCATAAACTCCTTATCAGTTGATAAAATGTATATTCGTATGAACCAGGATGCTTCTAAGAAGTTAATGTAGTTTGCTTGAAGCATTATCTAGTGTATATATGAAAGAAATTCATGCAGGGTGTCCAAAAAGTCACTGGAGGGTTTTGAACTTAACTAGATTCTTTAATTTTCTGTAGGCTGTTTTTGAACCCAGTCAACGACGGGTACTTTTGCTAGTATATATATATATATATATATATATATATATATATATATATATATATATATATATATATATATATATATATATATAAACTAACATAATACTAAAGGAAATATATAGGCAAAAAAAAAAAACACGTTTAACTACACCTAGGTTAAAATAATTCAGATCACTGGATATCTACGCTTTCTGCTAAAAAAGCAGACACAAAGGAAGGAGGGTTGAACCTAAAGTCCACATAGACTTTCTCCAGTAAGTGCCTGCCCATTGGCTGATT
The DNA here is from genome assembly GCF_053919585.1 of Euprymna scolopes. Lineage (NCBI taxonomy): Eukaryota > Metazoa > Mollusca > Cephalopoda > Sepiida > Sepiolidae > Euprymna > Euprymna scolopes. Next base: position 24,141,496 of record NC_136509.1, on the reverse strand, counting down.
AGGAAGGACACGGTGGAAACTAGGAAGCTGATTGGCTAACTAAAAACTCAATAGAATATGCGTATATTAAAACGCGAGACAACCACAACTCTTCGCATAAGCTTGACGAATCCTAGCATGAACGAAATGCGGAATATTCTGTGTAGCTTAATTGCCATGTATATTTTTACAGCCCCTTTAAGGAATTCGTTTTTTATCGTTGAGCACTTTCAGTTGAATTAAAATCGGTCAATTTAGCTCATGCATAGATCATCGTATAACGATTAGATCACTCTCTGACTGACGTAAATGAACATATAAAATTAAAATGTTTAAATTCAACGTTACTTCACGCGGTTAATGGTAGCCGAATGGATACACTTTGCTAATCGAGCCAGAGATGTCTCGTGTTACCGAGTTCGAATCGTTCGACTCGTGTTAATCGTGACACCCTGCACTGAAGATTCCCGAAAGGATGAAACACTAGTGTCTGTAAGTATTTAATTATTATAGTAAAAAAATAATTATATGTATGTGTGTGTGTGTGCGTGTGTGTGTGTGCGCGCGTGACTTGTGTGCTATTAGCTAGAATTGGTACCAAAACATACAACTCTCCACCCGTATTCCTAAGCCTCTGTGCCACACCCATACGTGTATATATATATATATATATATATATATATATATATATATATATATATATATATATATATATATATATATACTAGCCGTGGTACTCGGCGTTGCCAGGATGTTGAGAGGTGGAGGGGAGGGGGAATCAATCAAAACAATAGTTGAGCCCGGGTGGAGAGAGGTGTTAAAGAAAAGTGATAGTAGCGGGGTGGATGGGGGAATCAAAACAACAGTGGGCAGCCCGGGGGAGAGAGGTGTTAAATTTAGGAACTTATTTTTTTTTTATTACCGTCTGTGAACTTTTAATTAAAGAAAATAATTATTTTGTTAGTTTAAAGCAAACTTAGTTAATTGAAGTTTTATTTGGAGTTTTATCATTTCAAGTGATCTGAGTGAAATTCATCTGTATTTTTTTTTATTTTGATGAAGAAATCATCTTTGCTTTTGCGGTTTTTTCTTTTTCTATAATCTATTATAAAGTTTAATCAAAGTGCCGTCATATTCCAGTTTTATATTGCAAAAATAATAGATATTTTAAAAATCAACACACACATGTAATTTTTCCAATCTTATAAATAAACTTCTTTCCAGTTAACGAAAAAAAAAAACATTAAAAAATTTACGTGCGGGGTTCGAACGTACAGACCACGTCATGCAAAACAAAAAACAAACAAGCAAACAAAAAAAAAACACGTAAATTTTCAAGTTTTATAAAATTCCCTGCAATTAATGAAAAAAATTAAGAAATTTACGTGCGGAGTTTGAACCTACAAGTAACGTCATCTTAAAAAAAACAAAAAAAAAAACAAAACACGCTATCAACTTACCGACAGGAGAATTTTCACGGCCCGTTGTTCAATCATTGTTGCTAAGCGACGACATGGAAAAAATGACATTACCGATGACAGATAAATTAATATAACGGTTTCGATTATCGATTGTGATACTATCGCTTCCCCGAGGAATGTTACTTGGTTGAGGAACGTCCTGGGAACGCAACCAGCTCCCCTGGGAATAAACAATATTCAACGATATCTAACGATAGGCACATGTTGGAAACATCAACAAAAACGGGTCGATATGTCGTCGGCTATAACTGTCTGGCATGGGTCGACATTAATGGCATGTTGAAATCGAACGCTTGTACAAAAATAGCGAACAAATGCATTTTCATAAAAATATAATTTATTTAAAATTTAACAATGAGGAGCATATTTTTATAAAGACCAGTTGAAACCAAACGCATGCTATGTTGCGTCCGTCCGTCGACTTCAGAACCCAAGCTTTAACTGTTTAAAACAATAAAATTGTATTTAATTCTCTCTATCTTCATTGAAAGAGATAGAAGGGGGTGTAAACGGAGAAATAGAGAAAGAGAGAGATGCGTTTTACGCAATGTTTTGTTTTTTTAACTTCAGATATCCGCGTGTAAATGTGACCTTTCTTGAATGTTTCTGACACCGACGAAGTTTCATAAACACCTGTCATTCAAACCCAGCCAACATGCTCTAACGTTCCCAAACCTACAAAACACCTGCATGAAACGTTTTTAACTTCATCACAAAGTTAGACACAAGGTTGGAAGCTAGATATAGGAGTTATTAATGTAGAAACCCCTAGCTCCCTCAAAAGGGGCTATATCATTGTGCCATATTATGTCCCCCCCCTGTTTGTGACCTTTGCTCTCACTAGCAAATGTCATAATATCGTCCGTTCGTTTAATTCTTTTTCTCTTCTCTCAATTATTCTTATTATTATTCACTTTTGTGTGTGTGTGTGTGTGTATGTATACGCGCGTGCGTTTGTTAGTGTGTATGCGCGTGTGCGTGGTGTGTGTGTGTATGTGTGTGTCTTAATACGGTACTTGTCATGACAATTTGATATAATTTACCCGCGATCTCAGCGACAAGTGTTTTTTTTTTTTTTTTTATTATTATTCTTTCTTCTCAAACCGCTGGTCAAAACATTTATCTTCTCCGTTTCTAGTTAACTTCTTTAGTTTCTATCCAAGATCACTTTCGCCATCTTCCGACGTTTGGCTACTTCCGCTTCCGCCAGCTAGACTCGTCCAATCCATCATCCCGTCCCATCAACTGTCAAACACTTCCTCCGCCATTCGCTGCCCAATTCTCCGCGCCAGTTTCCAATCGAGGGACAACAACTTGGCTACGCATTAATTTTACACACACTCCGTTGATAAATTTACTTTGTTTTAATGCATTCTTTTTCGCTTTAGTTTTTTGATTTTGTTTGTTTTCTTCTTCAAGGAGAAACGCGATAGCTTCAAGAATTTACGACGCCATTTCTATCTTTGCTGCGTAGTTACCAATACATAAAAAACTATGATTGTGCTTCGGTAGCTATCAAAGAAATAATTTTAAAATTTAAATCGAGCCCATATATCATTTTTCTTATTCTGTTGGGTGCAAGTCCAAATTTCAACCTTAAAAAAAATACAGAAATATCTTTATAATGCACGTGCCCGTCATGGAAAGATGCCATATCCCAAAACTCAAGTAAATTATTAAAGTAGTAATATTTTTAACTAAGAAAATAAAGCTTTATAAGTAGGCAAATTGTTTCACCTTAATCTATATATCTATAAAAGTGAACGTGTCTGCGTGTCTGCGTATCTGTGTGTCTGTGTGTACTACTCTGATACATAAATGTATTAAGGGTTATGAAAAGGAAGGGTTGTAAAGAGATAGCTTCGAATTTGGAGATATCAAAACCAAAGCAAAATGTGATGAAAGTAAAAATAAAATAGATAAACCCCATAATATATTATACCATACCTGTTCACACTGAAGCACTTATCACAATATTCTGTGGATCTATATTAAAAAACCTTGTTAAACTTTGTGACATATTTCCATCCTATGCGGTCAGGCGCGAACGAGCATCCCATAATTTTATTATACCATATTTCTTCAAACTGAAACATAATTATCACAGATAGATATGAAAAGTCTTTATTAAAGTTGGGCCTATTTTCATCCTATGGAGGCCAGGCGCGAACGCAGACCCCACAATTTTATTATACCATCCCTATTTAAGATAAATCATACTTATCAAAGTATTCTTATCTACATGTATATCAAAAACACTTGTAAACGCTTTTTTTTTCATTTTTTATTTCCATACTTTGGGGGCAAGGCGCGAACACAGACCCAACAATTTTTATGAACCACCGTTTTGCCAGATCAAACATACCCATTCCTGATCCTCGATATATCTTTTATCATTATATGCAATCAGTTTTTAAAAATAGTCAACAATATAGGAGCCTATTCGTGTCCACACACACACACACACACACACACACACACACACACACACACACACACACACACACACACACACACACACACACACACACACACACGTTCAGCTTTATATTATATATATATATATATATATATATATATAAACTAACATAATATTAAAAGAAATATATAGACAAACACACACACAAACACACACACACATATATATATATGATAATTTATGTATATGTATGTTTATTTTATTTATTTATTTTCTATTGTTATTGTTAATTTAAAAATTATTTTGTATCCCTATGCTAGAGTAAAGTTTATCCTGTGTACACAGTTGTTCGCTATTTCTCTCCTGCAGTTTAATAGATGTTGGGGTTCTTTAAAGTATAGGATAGCAAAATTTTCATGAAGGCATAATCTACATGGATCGTCTAGGTCTCTACATGTGTTTGCTTGTCTTACTATTTTCCATTCGACTACCGGCGAACGCCTGCTTTCTTTGTGTTCCCAGTATTTGTTTGCTAGTGTTGTTTTCTTTCGGTGTTTTTTATTTTTGGACGTACTTTTGTGGTCATAATATCGGGGGTTGAAATCTAAGGAAGTCATACCTACGTAATATTTCTTGTTATTCGGGTTTTCTTATGCAAATATTGTGGCCTGGTAAACCATGCTTTTGGTTAGACATTTATTTTGAAGTGGGCAAAGTGTGTAGGATCTACAGTTGCATTTATCTTGTTCGTTATTAGTTATCTTTATTAGTATTTTTATTTTTATTTCTATTATGGTTGTCATTGTCCAGAGTTGGTTTATTATTATTATTATTATTATTATTATTATTATTATTATTATTATTATTATTATTATTATTATTATTATTTCTACTAGTTACGTATGTGTCCTTTGTGTTAGTTTTATTTTTATTTCTATTATGGTTGTCGTTGTCCAGAGTTGGTTTATTATTATTATTATTATTATTATTATTATTATTATTATTATTATTATTATTATTATTATTATTATTATTATTATTTCTACTAGTTACGTATGTGTCCTTTGTGTTAGTTTTATTTTTGCCATGATGTCCACTTTTTCTTGTTTATTTTGTTGTTTTTCATTGCTTTTCCCTATATATATATATATATATATATATATATATATATATATATATATATATATATATATATATATATATATAATGAACTTATTTTTCTCGTATAATTTTGACCTTAGTAGGATTAAAAAGCAAGACCTTTCATGCAAATGTAATATGCACAAACTGCAGCACAATATCTGAGGTGTGTTATAGGAATATTACCTCTCCACTTCCTCGATAATCGTAGATTCCTAGATTTTTTCTGCTGAGAGTTGACTGCCACAATCGGTTAAAATCAATGGAAGTAGTAAAATCTTTTCTCTCTAGTTAATTCCTCCTTCCCCGCCACCACTTACACCGTTTCCGTGATCGTTCACAAGGGACAGTTACGAAAGAACGCTGAGTTGGGGTTTCTTTACTTCGTAGTTGCTTAAAAAAACTGTAATGGAATTTTACTGTGCCGTTCCGTTCTATGCTTCCTATAGGTGAAATGCACCACGCAATTAACCGATACCGACATTCCCACAGACATTAATTCTTATCCCACTCTTACTTTTACGTTGCTTAATTACCATTTATATAATTTCAACAAATTGCAGAGCATACTATTCAAACACGTTCTTACAGAAATAAAAAATGATTCTTTCCATTTTCTTTTATAAAATAAACATATAAAACATAATTTCCATTTTATTTCGTTTTGTAGTTGCTTAAAAAAAACTGGAATGGAATTTTAACGTTCCTTTTCGTTCTATGCTTTCTACTGGGTGAAACGCAACATGAACTTAACCGAATCGAAGGGTTATTTATGCCATTTATTTTTTCGCTTTTCAGAACACGTTCGTCATTTTTTTCCTGTTTTTTGCTTTTTTCCGATTGTTTTTAAAAGAATTTTTACGTTTATTCACTGTTTTTTTTTGCTTTGGTTTTTCCGATTTTTTTTAAAGAAGTTTAACATGTTTTTTTAATAATATTTAAATAGGGTTATTACTTCGTTTATCCTTTTCTTTACCCCCCCCCTACACACGCCTCCAAACACCAGGGAAACACCGGGTACCCCCGTTAGCATTTAATATTTTGTTATTATGTGCTTTAAGTATCATCTTTAAATTTTCGCTGCAGCTGTAGGATAACTTAAAGTTATTTTTATTGAAAATTTTGTGTAAGGGATTGGTTACGGGGAAGTGCTTTTCGATGAGATCTAGAAATTTCTTGCCAATTTTTGTTTTTAACATTTGATTATATGGCGCCGTATACCAGATTATATTTCTTTTTCTTTTCTTTTTAATTTTATTATAGTTATTGGTGTTTTGTTGCTTATATTTGATATCAATATTTTTGCATTCACTATTTTTTAGGTCTCTTTCGTAGATACTGATTGACCTGTTAAATATATTTTCATCGCTTGAGTTATTGCTGGGTCTACTTACGATCGAGTTAGGCATCTGTTTTATAATTGATGGTGGATGATTGGACTTAGGGTTTACGTATATTGGATTAGCGTTATCTTTTAAGTCGGATTCATATGTGTTTTTATCTAAATTTAACGTAGCATCTAGGAAGTTTGCTATTTTTATGTTAGCTAGCACGTCTACTTTTAGACCTAACTTTTTCATTTCCTTGTGTATGATTTTCTTAAAGTTATCTCCCTTAACATTGTTGGAGTTTTTTTTTTATTATAGCTAGTCCATCATCTCTATATAGGCTGATATCCGTAGTATCAAATATTATTGTGAGGGTATATAGAATGAATAATCCCACAAGATCTGATGCCTCTGCAGAATCCAGAGCACCCATCGCCAAATCAAACGAATTCGTCATTTTAGATTTTATCCATTGGTTATTATTATTATTTGCTAGAACTGATTTTCTACATTTTTTTAATAATGTGGATTTCTTCCGAGGATATATCAGTGTATGCCTCGGCAAACTCCAGGGCAATGTTGAAAAAGTTCTTCGGATATGGAGAGATAGAAGTCTATGATGTCAAACGTACATTTATATTTGTTTCCTATATTTTAAAACCAAGTGATTGCTTCGGCAGTATTTACCCACTGGTTTAATTCTAGGTCTTGTTTGATTTGTTTGTTTACTCTTGAATTCTAATGTTACCTATTTCTGGTTTAGTTAGGTCTATCAAGCGAGTGCTGGGGTTATTATTGAAGTCACATTTGTGGTCTTTGAGCAAAATGTATGCTTCTCTAGGTTTCAATTTGCCAACTTTATCGCTAATTTTTTAATTTATCGGTGATTTGTTTACTTTTAGTATTTATTATATCTATGTAGTCGCATTCGTTTGTATCCAGTTTGTTTGTATTTTTTTGTAGTTTTTTTGTATGGTTAGTTTGTTATATTCTTGTTTATCTATTTTATATTTTTTTTTTAGTTTTAACGGCTTTTACAAAGATTTTATTAGAGTTGTTTATGTTTCTAACGATTTTGTGCAGTTTCCGTTGGAAATTTTTAATTTTATTATGGAATTCTAAATTTCTAATTACGTTTAAAAGGTCATTTTCAAAGTTTATCAAAAGGTCTACTGCTTTTGCATTTCTTAGGGGGTTAAAACCATAGGATTCCTTTTTGTTTATATGTTCATTTTTAAGGAAGAAATTTGCTCGCCATCGCATTCGGCATATTAGTTAACTTACTACCTAGCTCTACCTATGTATTGAGAACTGTTGAGGTAAATACTTACAGTTTACGCATAAAATTATACTTTCGTATATTAATTTATGTGATTAAATGAAGTCATATATATATATATGTGTGTGTGTGTGTGTGTGTGTATTGATCTTACTACTATATATTAAGATCAATATAATAATCACTAGAGAATTGCCTCTATAATAATGAATACGTAATTTTCATGAATTAAAATATCATATTTAAGCGTATCTTACGACCAGGCAACGCCGGTTGGCCTGCTGGGATATATATGTATGTACATACTGTTCTTTGATATATATACATACAGAATACCTATAAAAAAGAAATCTAGAAAATATTCTGAATAAAAATTATATCATATTACAATTTAAACTTTAGATGTCCGCTATTGAGCTACTATTTATATCTCTATTCGTATATATATATATATATATATATATATATATATATATATATATATATATATATATATATATATATATATATATATATATATATATCTTGGACCAGGTTCGTTGACTCTCATGGCTCTTGTGGGCTGCGACGTTGTTTGGCTATGGAGTTTATTATATATATATATATATATATATATATATATATATATATATATATACACACATACTATACATGCATAAGGAATAAGGGTTTATTTTTAAAATCTATGCCCTCATAAATCGGCTTAGCGTTATTGCGACGAATGACTCACGATGCAATGGATTTAAAATGGCGGCAGAAATCAGTAAATCTGAAGCAAATACTCTTTATTCCGACAGGGAGACGCCGAGCAGAGATTTTGGATGCATTGAACCCTATCATCTTTCACCAGAAGAGGCATTGTATTTTTTGGTTTGTCTTATTGCGGTTGAGTGCTTTTTCTTGGAATCTATCCTTTCTGATCCATTCATTTCTTTCTACACTTTATGCATTTGATTCTTTTGTAAAAAAGAAAAACTCTCTTTATTTTTGAAAATAAATGTTAGCGCATAGAGAACTTTAGATTATCTACAAAAAAAAAACAACAGAGTAATATACGAGGTGCTTTTAATAAGTTTCCAGACTTGTTTTTGTACAGGCTTTAAAATTATCGTAGACTCTTGAAAATTCATTATGGTATTGCTATACATCTTATGAGATGATTGACCAATTTTTATGATTTCAGGCTCAAATGAACAGCTATAGCGTGAATTGGAATACGTCCTACTAAAGCCTGATTGTCACAGCTGGTGAATTTCCAAAATGCAATGTGGACGAAAGGACACTTTAGAGGAACGATGTGCAATAAAACTCTGCTTTAAACTTGGAAAAATGCTACAGAAACGCTTCAGACTGTTTTTGGACCATCTTGCATGAATCGAACATCAGTTTTTGAATGATATAAGAGATTCAAGGAAAGCAGGGAGCCTGTGAGGGATTATAAAATGTATAGGAGAAGTTAAGAAGTCAGAACACCAGAGTTGATTGGTAAAAAAAAAGAACTTCATGGATAAGAACTGTCGTGTATTTCTAGCGACAATAAGTACACAGTTTGATGTTAGTGTGGGAACTGTACACACAATTATTCATAAGGAACTGAAGATGCAGAAGATTTGTGTGAAGTTTGTCCCGCGGGTCTTCAGAGAAGATCAGAGAGAAAAATGTTGTCATAGGACTCAAGACAGTTTATCGCCTACTTTCGATAGAAATAAGAATCTGTTTATGATTGATGACGGATGGTTGGGTTCTGGTTTACATACATTGGATTCGTGATATCATTTAACCCTGACTCGGATTTTCATTTTAGTTTAGAGTTACATCTAATGGCTTTGTTAGGCACCCTTATTAAAGCTAACTCATCATCTCTATATAGGTTGATATCTGTATTATCAAATATACTTGTGATGGCCTATAAAATGAATAATCCCACAATATTTGATGCCTTTGCAGGATTCAGAACTGTAGAATTTGTATATATGCATACCACCTGCATTAATCCTAGACAGGTTGAACCAACCAGCTTCTGCCGAAGGAAGAAATTGCATGGGATTACCATAAGCGGCCCCCAGTTGCATGCATATCCGGGTCAGGTAAAATAACGTTGTTAGATTTTTGAAGTTCTTGCAGAAGGTGTCAACAGTCTCTTAAATACAGTGCCTGGTATTCCCAAAAGGCTAACTATCTGGTACCAATCAGGCTTAACATTGCTTAACTTCGGTGATCTAACAAGAAGAGGTGTGTCAACGTGTTCGTGCCGCATATAGAACTTGTGCAATCTGTCCACGACAAAATAAATGCCTAACCAATAGCATTGTTTACAAAGTCAGAGAAAATTCGAGTAATAAGAAATACTACGTGGGTATAACCCCTTTATATTTTAAAACAAGATAATACGACTCACTCCTGATGCAATTCTCTATCTATATAAAAGCCAGGTACGGACAACGATGGAGTACTGTTGCCACATCTGGGCAGGAGCTGCTAGAAGCACCTTATCCTGCCTTGACAGAGTTCAAAATAGACTTCGTAGCTTAGTGAGGGATGCCCTGTTCTCTTCCCTGCAACCTCTTTCACACAAAAGAGACGTTGCGAGCGTGTCTCTGCTTTATCATTATTTTTATTGCAAGTGCTCGTCTGAGCTTCAATCTATGCCCCCCTCGCCCGCCAAACTTTCGCGAAAAACACTCATATAGCCAAAACCACTATCAATAATTTCCCACACTCTTTATCTGTGTCTAAACCTAAATGTAGATTCCATGAACAAAGCTTCTTTCTCAGAACTGCACTCTCTAATCTCTTCCGATTGCCTGCTTTCCAGCCGACATGATTCCATTTCCGTTTGATAATAACCGGTTTTCTATTTTATTTTGGTGCATTGGCCAGTTGTGTACAAATAGGAGCCTTCTATCATGTGGCAAAGTGACACAATGTTCAACGAACAAGATCGGAGATGTGCCGCTGTACAAATGCTCTCAACCGATCCAAGTTATGACAATACTACCATTGCCAGCACCCTCAAAATGCAAATGCGGACGGTTCAAGCTTAACGAAGTTCCCAGCCACGGTTATGGTCTTTGGTTATGGTCATGTGGTTTCAAGTGAGGGCCACCTCATGCCGCTTCACATCTTTGGCTTGAAAGTCAACACCAAAGTATATGTGGATGTGCTGAAGAGTGTGGTGATCCCTCTGGTGCAATCAGGTGGCTGCTGGCAGATCTTGGGTGTGGCATCAGGACTTGACGCCGGCCCACAAGTCCAAAGAGACCTAGGCTTGGCTTCAGAAGGAGTGTCATGACTTTATACCCTTCTCTCACTGTCCCCCTCTTCCTCTGACCTAAACTCGCTGAACTACTTTGTTTGGTCATACGTCGAGAACATCACCACCATGACCTCGCACAACACTAAAGCCATCCTGATTGCCGTCATCCGCCGAGTATTAGCTGAGCTCCCGCTGGCACTTGTGGAAAAGGCATGCTCCCAGTTTCGGACCTGTATCAAGGCAGTGATTGAGGCTGAAGGCTGCTACATTGAATAAATGTCAATTCTAGTACATAATCAATTTACCTGAATTTATTTTGCAATAAATGTTTTAAACATTGCTGTAGTATTGTTTATTCTTTAGGGCGAAATTTTATCGGCCAAGTCTGTATGTACATTTATTAATCGAAATTAGAGAAGTTAAGGAATGTGGTATGTTCAACTAATTGTTTATACGAGGTATTTTTATTTCTTTATCGCTGCCGTTTCTTTTAACTAAGAGGAATAAACCTTTTTCGTGCAGGAAAAACACAAGGAGGTGTTCGCTGAGTTTTCTTCAAGGTTTTATTTGGAGAAAATCGACTTAGGGGTGAGAGACTAATTGTTATCTTAGCTAATTGTTTACTTTACTTAACTTTTTAACTTGCTAAAATGGGTGGAACCCACGGACAGAGATTCAATGTAATGTAACGTAGTACACCTTTACACATGAGACCGAAACGTTGTATCAGTCTACGTCACAAAGGAGACCAAGACAAAGAATAACTCAAACTCACTTTTTCGTAACAACGACATTTACTTCCTCATTCTCCCGCCACGCGTGACTCCTCGTTATGGATGTACGAGAACGTCTCTCATGTGATTGCCCTTTCTAACATGCTCTTTCTCCTTTTTGTAGTCTTTTTCTTTACCGGTGACGTCATTTTGCATTTCTGTATGCGTCTGCATATGCACGTCCGCGCGCTGTCACAGTAACACCCCATTTAGATTCTTGTACATTATTAGCAGTGTCTCATTCGCATAGTTTCCAGTTTTTTCTCATCTCCAAAAAATATGACTTCATTCGTCATTTGTCATCATTCGACTATGTTTTGTCTACATTTTGTCCAGTTTCCTCTGCCTCAATTTTACGTCACCCATCTCTGGGAGAGATCCTGTTTTACAGATCTGGGTTATCATGTACTCAGTGTGACCCATGTCAAAATTCACACAAGCTAAATTAACCGCTATTGACGTAAGGATTCCTAATACATAACACGATGGGAGAAAGAGGTAGATAGAGAGATAGATAGAGGAGATAGTTTTGCCGCGTTTCACCTGTTTTGATAGAGTTCAAAATAGACTTCGTAGCCTCGTAGGAGATGTCCTTTTCTCTTCCTTGCAACCTCTATCTCACAGAAGAGATGTTGCGAGTTTGTTTCTGATGTATCGTTATTTTCATGGAAAGTGTTCGACTGAGCTTCAATCTATGGTCCCCCCTCGCCAAACTTTCACAAGAAACACTCGTCTAGCTGTAAACACTATCAATAATTCCCCCACTCTTTATCTGTGCCTAAACCTAAACGTAGATTCCATGGACAAAGCTTCTTTCTTAGAACTGCACGCCTGACGCCTGTGGAATTGTCTTCCGCTTTCCTGCTTTCCGGCTGACTACAATATGGTTGTCTTCAAGTCTAACGTAAATAAGTTCTTGATGAGCAGTTCCATATAAGTTATCAAATTTACCAAATTTTCATTACTAATGATTACTATATTGTCCAATTTCTACTGTACACTCTTTAACCCTTATCCTTGAGTGGCCTCTTGGCCTTGATAATGTGGTGATGCCTATGTAAAAAAAAAACAAAAAACACACAAAAACTACATTATGCGCGCTGTATCCTACACTCAATAAGGCTAAAATAGGAAACGACGACCTTCACGTCGTCTAATGTTATCAGCTCATTAAAACGGTCACTTTCTTTTACATGTAAAGGAAAAGTAGATTAAGACGTTTATTGAGAGCTTTAGTTTTATAGGAGAGAAATAGTTCACATATAAGAGGGAAAGACAGAGACTACTACTCTCTTAACTAATTAGTGAATTATTAAGAAGATACTAGCGGGACCTGTGGAAATTCCACAGGGGATGCATTCATATGTAATATATTGATGTTGACATTCTGTAGATATTCAGTGTAAATGGAGACGCTCTGATACTATTGGTAATTGTAGAAGCACTAAGAACAGTCCCTCAAAACCAGGAATAACTAAGAAAAACTGGACTCAAAAAGAAGGTTGAGATTATATAGCGAACGGCAATGATGAAAACTGCTTAATTCATTAAGAAAATCCTCGAATGCAGAAACCAAACCATGTAAACAATGGACACTAACTAGTCAGAAGAAAATTGTAGCAGAAATAAAGGAAACTTAAACTGCAAAACATTTCATGTTATATATATATATATTAAAAATAATAAAACCATAAATAATAGATAAATATATAAATTATAAAGAAGGCATTAGATCAATAGGCGTTGCCGAGAAGGAATCAATGGCAAACGACTGTTGCGATAACGCAAGTTATTTGCAAAGTTTATAAAAAAATCTGAAATACTTGTCATCCAGAACCCAAAAAACATCACCGGATGATTATCAGTGATTAATCTGTGATGATGGCCTGTGTGAAAACTCCTAGTGAGTACAAAAAACAAAAAACAAACAAAAAAAACCCCCCAACAACAACAACAACAACTAGCGGTACCTGTGGAAATCCCACAAGGGACTCATTCGCAAGTAATATATTGACGTTGGTATTCTGTAGATGTGCAGTGTAAATGGAGACGCTGTGATATTATCGTAGCTCTTTTGTTAAAGAGTATTTATCTAAGCTAGCACGAACGCCCGGCAAAGACCAGTTGTAAAGTACGCTTAAATATGGTATTTTAATTCCTGCAGCTTTCGTGTATATTATTATAGAGTTAATGTTCTATCGATTTTTATATATTATAAAGTTGCGATTTCCTTACGAATATATATATATATATACACTGTAAATTTTCCTTATGGTAATTTTGTTAATACAAGCAAGTGTATATATATATATATATATATATATATATATATATATATATATATATATATATATATATATATATATATATATAACTTGACTTCCTTTAGACATAATCGAAATCGAAACCAAAACTTATGAATAATTTCTGATAAAATTATTTATAAAAAAAAAATAGATGCGTAAGTGCCATCAGCTATAATCGAAACCGAAACCAAAACTTATGAATAATTCCTGATAAAATCATTTATAAAAAAAAAATAGATGCTTAAGTGCCATCAGCTATTATCGAAACCGAAACCAAAATTTATGAAGAATCTTTGGTAAAATTATTTATTACAAGACAAGAAATGGAAGTACATAACAATTAAACGACCCGGATGTAAGCGCTACACAGAAAATAACACACATGCCATTGTATTAATATATAAATAAGTCTTAGTTGAAGCATTTCACTCTTGGCGATTATCAAAGTGTTCCTTTCAGTGATTACAGCATCATTGGCGATCTGTCTCCCGCCACACCAATAAACCCTGATTTCTCTCAACTTCGATATGCGTGACGCCATGCAACATGTTGCTGACGTCTCTTTATTTATTATGACGTCCCTGCTGATCATACATGGCATCTCTTCTTGTTATGTTTATTCCCTAAACATCTTGTCACTTCGATCTCTACTTATTTCGACCCTTGTCAAGAGTAACATTAGCTGATGTACTCACGATCTGATATAGGGCCATCCTTTATGTAATCTTCGTCTCTGCTTGAAGTTGTCTAGAAAAGATAACATTCTCTCTACTCAGAAGTAATGCTATTTCTTCGACTTCCGTTTTGCTATTATTACCTGCTAACCTCTAGGTGCCACTCAACTCTTTCCGTTCAAATTTACATTCTTGATTATATAACGAATACACTTCTAAAAAACTAAAGAAACTCCCACGTCCTTCGACACATGAGGTAGTCAAAATGTACCATCGTTTTCGATTTGAAGCCAGATCCACGGCGTCCTTATAGTTTTATCCATTGGTCCGTTGGAGCACTTGGTTGGCAATTCTCTCTGAGTATATTCGAGCTAACCTGGACGTTATTTGTAAATTATTGACGTACTACATGTTTTAGTGCGATCTCTAACGTCTTGCTTCGTAATTGGCTCACTGTATTTGATCCCTAGAACCTTTCTAAGGCACTTCTTCTTTTCTTGGCTGATTTTGGAGTTGCCAAATTTTACATTCATATAACGATATGGGCAAGACATATTATAATATCTTAATTTAGATA
>NC_136509.1:24083784-24121284 GCF_053919585.1 Euprymna scolopes | reverse complement strand
GCAAAAATATTATAATATAAGTACCTGAATTTCAAATAATTCCACTTATTCATATAGGTAACCAAATATTTCGCGTTTATGTAGAATTTCACACTTCAAAACTCAAAAGCGGGATAATTAAACACAATCGAAGTTCTGATATTCAGACGTCAAAATAAGGTATGCAAACAATTTTTTTTTTTTTTTTGAATCTATAATTCTGTCCCTTACAACAACACAATATGTTGATTTCAGTTTCAGATGATTATTTTAAGCATATTTGTTCCCACTTCAAAACAAGGGGGGGTTTTGTAAGCAAAAAAAAATATATATATAAATATCGTTTATGAAAAATAAGTACACTGTTATAAAGTTCATTCTTCTCCTAATAATCGCTGAAAATTTCGTATTGATCGGATAATTACCTGATTTTTGGTAGATTTTTAAAAAGACGGTCCGTCAAAAGTACTGACCTGCCCCCCCCAGTTTTGGCGGTGCCTACAAGTAACACGACTTATTTTCAATTCAATAACAATTTCTACAAACAAAATTTCGGTCTTCCTATGGATAACCCTCTTAGTGGAGTATTAGCCTATCTTTTTTTTTTTAGAATTCCTAGAATCTGGTCCTTTCTAAATTTAGATTACCTCCAAACACAGAATATTTCATATACATTGACGACATTTTAATTTTTATTCCTGAAAACACGCACATAGATAACATTAAAAACAAATTAGACTCAGCCGAACCCTCCGTAAAGTTTACTTATGAAACAGAAAACAATAACTCATTACCTTTTCTAGACATACGTATTATAAAATCCAATGATAAACTATCCTTCAAAGTTCACCGCAAAACCACACAGAAAAATGATTACATACATTTCTATTCACACCATAATAACAACATAAAAACAAATATGATAATTGGTTTATTCTTACGCGCAAATCGCGAATTCAAGCATAATTAAACAACGTGCAGGTTTCTATAATGTATCGCCATTAATAAGTAGACTTCTATTAGAAGAACATAATTAAATTGTAGACACAGATTAACCTTCTCACGCCATAGAAACACCTTCAATAATAATTAATACATGTATAAACTCAATCAATAAATTACATAACAAAAACACTCATTTCATTTCTGTAACACACCTACATTTGAATTTTAACGGACAGATTCTTTTCCTAAAGAGTATTAACTGTGTTCATATCTTTTAAAAACATATTAACGACTATATGACGTTATTAAAAACCTCCCTCTTTTTAACAACTCCCCACCCCCTTTTTTTTTTTGAATTTCCAACGTCTTTTTCCGTTTCTGAAATAGATCAGTGTCACACTTTGCACATGAAACATTTTCAAATATTTTTACTAGTATTTTTGTTTTCTTAATCTCATTCATCCAGAGGAAGTCTCGAAGTAAAGACCTTGCTCCCTGTGACTTTGGTTATTCCCTAAGCCCAAGGAAAACTTTAGAGGCTGTCGTTATGAGACAATTAAGGAGATGAAAAAGTCTGTAATGATAGTCATGGACACTCTCACAGAAGAAGACTTCTATGATACCTTCTAGAAGTTATAAGGACGGTACAGAAAGTGCATTGCAGCCGGAGAAAGTTACTTCGAAAGGGACTTGATTATCATGTATGTACTATCAATAAAAGTGTTTACACCCAAAATCGGCGGAAGAGTTTGGTAGAGTTCTCAAAGGTCAAATCGTTGAACTTTAACCCCTTAATCGCCAAATTTCTAGCCGAAAACGGATTACAAAGATTTTCCCAAATCTCAGTACCCTGTATATCAAATTTCGCGTCTGTAGACTGAAAATTGACAGTTATTGCGTAGGGAGATGTACACAGACACACAGACACGTTGACTTTTATATATATATATATATATCAGCATTTCAGCCCGGCGTTGCAGTAAGTTGTAGTAGGAAGGCAGGCTCAAACCCGTACCAAGAAGGAGGAAATGAATGGGGGGAAAAAACCTGCCGTCTTTTCTGTTACGACCACTGCCAAACCGGAAATGATTAAGGGTTTAATTAAGGCTAGACAATCGAAAGGAGAGGATGACTTTAAAAAATATCGGCGAAAAAAGCGACCCCCCCTGTAAAAAAGTGCGAAGTTGAAGGTGAAGATATTAATATTCTTAGCCAAATTTTCGTTATTTGTCGTCTGAAAGGTCGAACTTCAAAACGATACTGATCTTGGTAAAATATGTCGCCTCTGTCGAAAGTTTTAGGTAGACATGCAAACATACATACATACATACATTTATATATTGGTAACAAAAAATTTTAGACCAAAAAGATTTAAAAGCTTGCCCTATCTCTGGAGAACCTTAATGTCAATTTCAAATGTTTAGACCAGAAATTGTCTGAGTAATTTGGTAGAGATCGCAGAAGTCAATTTTTTTAACTTTGACCCCTATTAGTACCCCTGAACATTTATTGTTTTGAGCTCAAATCAAGTTAAGTTAGATCCATGTCCAAGGAACCTATATCTAAAATTTCAATTGTTTATACCCAGAATTGTCAGAGGAGTTTGGTAGAGTTCTCAAAGGTCAAATCGTTGAACTTTGACCCTTTAGCAGCCAAATACCTGACCGAAAACCGATCACAAAGATTTTTCCAAATCTCAGTAACCTGTATATCAAATTTCGAGTCTGTAGACTAAAAATTGACAGAGTTATTGCGTAGGGAAATGTACACAAACAGACACACATATACACAGACACGTTCACTTTTATATATATACTAGCAGTTCCGCCCGGCTTTGCTCGGGCCCTATGTACTGTGCATATGTATATATAAAAAAAATTGAATATGTAAAGTAATGCCTTTCTGTATAATAGTATTCCTTAACTACCATAGAGAAAAGACAGACAGACATTTTCACTTATATATATATATATATATATATATATATATATATATATATATATATATGGATACATACAGAGATAGATTGGATGGAATATATAGTAATGATTTAGAAAGTATAAAAGAAAAGATTCATGCGTTACCACCGAGAATCAAAACCAAAACGTTCAGCTCAGGATTTATTTTGCCTCTGCCGTCAATGACTGGGCTATAAAAATATGTTTACTGCAAGACTAAAAATTAAAAAAAATGAACCAATAGCTACTACATTATGCATTCGTCATGCCAGCGTTCGACCTTAACTTGGCAAATTTCACTTTTTTTTAATTTTCACACTTTTGCACCGATTTTTCCGGGCTAAAAAAAAAATAAATTTTTTTGCATGGATTCAAATACCTTATATATGAAGTTTCATGTCTGTAGACCAAAAGCTTTAGGAGGAGTTTGGTAGGCAATATTTGTTAAATAAAAATATATATGTATGCATAAATATATATGGAAACAATTTTTTGTTTACTATAAACTTTTTACGCAAATATTACACAAGTATAAATCATGTAGAATATCTGCATGAATATAATTACACGTAATAGTTAACTAAAGATGATTATCCCATTAGAAAACCGAAGAAACTAATAGGGAATTAATTGAAATGAATGTTTAAAAGAATATGCAAATTAGCTAGATCTTTTGCTAGTGAATCCATTTCCACAACCCATATATAAGAAATTGTATTTTCTTTTTAAATAAATAGAAAAGAGGGGTTTTAATATAGATATCAATACACACAAAAGAAAAACGAATTGATAGGAGTATATATATATATATATATATATATATATATATATATATATATATATAGTGTCTGTCTGTGTACATTTCCCTACACAATAACTCTGTCAATTTTCAGTCTACAGACGCGAAATTTGATATACAGGGTATTGAGATTTGGGAAAATCTTTGCAATCCGTTTTCGGCCAGACATTTGGCTGTTAAGGGGCCAAAGTTCAACGGTTTGACCTTTGAGATAAATGTTAAAGGGTCATAATAGGGACCAAAGTTAAAAGAAATTTGACCTCTGCGGTCTCTCCATCATCAGGGTTCTACGTTCTAACCTTCCAGAAGTTGAAACTCAATTACAGGAGACGAAACCTGACATATTCTTTCTAAGCGAAACTGGAATAGGGCCGACCACCTCCCTAGATGAGTTCATAATTAAAGGATACTCTAACTTAACATCTAAATCTGACCCCCAAGATCGCCACGGGCATGGAATATGTGACTACATCACAGATGGCTTCCCGTATGGCAGGGATATCTCCAGAGAAGACCCTAATCTACCTTATATGTGCTTCCTGGTTGCACTTGGTTACACCACTGCATTTATATTTGCCCTCTATCGCCCCCACAACAGCGGAGTTACTGTCTTTAAGAGTATATCAGAGAAAATTGACCACATCCTGTTTGCTCATCCCTCGGCTAACATTCACATTTGCGGTGACTTCAATGTCCATGATGTGGAATGGCTGACCCACTCGAATAAGACTGATGATGAGGGGAGGTTCTGTCATGATTTTGCCATTGCCTATGACCTCACTCAGATTGTTCGCGAGCCCACCCGTGTGCCTGATACTACCGGTCAGTACGCAAGCCTTCTAGACCTTTTTCTATCCACTTCCCCTGAGCTATGCTCATGTTCCGTTCAATCTCCTCTGGGATCCTCCGACCACTGCGTCGTATCAGTTAAGATAAAAATGAAATATAATAAATCTACAGACGTACCTCTCCACCGTACTGTATATCGATACTCTATGGCGGACTGGGATAGCTTCCGTACATTCAAATCTGATCTACCTCTCCATTCCATGTTTAAAAAGGATGTGTCCTCTATAGTATCAGACCTGACCGAATGGTTACTTGTAGGCATAGACCAATTCATACCATCCAAAAAATTCCAACAAAAACCTAACAGCCAGCCATAGTTCTCCCCTGAATGTGCTGCTGCCATCGCATATAGAAATCACTTTTTCCGTAGCTACCAACGTAATAGATGCACTGAAACTAAAGCTGCATTCAGGACCGCCAGCAACCACTGTAAAAGAGTAATAAAAATGCAAGAGAACTATATGCTCAATCTGTTAAATCCAAAGTAGCTGAGCAGCGGCTTGGCTCCCACCAGTTCTGGCAAATAGCAAATAGGATCCTGAACAGAAACGTGCGTTCTATCCCAACCATTATCAATGGACCAGAGGTCATCTCGACAGCATCAGCTTTCACTATCCATATAATGTAAAGAAAGGATTCGTCTATTGCCTAGAATGCAAAACAGAAGTAATATATACAGGGTGAAACAATAAAATTTTCGCCCTAGAAAAGACGGCATGATTCCATTCCTGTTTGATGAAAACCGGTTTTCTTTTATTTTTTTGATGACAATCTACTAGTTGGTCAGGTGTGTACAGATCTCCAGAACGCTCTCTACCGATCGAAGTTATGAGAACCAGACGAATGCTAGCACCCTCAAAATACAAATCCGGATGGTTCGACCCTTGAGGGCACAGCTCAACGTAGTTTACGGCGTGGTTTCAACCGAGAGTCACATCATGCTTCCTCACATTTTCGAAATCAACTTGAAAGTCAACACCAAAGTGTCTGGATGTGCTGAAGAGTGTGGTGATCTCTTAGTGCAATCAGATGGCCGCTAGCAGACCCTGGATATGGCAGCAGAAGCTGAAGGCGGCTACCTTAAATAGACACCACCTTTACTACATAATCAATTTACATGAATGATTTTTTTCAATAAAAGTTTTAAAAATAATGCTGTAGTGTTTTTTTTCTTTAGGGTGACAAATTTATCGTTCCACCACGTAGCAACAACAAGAGGAGATGGACAGTTTAAGAGAAACCCTTCTCCAAAATAACTATCCAGAGAGCATGACACCAGACACAATTAAGGACACCACTCGAACACTTACCACGGTTTGTATACCGTACACGAAGGGTTTGTCAGAAAAATTCAAAGAATATGCAATTCATAGGACATCAGGTTAATATTCAGAGGCTATTCGACTCCCCAGAACTATCTTTTGCGAATCCAGACCCCTTCAAAAAAAAGTAATCATGACTAAAAACTGTGTGTGTGAGATCCTATGTAAATGTGAAAAACTATACAAACGTGAGGCATGTCGTCTATTAAAACTAAGGCTACAAGAACTTCGAAAAACGGTAATACTAGGAGAGACTGAAAAGTCCGGCATGGCTGACCATATATGGAAGGAAAAGGGAAACAATCTACCCGTAAGTGACGAAATAAAAATTAAAGAAAGAGAAGAACGGTGAAAAATAAGACGACTCAAGAAGCGGCATATATGTTCGGTGACGGTCAACTACTAAGTAGAACTAGTATAGAATTTAACACGATAAATAATAGATAATGTACATAGTGATAAGCAGGCAGTAGTAGTAGTAGTAGTAGTAGTAGTAGTAGTAGTAGAAGTAGTAACAATGTATATATATATATATATGTATGTATGTATATATATACAGGGTGTCCCAATCAAATGTATACACCCTTTAAATGACCATAAAACCAACATTTATTATAAGAAACAGAAGTTTATTACATACAAAATATTGTGAACAAATGCAGGAACCAACTAATTATCGAAAGTGTTCAAATTATTGGCCATTGTGTTTCATGAACAGCTGACAACACTCACTGATTGAATTGAAAACGTTCCTAATCAGTTCAATTAATATGTTGAGACATCTTCTATCAATGGTTGCTTTCAACATTCTTTGTCGTTTTTCGGTGTGAACACTGTGTTTAACATGCTCCCCCCAAAAAAGAGAAAAATCAACGGAGGGGTCAAATCCGGTGTGGACAGTACTCGATACTTCCTCTTCGTACTAACTATTTGTTTCGCAGGTGACTATTAAGTTATGCTTTTACGTCATGATGATAGTGGGGAAGTGCTCCATCCTGCTGCAAGTGCCATTCTTTATCTCTAAACATCTATTGGGAACGTAGCCTAGTGTATTCAGGTTGCAAGTTGAGAATTGAGATTAAAACAAAAAATAAAAAATATGAAAATAAGGTTTAAAACAAGAATTTTGGTTTGCACGGTACCTAAGATGGCCGACATGTAACAGCGTGGGGATGGAATTTCTTTTCCCCAAACGAACGAACATGTACAAAATTAACTTTTTGTTGGTAATATTGGATGAAAATCACATCTAACGAGTTGATGAGAAAGAAAATTTATATAAAAACATAAACTCATAGAATTTTCATCCCATTAACGAAACGGCTGTAATGAAGAGATGTAAGATGAAATAAACAAGAGTTTTATAATAGAAAACATGTAAGTCTTTGAATTTCAACAAAATTTTGTACTATATATATATATATATATATATATATATATATATATAATATGTAGTAATAAATTGTGATATTTACGTCTAAAAATAAAATTTGTTTGATGCTCCTTAAATTCGTACTAGAATTGTCCACAGGACCCATGCCGTGGGAAAAATTCAGTTTAAAAAGTGACATTCTTTTGAAGGTTAAAAGTTCAATCCTAAATGTGCCCAACCGAATTACTTAGAACTTCTATCCAATCATAACTGACGGAACGAGAGCATGCTATCCCCGTGAATTAAACAAAGAGTCTTGTGCAGATTCTCGAGTTTAACAACATACACCTAAATAATAATTAATCATCATCTTCAAAATTCAAAAACCTTTAAACTTTCCTAATAAATAAAAACATTTATGAATTGTCTCCCTCTCTTCCGAGTGGAAATCTTAAAAAATGAAAACTAAAAAATAGTCATAAAACTAAAATTCAAAAGCAAAAGAAAATAATAAAAAAACGAACAAAAAGATATAAAATTGTAAGATGCGGTGTCGGTGAGGATCTGCACTCTCACAGTTCTTTCATTTTTGACGGGTGTAATTTACTTGCATAATTAGAAGCACTAATACACATACATGCGGTAAATTATTGCTTAGCTATCAATGTGTCACACATAATTATCGCCGAGAGTTCGCTCATGATTGAAATGACAATTAACTCTAAATGAATTTAACTATCTTGGCGAATCTTCATATTTTATTCAAATTAACAGTTCGATTGGATAAAAACCGATTTCCGTTTTACGAACTGAGTTCGAGGAATGTTCATTTATAAAACTTAAAAAACAAAACAAAACAAAAACAAACAAACAAAAGAAACACACAGAAAGTGCTGAATATTTAACAGTGAAAAAAATGTGTATATTACCTACATAAGTATATTATTCACACTATGAACATTTTTGACTTGTCACAGCTCACTCCACAAACCCCTGTACAGAGAGGTCTTAGTAACTCGAGGATAGTGTCTAGTAGGCATTCAAGTTCTCTACTTTAAACACGTGTTTTGCATAACTGAGCGTTTTCATTATTTAAAGCAACATTTAGATTTTTTATATTTAACTTATATTTTGTATAAAAATGTTTGTTATAAAATTTCATATTTCTCAAATTTTTATTTACAAGAACTCTGTCCATGTTCATTGGCTACAAGGTAACCCTTCTTGGCCTCCAGTCCAAGATCAAAGTGTAGTATCTGTTCTGATGCTAAACAGGATCCCTTCTATTTTATAAATAAATCGCTACTATTATATAAAAGTCACTGTGTGTGTGTGTTCGATTTCCTTCCTCATAAGTTCCGAAACGGCTGAGCTCATCTTTTACAAATTTCACACAAAGCTAATTTATATATCTGGCAGTGTTCTTCGATATGTTTTATAGAGAAATTCATCCGATAAGTATCGAAAATAGAAAAAAAAAAAATTATAAAAATAGCTTTTCTCTCTTATAGATGAAAAAGAATAATTTTTACAAAGGAATATGCAGCCTATCGCTTTGATAAGCTTCTAGGAATGACTTTGTATCCAGACCTGAAATGGAAGACTCATATCAAATCTGTTGCAAAAGTCACTGGAAAAAAAAATTATTGGATCATTCTACCACTCTAGAAATTATCTTGCTCGTGACGCAATCTTCTATCTGTATAAGAACCAGATAGGTTCTGAGATGGAATACTGTTACACTCCTTACACACTATATATATACTAGCAGGCTGCCCGGGGTTGCCCGGGAAATCTGTCATTTTTTGTCCTCTAATACATGATGTCATACATGATATAAGAGATGACGTCCTGCATTGTAGAGCACTCCTTCTTTTGAAAGAATGCTAAATCGACGTCGACGTCCCTTTTTCTACCCTACAGCCCCTTTCTCACAGAAGAGACATTGATAATCTTTCTATAATCTATCAATATTTTCATGGTAGGTGCTTGAGTGAGTTCCAATCTTTTGTTTTACACGCTAAAACATTCTAACGAGGACTCATCCAGCTACCACCACCGTAAATAATTTATCTTAGTCAAATGTTATGAAATTCTTGTTGAGCCGCCTTCTTAAATAATCAACATCTATCAAGTTTCAATCATCGTTTCAAATGATGGTGTAAACAGACTCATGAACTCCTATTCTCGAATAGTCTCTCAGCCTTGATAATCAGTGACTCATTAGTATAAAGGGTCGACTGATAAAATTGTCGCCACAAAGTAAACAACACTGCATCTTTATTGTAAAACTTTATTGAAAAAATTAATTCAGGTAAATTGATCCTGTAGTAGAGCTGACATATTCAATGTAGCCGCCTTCACGGGTCCGGAACTGGGAGCATGCCTTTTCCACAAGCACCGGCGGGAGCTCGGCGAATACTTGGCGGATTGCGGCGATCAGGTTGACTCTAGTATTGTGGGAGGTCATATTGGTGATGTTCTCGACGTATGACCAAAGGAAGTGGTCCAGCGGGTTCAAGTCGGAGGAGGAGGGGGGACAGTAAGCGAAGATACAAAATGGTAGCTTTCCTTCTGAAGCCAAACCTGGTCTCTCATCCAGGGTTTGTCTGCTGATTTCACCAGGAGATCAGCACACTCTTGAGCTCATCTAGGTACACTTTTGTGTTGACTTTCAGGCCGCCCTCGAAAATGTGAGGTGGCATGATGTGGCCCTCACTTGAAATCACACCAAAGACCATAACAGTGGCCAACAACTTTGATTTCATCGCTCTAGGCACGCCCCTGTTATTTATGGCAATCCAGTGATGGTTCTGGCTGTTGTGCACTTGGTCCTGGCAGAAGAACCAATTTGGCTTCTTGGGATTTTTCAGTTTGTTAAGCAGACGGACGGACTTGATTAGTCTGAGGTTCTTTGTCTTCTCAATCAAGATCTGGCTTGTCTGGCGCCTGTAGAACCTAGACTCCAAGTTCTCATTCACACATGCATTTACAGTTGTATGCGAGACGCCTAAATCTCTGGCAATCTACCGAACTGGGGAGTTTCATCGATGATTGCCTAGACCTTTTCGATGAACTCATTGGTCCCACTATTATTGGCGGTGTTCTCGGCATTGGGCTTCCGCTCTACCACCTGCAGTTGTGTCCTCAAACGTTGAGTTGTGTCCTCAAACGTTGAACCGTCCGGGTTTCCAATTTGAGGGTGCTGGCAATGGTCATGTTGTTATAATTTGGATCGATAGAGAGCATGAGTTGTACAACGGCGCATCTCCGGTCTCGCTCTTGAACATTGTTTTACTTTCAGACATGATAGAAGGCTCCTATTGCTCTTGGAATTTGTACACAACTGGCCAACTAATAGATGGTCTGCAACAAAAAAAAAAGAAAAAAAGAAAAAAAGAAAACCGATTTTCATAAAATCATGAATTCGTCGACCTCTTTACGGCGACAACTTTATCGTTGCACCCTGTATATGAAATAATTTTTTAGCTCTCGGCAGTAATCATCGGTTTAATAAAGTGCGTCACATTTCAGTTCGTGCTTTATCACTGAAATAGTAAAAGAAATTCAATTAATTTTCTTTTCCTTCTGTAATGGCCACGATGATAAAGCACTGACTCTTCATGAGACACAATTGCGTTAATGTTTACCAGTTGGGTTAGTGTTACGTTTAATCTTTCCCTCATATCTCAGTCGGATATTTTAATTTATTTTAATGGTTCTTAACATAACGGCCGTACTGTAAAGGTCAATTCTCAACTAATACGATATATATATATATATATATATATATATATATATATATATATATATATATATATATATATATATAAAAGTGAACGTGTCTGTGTGTCTCTGTGTGTGGCTGTGTACATTTTCCTACGCAATAACTCTGTCAATTTTTAGTCTACAGACTCGAAGTTTGACATATATGTTACTGAGATTTGGGAAAATCGATGTGATCGGTTTTCGGCCAGAAATTTTGCTGCTAAGGGATTAACTTTCAACGATTTGACATTTGAGAACTCTACCAAACTCCTCCCACAATTTTAGGCCTAAACACTTAAAATTTTAGATATAGATTCCTTGGACATGGATCTAACTTAATAACTTGATTTGAGCCCAAAACAATAAATATTAAGGGGTCATAATAGGAGTCAGTTAAAAAAAATTGACCTCTTCGGTCTATTCCAAATTACTCAGACAATTTCTGGTCTAAATATTTGAAATTTTACATAAAGGGTATTCAGAGATAGGGCAAGCTTTTTCGTCAGTTTGGGTCGAAAGTTTTTAGTTACCAATATATAAATGTATGTATGTATGTTTGCATGTCTGCCTAAAACTTTCAATAGAGGCAACCGATTTTACCAAGATCAGTATCGTTTTTAAGTTCGACCTTTCATACGACAAATATCGAAAAATTGGCTAAAAACATTAATATCTTCCCCTTCAACTAGGCACTTTTCTACAGGGGGGGGGGTTAACTTTTTAGCCGATATTTTTTAAAGTTATCCTCTCCTTCAGATTGTCTAGCCTTAATTTAAAAAAATGTCGCTTCCGGTTTGGCGGTGGTCGTAACAGCATAAACGTTAGGTTTTACCCCCGTTCTTTTCCTCATTTGCGGTACGGGTCCGAGCCTGCCTTCCTACTACCACTTTTTTTTTTGCTCAACATACACATCCAAACACCCGGGCAACGCCGGGCTGAAATGCTAGTATATATATATATATATATATATATATATATATATATATATATATATATATATATATATAAGGATCTCTCTTTCTCTCTCTCTCTCTCTCTCTCTCTCTATATATATATATATATATATATATATATATATATATATATGTAAAAGTGAAAATGTGTGCGGGTGTGTGTATGCGTCTGTCTGTCTGTCTGTCTGTCTGTCTGCCTATCTGTCTGTGTACACTTCCCTACCAAATAACTCTGTCAATTTTCGGTCTATAGACTCGAGATTCGACAGAAGGGGCATTGAGATTTGGAAAATTCTTTTTAATCTGTTTTCGGTCGGAAATTTGGCTGTTAATGGATCAAAGTTCAACGATTTGACCTTTGAGAACTCTACTAAACTCCTCCGCCAATTTTGTGTCTAAACACTTGAAGTTTTAAATGTAGGTTACTTGGACATGGATCTAACTTTATAATTTGATTTGACTCTAAAACAATGTATATTAAGGAGTCATAACTGGGGTCAAATTTTAAAAACATTTGACCTCTGCCGTCTCTACCAAATTACTATCAAAGTTCAAAAGATTTGACTTTTGTGGTGTCTAGCAAATTACTCAGCCAATTTTGGGTCTAAACATTTGAAATTCATACATAACGGGCATTCATACAGGCAGCTGGCATTTTAATCATTTTTTTGGCGAAAATTTGGCTGCCAAATGTTCAAAGTTGAAAGAGTTGACCATTGCAGATTCTACGAAATTTATCCGCCAATTTTTAGATCTAAACACTTGAAATTTTAGATGTAGGTTACTTGGACATGGGCAAACATTTTAATTCAATTTGAGTCTAAAACAATAAATGTTAAGGGGTTAAAATTGGGGCCAATTTAAAATAAATTGACCTCTGCAGTCTCTACTAACTTTTCTCTATGGTAGTATAGAAAGCCTATTATACAGAAGGCATTACCGTAGATATCCCCACTTTTATATGATCATAAACAGGATGAATAGCTAGTATACCAATAAAAGTGAAAATGTGTGCGTGTGTGTGTGTGTGTGTGTGTGTGTGTGTGTACATTTCCCTACCAAATAACTCTGAAATA
Organism: Euprymna scolopes; assembly: GCF_053919585.1. Classification (NCBI taxonomy): domain Eukaryota; kingdom Metazoa; phylum Mollusca; class Cephalopoda; order Sepiida; family Sepiolidae; genus Euprymna; species Euprymna scolopes. The sequence continues at coordinate 24,108,263 of NC_136509.1, read as the reverse complement.
AATTTCAGTCTAAAGACTCGAAATTTGACATAAAGAGGTATTGAGATTTGGGAAAATCTTTTTAATCGGTTTTCGGCCAGAAATTTGGCTGTCAAGGGTCAAAGTTCAACGATTTGACCTTTGAAAACTCTACCAAACTCCTATGCCAATTTTGGGTCTAAACACTTGAAATTTTAAATGTAGATTACTACGACATGGATCAAACTTTTTAATTTGATTTGAGCAAAAAACAATAAATGTCAAGAGGTCAAAATTTGGGTTAAAGTTAAAACTTTTTTTGCCTCTCCGGTCTTTATCAAATCACTCGGTCAATTTCTAGTCTAAACATTTGAAATTTTACATAAAGGTATTCAGAGATAGGATAAGCTTTTTTAATAGGTTTGTGTCAGAAAATTTGAGCTGCCAAGGGGTCAAAGTTCAAAAGATTTGACTTTTGCAGTGTCTAGCAAACTATTTAACCAATTTTGGGCATAAACATTTGAAATTTATACATAACAGGCATTCAGACAGCCGGCAAGCATTTTAATCAGTTTATGGGCAAAAATTTGGCTGCCAAAATGTTCAAAGTTGAAAGAGTTTACCATTGCATATTCTACCAAATTTCTCCGCCAATTTTGGGTCTAAACACATGGAATTTTAGATATAGGTAAGTTGAACATGGGTAGAACTTTGTATTTTGATTTGAGACCAAAATAATAAATGTTAAGGGGTCAAAACTGGAGTCAAAGTTAAAATTTTTTTGTCTAAACATTTGAAATCATACATTAAGTGTATTCACACGTAGAACAAGTTATGAACAGTACATAGGGCGCGAGCAAAGCCGGGCTGAACTGCTAGTATATCTACAAAAGTGAAATTTTCTGTGTCTGTGTCTGTGTGCATATACATATATATATATATTTATATATTAGTCCTCGTGCGAAAGCGCAGGACACAAAATGTTTTAAATAATAATAATAATAATAATAATAATAATAATAATAATAGAATAACAATAACAAAGTCTTTCGCTAGCGAGGACTACTATTGAGCGTAGCCAGTTATACACTCCTTTTGGAATTTTCATCTCCATTTTTCTCGTTGTCTACTGAATATTTTTTAATGAAACCTATATGAAATATGTTCCTTATTAAATTGTAAAGATTTTCTATTCTGAAAGAAATTTAAAAAAAATTAATCTAAAAAAGTTATTTTAAAGTTTAAAAAAAAAATTCAGATTTTCTCATTATTCAGACATGTATGACAAAGAGAGAGTTTAAAAAAGAGTTGTAGCGTGAGGAGAATTACAAACTGAAACAGAGAGAATATTCAGAACTGTTATAATACAAAGAGCGGGTTTGCAAAAATGAGTTGTGGTGTGAGGAGAAATACAATCTGAAATAGAGATTAGGAGAGTTTTTATAAACACACAAAACCACATTCATCTTTTTTAAAATCCAAATTAATAAATTAAATAAAATATAATCTTAAAAAGATACGATACAAGTTAGAAAAGCATTTCATCCAAGGCACGAAAATTGTTAAACAAAATGTTTTTACTATAGGCTTTAAAAATAAAGGTACAAGATTCAATTTGAAATTTATTTATCTTCAAAGTGCACTTTTATACATTTTACAAAGTAAGACATTAAATTTTTATACCTTACTTTGTAAAATTTATAAAAGTACACTTTGAAGATAAATAAATTTCAAATTGAATCTTGTACCTTTATTTTTAAAGCCTATAGTAAAAACATTTTGTTTAACAATTTTCATGCCTTGGATGAAATGCTTTTCTAACTTGTATATATATATATATATATATATATATATATATATATATATATATATATATATATATATATATATATATATATAATTTAAAGGAGATTAGAACAATAGTCTAAAGAGCTGAGTGTATTTTAATGTAACAGTGAAATTACTAGTTTAATTAAAATACAGGAAATAGAAAGTGCTCGTTGTAATTTAGATATATAATAAGCTCGATAGTTAAATGTCCTAGAGCTAATTCAATATTAAGTAATGTGATTGATAATTTAAAATTTAAAAATCAAATTATAATTAAATTAAAAATCCGTTTCATAAGAAGGAACAACAACAAAATCAATTTTGATTTTGTTGTTCCTTCTTATGAAACGGATTTTTAATTTAATTATAATTTGATTTTTAAATTTTAAATTATCAATCACATTACTTAATATATATATATATATATATATATATATATATATATATATAGAGAGAGAGAGAGAGAGAGAGAGAGACTTTGCCTCGTTTAAAACAACAGTAAATAGATATAAATATTTAAAATATATTATGTGGTCTGTAATTTGTTTTGAACTGAATAAACGCTTTAAAATAAGTTGAACCACTAACAACTTAGCCAGCTAGGTAGAAAACGAACACTTAGAAATCGATTTTACCTTTTTTAAAAAAACAGTAATTAACTAAAAATATTTAAAAAAAATATTAGGGGGTAATCTCTTTTAAAAACAATATCTCCTTCAAGAATTGTCCTAAAATGTGCGTATACGTTTTTGGTGCCACGCTATTTGTAAATAGTGTTTTTATGTGAAATTCAAGTTTTCACGATATCTGATATTCAACTGTAAGGTTTTATTCAATTGTAACGTGGAAGCACAAAATAGATACAAAACACCCTCCCTTTCCCATGTAAAGAATGGTTTTCAAAATAATAAAATTATTATTTCAGCACGGTACTAAAAATACATTAGTACCTAAAATTTTAATTTGCAATGTGATTATTTTTAAATCATAAAATAAAACGCATATAATAATTTTAAAACTTCATCCGGCTTTATTTTTTATTTGTTAAATATGTGGTTAATTAAAATTAAATTATAATCACATCCTTACATTTGAAATAATAGTGCGATTTAATTCTACCTATTGTTTATTTCAAAATGTAAACAACTTCTGGTTAAATTAATTGATACCGGTGTTGAACGTAAAGACTCCCTTTTTATTTTAACAGAAAGGTTAGTATAAATAGTTACACTGGAAAAACCGTAATATCTGTAAAGTATATTTTTCTTTTTAAATCGATAGTATATCAAAATATATATAAAAAGATATCTCAAATAACTCAGAATAACATGAGCATTATAATTATCACTATTACAAAGGAATTCATTAAATATTTGGCGAAGAAATTTATTCATTCATTATTCCTTATTCCCCCTATCTCTCTCTGTAAAAATCAATGTGCAAGCGATAAGAAAATATAAACCGCTTGAAGTATCATCAACAATTCTAGCAAGCAACCAGTCTGATGCTGTTAGAAACAAAGAGTAGTAGTAACAGTTATAGTAGTCGGGGACAGTTATTAAATGTTATGTTATGATAAAATAGTTGCCCAGTTGAACCGATTTTGTAAAAAAGATTTTTTTAAATCGATATTATGTCAAATTATATAAAATAATATCTGAAATGAAACAGAAGAACATAGAGATTATTATTATCACTATTCCAAAGAAATTCATTAAATATTTGTCGAGGAAATTGAAAATTCGTTCTTTCATGCAGTGCCCACGGCTTCATTACACAATAGTACTCTGTTTAGCCGAACAGTTACTTGCCGACTAATCAGGATATACAATACATTTAGTTGGGGGATAAATATATATACGAGATGTATCTAATAGATAATATTTTTCTTTTGTTTATTTTTATTTATATAATTGTTTTCTGGACATGTATTTGGATATTTTCATAAATTGTTTGTTTGATATAAATCACGTTTTATTTCTTTTTTTTTTAGTGAAACTTTATTATTTCTTCATCAAATCTTCTTTAAAGGACTCTCTGCACGTTTAGAAAATTGGCCAACTTTAGTTTTGGATGAGTATTGCATATATAAATATATTTATATTCTCGTCGATTTCGACGTATGAGGTCCGTCACAACTAAGAGCATTTGGAACTCTACACAGATAATTTGGTTATAATGGTGAAGGCTTTGTGTAGAACAATCCATACTTTTTGGTTTAACTGCTTATGCGGACACAAGACTGAAAAGATAGTAAACATAAGGTTTTTACACCACAATACTTTTCTTCTCTTAGACACGTGTCTTAACGAAGACGAAAACTGAGCGTGCATCTCTCCAAGTGGATTAAACGCGTGCCAGATAGTAATCTGGAAATTTCTACGTCCCAACGCAGTAAATGCAGCGCTCAGCAATCCCGAATGGTCACTCATCTTATTCTAGCCAGACCCAACGTTACTAAACTTCGGTTATCTGGCAATATATATATATATATATATATATATATATATATATATATATATATATATATATATATATATATATATTATATTTATTCGAGGGCAAACAGTTACATTTGGTCGCTACAAACAATCATTTGCTTCAGTCAATGAGACTTCGAAAATCTCAAACCTAATATATATATATATATATATATATATATATATATAAAAGCCGCAAGAACTTTCCTGTCAATATATATATATATATATATATATATATATATATATATATATATATATATATATATATATATATATACTAGCAATCGGTTCCCGGCGTTGCCCAGGTGTTTTGAGGTTAATGCTGAGAAAAAAAAACGGTCAATTTTTTTAAACTTTGACCCCTATTATGACCTCTTAACATTTATTGTTTAGGGATCAAGTAAAGTTAATAAGTTAGATCCATGTCCAAGGAATCTATATCTAAAATATCACGTGTTTAGACCCAAAATTGTAGGAGGAGTTTGGTAGAGTTCTCAAAAGTCAAATCGTTGAATATTGACCACTTAATCGCCAAATTTCTGTTGAAAACCTATCACATCGATTTTCCCAAATCTCAGTACCCTGTATATCAAATTTCGAATCTCTAGGCTTAAAATTGACAGAGTTTTAGCGTAGGGAAATGCACACAGACGCACAGACACACACAGACACTATCACTTATATATATATAAACATAAACATTATATATATAAGGATAATAGTACGCCATATATATAACAAAAGACCATTATTTACTCAAGTGAAAGGAAAACCCGGGGGAACTTTACCCAAAAATAAATCTATATTTTTTTTTGTGTATTGATAGTCTTATAAGCGAGTAATTATTAAATCAGCCACCTTGATTCTTAACCAAACAGAAAGTTCTAGTTGGGGGATTTCCCACTTTTTTTATGATAGCGAGGCCAAATTTCGCGAATTTGGCCTTTTTTAAAAGCAGTTTGGCCTTCAAAAGTTCTGTTTGGACTTTTTCTTCACCGATGAAATCTGGAGACGCGACGGGAATTTTCGGGGAAAAAATGTTGTTACTATGCACATCTATGTATTGAAATACAATTTGTGGCAAAATTTCAGGAAAAACTAATGGATGGTTCTCTCGCAATAGTCCGGACAATTCGCTAAATTATCTCGTCAAAACCTTAAATCTCGAATTTTTGTGCATTTTTTTTTGGGGGGGGGGGCTAATTTGGCATAATAGTGTCCATTTAATAGTATTATCTTGAATAAATAAAAAAATAAGGAAAAGTACCAAAAAAAAACAAACAAGAACAACGAAAGTGTGCGGTATTTTTAAAAGTTTTATTGCGTTGTTTTTATTTACTTTTTTTATTTCATCGGTGAAGAAAGAGGCCAAACAGAAATTTTGAAGGCCAAACTGCTTTAAAAAAAGGCCAAATTCGCGAAATTTGGCCTCGCTATAAAAAAAAAGAAGGGAAATCCCCCTACTTGAACTTTCTGTTTAATTAATAATGACTCACTTGTAGCGTTGATTTTTTTCTTTTTTCGCTATAAAAAAATAACTACTTGATGAAATTACGTGATTTTTTTCTGTAGGAAAACTTTATCCCATGACGAGTACGTACAATATTTTTTTTTAAAAATATTTCCATTTTTTAATGTCAATGGAAAACTGCACAAGTACCCAAACCCGAAATGTAAAGACCATGAGTGAACGCGCGTTGTTGTTTTTTTTTTTTTAGTTTAGTTTCATAATGGCGGCCGTGATGTCGGAGGTTCGATTGTTATATTGTAGTTTCGTATTTTTTTAATTTGTAAATCGCAAGTTAGGAAAAAATTAAACCCTTCCAAGATGGACAATAAATAAAGCCATAATATTTTATGGTAAAGTTAAGAGCCTACGAACCATAGTTTTTTAGGAGATGTGATTATTGGATTAACCAATCAGAAATCGTCTTGGCACACACATCTCTGTTTATATATATATATATATATATATATATATATATATATATATATATATATATATATATATATATATTGACAGGAAAGTTCTTGCGGCTTTTAACTTTTAAATTCAGATGAACATATCAGTTAAAACAAAAATTTAATAATCAAAATAAGCACTGTCAGAATTAACACATGTTTGCCAACGCAAACCATGTGTATTTATGCCAGGAACGTAAAAATCTTGCGTTCTGGTGACGATGAAGACGATGAAGTCGCCAATAGCATTTATGATAAGGCTTAAGTTTTTGAAGCATTTCTCACGCAAAAAGTTGTCAAGATGCCTAGAAAAATGATTGTCGGTAAATAAGTAGTCAAATTCGTTCAACTTCTGCAGGATCGTTTTAGCAACGTGCGCTCGTGGAGGAGAATTGGGCCTTTTCTGTTGTTGTTGTTGTTGAAGTTTCTGATGCTTTTCATCCATTTGTTGACAGTACTTGACCATCGTAATCGTTTCGCTTGCATTCAAAAAACTCTAATGGATGAGACCGGTGGCAGACCATCAAACAGTCAGCATGACCTTCTTATGGTGGAACTCTGGTTTCGGGAAGCGTCGTGGATCTTTATCGGCGTCCAACCACTGAGCTAAGCGTCGCCGGTTGTCGTAAAGAACTCACTTTTCATCGAAAGTCACAATCCGGTCGAGAAATGAGTCGTTCTTGTTGCGTAAAAAATAGGAAAGATGCCACTTCATATAGGCGTATCTTTTGGTTGTCGTTCAGTTCGTGAGGTATCCATTTATAAAGTTTGTTTTGTCTTCTCAATCTCTCGCAAGTGGTTGAAAATCGTCGTATACGTAACGTCTAATTTGGAAGCAAGTTATTCAACAGTTGTGCGTGGATTGGCTTCGACTAAGATTCTTAATTGATCATTGTCAACATCTGATGGCTGACCATTACGCTCATCATCTTCAAGACTCTCGTCGCCGCCATGAAATTTCTTAAACCACCATTGTACTGTGTCTTCAGTATAGTTCCTGAACCAAACACTTCGTTGATATATCGAGCTGTTTTAGCAGCTTTTCGGTCTAACTTGAATTGAAATTAAAAAAAAAAATGTGTAAATCTGTTTTGTTTCCTCTTGTATACAACGTTTTGAAAAGAAGAAACTTGTTTTAAAACGATTGTAAATTAAACAATTAGATAGAGCGAAAACGGTTTTTAGAATGATATATAAAGTAAAGGTATTATAACGAAAACTTATTTGAAATCAAAATAAAAGCTTCCGCAAAAACATTGTCAACCTAATACATACGTATGTATTGTTATAAGGTTTATTGAAGAAAAAAGATTAGTCTTCATTAAGTTATGAAGAATGAGCAACCAGTATTAATGCAATACAACATTTCAACGTGTGAGTTTTTACACCTGTCTGATCGAACTTAATTTTCATTGCATCCTGTGATAATTACTAGTGGCTTGTAGGTTTCTACGAATCAATACTTATTTTGTAACTGAGTTCGACTCTTTCAACTGGCAACACTTTTTATTTCCCATACTGACGAGAACTGAAGTTCGAAACGCACGTGTCTGTATGTTAAAAATGAATATTAATATTTTTTATAAAAATATTATCGTTGTCTGGAAGAAGTCAGTCACATCTCTTGAAAGCTTGAATTTGAAATTTTCAGAAAACCGCGATATAAATTTTATATTAAAATAAAACTAAATTTTAAAAATTATTTTTTGTTCTGAGATTTTCCTTGGCAACTACTCTTATCAAAGAAAAATACCTTGTAATTTTGTTTTTGCTTTTTCCTTTTTTTTTTTTTGCCTTGTTGCTATGTTCGGGGGTTGTAGCCAGTAAAAGAGAAAAAATTTGTATTCGGTCTTGTTGACGATTTTATCAAAGCCAAATCCGATGTGTCCTACGTGGTTAGCACGAAAATTTAAGAAAAAATCGAGTATTGCTATTTTCTAAAGTGTTAAAATCAAACCTTATGAAAAAAAATGTGATTACATCCTTCTATTCAGTAGTGGATATGCAGTAAAAAGTAGACCAAAACAAAGCAAACTTTACTTGTTGTTAAACAAGTAAAATGAACTAACTCAATAAAGGTTTGACATTCCCTAAAACATATAAACCCAAACTAAATATTAAAGCAAAGCGCTGATATGAAACGGACGCAGCCAGAAGTATTGATATACTGTAAAGTAGGTAAATTAATGCAAAAAGGATTGATATGTCATTAATGGACAAATTAATACAAAAGGGAGTTGGCATGATGAAAAATAGACAAACAAATAAGAAAGGGATAATATACCCTACAAAATGCTAAAAAGCATTGTAAGAGTCAAATAGCCACAGGCAAAAGAAGGCATACTGAAATAACCAGGAAACATATTGAGTCGCAGAAATTAGGAACTCGCGATTTCTGAAAAACTTATAATAGTGTTGTAAATAGTGGGTAATCAATAGTTCCTCCACTATCCAACAACCATGAGGCCGACAACCAACAAGGCTGCAACTAACAAGGCTGATCTGATTGCCAAAGCGATATTAGTATTAAAGAAGCCTGATAAAAGAAATGACCCGCTCAACTATCGCCAGCCTCTCCACTAAAATCTGTGAACAATAAATCAGTCAAACTCTAGTCCACCACCCTGTAAAAGCTAAGCTACTTTCTAACAGTATGGAGACAAGCTAGGTCTACTGCAGATAGTTAATCGTCATTTCTGAACGCATATACAATGCACTGAATAAAGCAAGGGAAGCTAGTTTGTTCTATATCTGTGCCTAAATATAAAAGCAATATGAACGTAAATTCTATAAACTGGGCTTCGTTCTTAAAACTACCCGTCTGTGGAACTCTGTCCCGGTGGCATGCTTCCCAGCTGACTACAATATAGTCGTCTTCAAGCTCAATGTAAAACAATTCTTGTCCCCTAAATAATCTATTTCTACCCATTTCCACCAATAACTATTAATATGCTGTTATCTCAATGACTATCGCACACTTATTAACCTTTATCCTCGAGTGGCTTTCGGGCCTAGATAAGTGGCGAAAAGAAATGTCTTCTATTGGACTGCTGAACATTTGAATCCCTCGTTTCCTGCCTCCCCGATTTTACTGGCATGCAGAAGTTTAAATGTAACGTGAAAAGACAGCTCACAATGTAACTCCCACAATCCCATATTAAACATGATCTCAAATACAGATGGAAACGATAAAGTTGTCGTCCTAAAGAAAACAACACTGCAGATTTATTTTAAAACTTTTATTAAAAAAAGTCAATTCAGGTAACTTGATTATGTAGTAGAGCTGACATCTATTGAATGTAGCCATCTTCAGCCTTAATCACCGCCTCGATACGGGTCCGGAACTGGGAGCATGTCTTTTCCACAAGCGCTGGCGGCAGCTCAGCGAATACTCGGCAGATGAAGGCGATCAGGCTGGCTTTGGTGTTGTGGAAGGTCATGTTGGTGATGTTCTCGACGTATGACCGAAAGAAGTAGTCCAGCAGGTTCAGGTCGGGGGAGGAGGAGGGTCAGTGAGAAAAGGATACAAAATTGAAGCTCTCCTTCTTAAAGCCAAGCCTGGGTGTCTTTGGACTTGTTGGCCGGCTCTGCCAGCGGCCCCTTGATTGCACCAGGGGATCACCACACTCTTCAGCACATCCAGGTACACTTTGGTGTTGACTTTTAAGCCGAATTTGAAGATATGAGTTGGCATAATGTGGCCCTCATTTGAAACCACACTAAAGACCATAACCGTGAACGGAAACTTTATTTTCATCACCTTGAGCACGTCCCTGTTATTCGTGGCAATCCAGCGATCCTTTTTGAGGGTGCTGGAAATGGTCCTGTTGTCATAAATTGGACCGGTAGAGAGCATTAGTTGTACAGCTGCGCGTCTTTGCCCTAGCTCGTTGAATATTGTGTCATTTTAGACATAATTGAAGCTCCTATCGCTTCTGGGATTTGTACACAGCTGGCTAAATAGTATATGATTTGCAATAAATAAATAAATAAATAAATAAATAAAGAAAGAAAACCGGTTTTTATCAAACGGAAATCATCATTCCACCCTCTGGTCGCAATGTTTGTGTTGAAAATGAGTAACAAAAAAAAATATATAAAAAAATAAATATATATTGATTAGAAAAGTAAATATATATTGATTACAAAAATAAATATATATATATTGATTACAAAAAAAAATATATATATTGATTACCAAAATAAATATATATATATATTGATTACAAAAATAAATATATATATATATTGATTACAAAAATAAATATATATTGATTACAAAAATAAACATATATATATTGATTACAAATATATATATATATATATTTATATATATATATTGATTACAAAATAAATATATATTGATTACAAAAATAGATATATATAGATTACAAAAATAAATATATATTGATTACAAAAAAATATATACATATTGATTACAAAAATATATATATATATTGATTACGAAAATAATATACATTGATTACAAAATAAATATATATATATATTGATTAAAAATATATATATATATTGATTACAAAATTAAATATATATTGACTACAAAAATATATATATATATATATTGATAACAAAAATAAATATCTATTGATTACAAAAATATATTTGTATATTGATTACAAAAAATATATATATTGATTAAAAAATTAAATATATATATATATTGATTACAAAAATAAATATATATATATATATTGATTAAAAAAATAAATATATATTGATTAAAAAATAAATATATATTGATTAAAAAAATAAATATATATTGATTACAAAAATAAATATAAATATATTGATTACAAAAATAAATATATATATATATATTGATTAAAAAAATAAATATATATTGATTACAAAATAAATATATATTGATTAAAAAAATAAATATATATTAATTACAAAAATAAATATAAATATATTGATTACAAAAATAAATATATATTGATTACAAAAATAAATATATATATATTGATTACAAAATATATATATATATAGATTGTTTACAAAAAATATATTGATTACAAAAATAAATATATATATTGATTACAAAGATAAATATATATTGATTACGAAAATAAATATTTATATTGATTACAAAAATAAATATATATATATATTCATTAAAAAATTAAATATATATATATATATATTGATTACAAAAATATATATATATATCGATTAAAAAAATAAATATATATTGATTACAAAAATAAATATATATATATTGATTAAAAAATTAAATATATATTGATTACAAAAATAAATATATATATATTGATTACAAAAAATAGATGTATTGATTACAAAAATAAATATATATTGATTACAAAAATAAATAAAGAAATTTATATATTGATTATAAAAGTAAATATTAATTGATTACAAAAATAAATATATATATATTGATTACAAAAATATATATATTGATTACAAAAATAAATATATATTGATTACAACAATAAATATACATATATTGATTAAAAAATGAAATATATATATATTGATTACAAAAATAAATATATATATTGATTAAAAATTAAACATATATATATATTGATTACAAAAATAAATATATATATATTGATTACAAAAATAAATATATATATATTCATTACAAAAATAAATATATATTGATTACAAAAGTATATATATATTGATTACAAAATTTAATATATATATATTCATTACAAATATAAATATATATTGATTATAAAAACATATCTCTTGATTACAAAAAGAAATATATATTAATTACAAAAATAAATATATGTTGATTACAAAAATAAAGATATATTGATTACAAAAATAAATATATATATATTGATTACCACAATATATATTTTTATTTAAAAAATAAATATATATATATTGATTACAAAAATATATATTGATTACAAACATATATATATTGATTACAAACATAAATATATATTGATTACAAAAATAAAGACATATATATATTGATTACAAAAATAAATATATATATTTATTACAAAATAAATATATATATATATATATTGATTACAAAAATAAATATATATATATTTTGATTACAAAAATAAATATATATATTGATTACAAAAATAAATGAATATATATTTTGATTACAAAAATAAATAAATATATTGATTACAAAAATAAATATGTATACATATTGATTACTAAAATAAATATATATATATTGATTACAAATATATATATATATATATATTGATTACAAAAATAAATATATATATTGATTACAAAATTAAATATATATATATATTGATAACAAAATAAATACATATATTGATTACAAAAAATATATATTGATTACAAAAAATATATATATTGATTACAAAATAAATATATATATTTTGATTACAAAAATAAATATATATATTAATTAAAAAAATAAATATATATATATATATATATTGATTACAAAATAAATATATATATTGATTACAAACATCAATATATATATTGATTACAAAAATAAATATATATATTGATTACAAAAATAAATAAATATATATATATTGATTAAAAATGTATATATATATTGATTACAAAAATAAATATATATATATTGATTACAAAATAAATATATATATATATATTTATTACAAAAACATATATATTGATTACAAAAATAAATATATATTGATTACAAAAATAAAGATTTTTTGATTACAAAAATAGATATATATATATATATATTGATTACAAAAGTATATATATATTGATTACAAAAATAAATATATATATATTGATTACAAAACAAAATATATATTGATTACAAAATAAATATATATTGATTACAAAAATAAAGATATATATATTGATTACAAAAATAAATATATATTGATTACAAAAATAAATATATATTTATTACAACAATAAATATATATATATATTGATTACAAAAATAAATATATATATATTTATTACAAAATATATATATATATATTGATTACAAAAATAAATATATATATTGATTACAAAAAAAATATAAATATATATTGATTACAAAAATAAATATATATATATATTGATTATAAAAAATATATATTGATTACAAAAATATATATATATGTTGATTACAAAATATATATATATATTCATCACAAAAATAAATATATATATATTGATTACAAAAACAATAAATATATATATTAATTACAATATATATATATATATTGATTACAAAATATATATATATATATATATTGATTAAAAAATATATATATTGATTACAAAAAAAAAATATATATTGATTACAAAAATAAATATATATATATATTCATTACAAAAACGCAAAACTTTGCGATCTCAGAATTGACTCTTTTGCTTTGGTAAACAAACAAACAAACAAACAAACTAAAAAACAAGAGCTGCATTGGTTGCTAAGATACCGTAAGCATGGCAACCAACGCAGTAAAAGGAATTCCTTGAAGATTTGAGAGAAGGAGTTGATGTTTTCTTTTGAAAAAGATATTGATGACATCGTTTTGCTTTTAAAATTAGGGTAGAGTCGTCTTAGCGGCAGTGTCAAGTTGCCAGTTGCAAATATTTTACATTGCTGCATTGATGACGTAACACGCACACACACACACACACACATACACACACACACACACACACACACACACACACACACAAACACACACACACACACACACACATATATATATATATATACCGTATATACCGTTAAAACGGGAAAAAGTTATAGCACGTTGATTTAAAATGACTGCTTTACGCCAAATTAATGATTGAATATACGGCATAATCAAGCTGACACCGGTTCCGCCAGATAACCGGTTAAGCAACGTTGAGCATGATCAGTACTTAAATGGGTAACTATTTGGAAATTCCAGGCGCTGTATGTGTTCTCTGCTTATCTCAACATTGTTTCCAGCCGGCCTGGACTTCTTACCAATCAAGCAGTGCCTATTCAGTCAGTCTTGGACCTCTCCTTGCCACTGGACTCCAGCAGGGACGATTCATGAGAGGTGTGGTGTGGGATTACGCAAATTTTGCCTCATAATTGCATGCGCAACTACCCTTACAAGAGTGTCTACTGTCTTTTGAGATTGAACGGAGGCATCCAATGGTTGAATACGGTAAAATTTATGCCTATTTTTGCATAAAATATTAACCCCTATTAAGTCCTAACTTTGCAGCAAATAGATGTTATTATATTTAATTCGCTGCACCTTACCATAAGAAAGTATTTTCTGAGAAAACTTCTAAAGCAAACGTTCGAAAGTAGTTCCGAAAGTAAAGTCTTTATTTTTTAAAATTACATTTTCACCTCAAACAAGATACATCGCCACATTGATATAGGGGGCTACTATCTGGGACATAAGCTACAGGGGTACTATGCAGGGAGTTGGGCAGCAAGATGTCGGTTCGCGTTACACTTGAACTTCTGCATGTCAGTACAGTTGGGGAAGCAGGGTCCTGGAAGGGAATGCCAAAATCTAGCGGTTCTGGGGAAGAAACTACTGGAGTAGAAGGCTCTCTTACATATAGGGATCTCTACTGTGAAAGGGTAGGATTTAGTTGCTTGTTGTGTCTGTCGGTGGTATTTACGTCGAGGGGGTACAAGTGCTTGCAGTTCGTCAGAGCATTCACCGTTAAAGTACTTGTAGAACAGGCAGAGGGATGCAACATTTCGTCGATGGGACAGAGGCTGACGCTTAGATGACAGTTCAGGACCTATCAGGTTGGCGACTCTTTTTTGAAACTTGTCTAGGAGCGAGAGACTAGTAGCAGATGCACCAGCCCAAATATGGCAATACTCCATACATGGGCGAATGGTGGCCTTATAGAGGTACAGGATACTTTCGGGCGTTAGTAGCTTTCTAGCACGGTAGAGAGAACCTACCTTCTTCGTAGCGATCCTGGCAATACTCTCAATGTAATTGTTCCAACTCATGTTTCCTGTGAACGTCAGGCCGAGGATTTTAAAAGATGTACTTTCAGATAAAGAGTCTTTGGGCATTGCTATTGGTGGTAGAGAATGTTTCTCCTATTATTTTAACTCAAAAAGCTGAAGGACTTCGAAAATGGGAGTGGTGCCATTAAAACAAGCAACCTTTTGTGTTCTAAACTTTTTTTACTACATAGTGACAACTATCTTGAATGCACTTTTGCCTGGAATTCAATGACACATCTCTGCTTCTACACACGTCCATAACCGGGGTTGTTTTCATAGAGTCCCACACAATCAATATCTGCAACAGAGGGATTAAACATTCAGGTCTTAAATATTCATTCATGCGGAATAAAAACAGGAAACATTACTTTTGAAATGCCTCTCGTACTAAACATTTTAGCTCATAAAACAGGCAAAAGTTATGAGACGTTGACTTAGAAAGAGTGCCTTATGCCAAATTGATCATTGAATATGTTTAAATTTGTGCTCATTTTTGCATTTAGTACTGATCCCTATTAGTCCCTATAAATCCCTTACTGTGCATCAGATACGATCTTTTCTGATAGGATATTTTTTATTTGAATAAAGTCTCATCAAATATTATAATACCTTAATATTTAATTTGCTATTATAGCAAATGTCCATACAAAATTTCAGTCAGATCGGTCAAATAGTTTGCTAAATTTTTCTTAGTTTGTTTGTCAGGCTGTCTGTTTCACTTTTCTCAGAAACTACTCTGTTGATCTAGTAGAAATTTTGTATGAACCTTTGTTATGATAAAGTGTAGCAAAGTAAATATTATGGTATCGTTTTTTCTTACAAAACACCCTGAGATTTCCTCTAATTTCTGTTAGGATTATCTTACGCTCATATAAACCACAGAAGTCAAAATCTCTCTGTCTGCTAGGTTTCCGATCGTCTGACACTCATTGCCATGACAACGCTTAACCCACTTTCAACTCTACGTTCTCTTATTTTTCTTTTCTCCAAACACTTTCAACTTTACATCTGGGAAAAATGGAAGCGTTACTTTGGCTGTCTTCAAATTTTTGAACTACAGATTCTGACGTTTTGTTTTTCTATTTCAACTACTGAGGCGAGCACCTGCTGTTTGTTCATTTACCTGCAAATAATAACCTCCATTACACTGGACTTCTTTAAATATGGTTGGTTATTTTTTATCTTAATATTGAACTCTGAATAAACTGTTCGCATGAACTATTTTCCATATTTATATTCTCATGTTTTTTTTTATTTAAAAGTTTTATGACTACAACTCATAAAACTTTTAGTTTCATCCTATGCAGTAACCAGCAAATACATAGAAATGCTAAAATTTTGCTAACATTTTTTACCCTGATGAGAAGAATTACCAATCTTTGAAACTCCGCGGATTAAGGAGTATCTAGCTACCAGCTTTGGAGTATTCTGCCGAATAATAAAAATGTTTTGTAAACTTCTACTTTACAGCTCTTTTAATTATTTATTGGGCTTTTTCATTTGGTTAGGACTAAGATATAAATAACTATATTTATATTTAGTTTTGGAATTTGCTTTTTAGCTTTCCTGCATATATATATATATATATATATATATATATATATATATATATATATATATATATATATATATATATATTACATGGGAGTAACCACTTATAAAGGCCCGGAGACCACTCGAGGTAAGGGTTATTGCGTGTACAGTAATTAATGGGATAATATCGTAGTAATCGTTAGTAATGGAGATTTGATAAATTAGATTACTTAAGGGGGCAGTTTATCAGGAATTTGTTTATGTTGGACTTGAAGACATCCAAGTTGAAGTCAGGTGGGAAAAAGGCAAACGGAAGGGAGTTCCACATGCGCGCAGTTCTAAGAAAGAAGCCTTTTTAATGGAATCTACGTTTTGATTTAGGCACAGAAAAAGAATGGATAAAATTATTGACAGTGGCTTCAGCTACTGGTGTTTTTCGTCAAAGATTGGCGAGGGGGGACCAGAGATTGGAGCTCAGACGAGCACTTGGCATGGACATAACGATAAAACAAAGACAGGCTCGCAACGTCTCTTCCTGTGGCAGAGAGGTTGCAGGGAAGAGAAAAGGGCACCGTGCACTAAGCTACGAAGTCTATTTTGTACTCTGTCAAGACAGGATAAGCTGTTTTAGCAGCTCCTGCCTAGATGTGTCAGCAGTACTCAATCCTTGGACGTACTTGGCTTTTATATAGATAGAGAATTGCATAATCAGTGAGATATCTTCTGGGGCGGTAGAAGGATCCCACCATTTTTCTAGTGACCTTGGCAACAGATTTGATGTAGGTGTTCTATTTCAGATCAGGAGTAAAGGTCAATCTTAGAAGCTTGTCAAAACATGGAGTCTCCCCAAGACAAGACCAACCCATTTCAATATATATATATATATATATATATATATATATATATATATATATATATATATATATATATATATACTAGCAAAAGTACCCGTCGTTGACTGGGTTCAAAAACAGCCTACAGAAAATGGACTCTGATTTATGAAAGTATGATAGGTTATGAAAAGGAAGGGTTGTAAAGAGATAGCTTCGAATTTGGGGGCATCAAAACCAAAGCAAAATATGATGAAAGTAAAAATAAAATAAATAAACCCCATAGTTTATTATACCATACCTGTTCACACTGAAACACTTATCACAATATTCTGTGGATCTATAGTAAAAACCCTTGTAAAACTTTGTGACATATTTCCATTCTATGGAGGTCAGGTGCGAACGAACACCCCATAATTTTATTATACAATATTTCTTTAAACTGAAACATAATTATCAAAGTATACTTACGCAGATAGATATGAAAAGTCTTTATTAAAGTTTGTGCCGATTTCCATTCTATGGAGGCCAGGCGCGAACGCAGACCCCACAATTTTATTATACCATCCCTATTTAAGTTAAAACATACTTATCAAAGTATTCTTATGCACATCTATACCAAAAACACTTGTAAACGTCTTTTTTTTTTAATTTTTAAATTTTTTCTTTCCATACTTTGTGGACCAGGCGCGAACGCAGACCCCACAATTTTAATGAATCATCATTATGCCAGATCAAACATAGTCATTCCTGTGTCTCGATAATCTTCTATCATTATATGTGATCAGTTTTCTATAATAGTCAACCATATAGGAGTCTATCTGTGATCAGACACACACACAGACGTTTAGGTTTCTATCTATCTATCTATCTATCTATCTATCTATCTATCTATCTATAAGTGAATGTGTGTGTGTCTGTGTACATTTCCATACGCAATAACTCTGTCAATTTCCAGCCTAAAGACTCAAAATTTGATATACAGAGTACTGAGATTTGGGGAAATCGATGTGATCGGTTTTCGGCCAGAAATTTGGCGATTAAGAGGTGAAAGTTCAACGATTTGACCTTTGAGAACTCTACCAAACTCCTCCGACATTTTTTTTCCTTTACAGAAATCATTGGCTTGCGTCTTGCAACATATCCTCGCAAATTAAATTCCTTTAATCTGTTCTGGACAGTAGGAAGAGAACACTTTTTAAGAAGATTGCACTGTTGTTGGATTTGGGGAGCCGTTTTAAATCTGTTTCTTAGGCTCCAGATCTTTATAGCATTGTCTTCCTTGTTAGAAGTAACTCTAGTATGACCAGATTTAGGGACATCATGACCACTGCCGGTATTTTGGTGCTTTTGCACAGTCTTTCGTATCGTTTTCTCATCACATTTCAATCTGTGGCAGATTTCTCGAATGGATAAACCAGAAAGGTGGAGATTAATGAGCTCCTGACGATCACTAAGAGAAAGTCGTGGCATATGGACTAAATGTTACGTTATATAACTTGTAACAGCAGCAATTACGATTAGAGATGCTTTGTTGCCTGTTGGTGGATAGTTTAAACTGATTTAGAGGCGATAATTAAAACTGGTTTTAAGCGAATTTGTTGCTGCGGACTTTCTTTTTGCCTCCTCAATTTTAAGTTATTTTATAAAATTGATGCGAACACTAGAATATTTCAATGAAATGTCAAATATGAACTTGTAAAATTATAGAGAAATAAAACGCGAATCAAATGAGGTATAGTTTGTTTAAACAGTTACATTAAATTTAGCTTATATTTGCAGTTTTTGAACAAAATTACAAGTGCAGACTTTCTTTTTGCCGGCACTGCACACGCGCGTTCGTATGTGTAAATGTGCCTCTGTTCTTTAGTTGAGATTTTTCATAAGTGAAATCACTGACTGCCACCTATTTATAATGCATTGCTTTTTGTGTTAACAAATTGAGCTCTTAGGGAATTGAAAATGTTTACATTGAAATGTTGCCCACTCTCAGTAGATGCTGAGTAATAGCTAAGAGGTTCGAAGCGCCAGCAATCATCTAGACGGTTGAGTCACAACTGCGACTTGATGCTCTTGCTTGCTTCGCCATACTAAAATGCTGTTATATGCCGAAACAGTCTTTCTGTAGGGAGGATGGGTCTATCTGCAAAGTCTAGAAGCGGAATCGGGAATCGGAAATATCTGAACTTTTGGTAGTATCGAAATGGGATAAATTTGTACCTATTTGTCGATGCTAATATTGTTTCTCTATTGCTGGTATTAATCATAAAATGCTAAATATATATCTTTTTTGTATAATTTTAAACTACCAGTAAAATAAAAATCAATAAACTCTCGCAAGTGTATTTTGATATTTGCGAATATATATGTACATAGTAGATGGATTTTAAAGGTAATTCTAAAATTTATGCATATAACAAATAGGGTAAACTTGATAATTAAATATTTAGAGATTAAAAAAAAATTGAAATCGGTAATTGTATCGGAATCGGGAATTTAGAAAAGCATCACTAACTGTATCGGCACCGGAAAAATATTGGAATAGAAAAAGTAGAATTTGGCCTTCAGGCTGAGATCCGAGTGTAGTACCTGTTCTAATGCTACAATTAAGTTTGTCTTTAGTCAATGTAAGAAAACCCTTTCTATACTAAGGCAATTTTTATTTTTGCCTACTGCCAGAGTGCCTTTCTTGGGGAGCTAGTTTAGCCCCATATTAAAAATGACCTTGTTTCACCTATTGTTCTCGTGGGGAAGCGATTAAGTACAAACATTGGAATCGTCCCAGATATATTGTATAAAATACAGTGTTAGCGCTAGTTATTGTTATTGAGCACTATTCATGATGATTTTGTTGGCATTCGTTTCTCCGATATCTTTCTATAATGAATTCTTTTTAGAATGATATCGGGCACGTGAAGTTTGCCAACATCCCTAAGTGAAAGTGATTCCGTGGAACGAACTAGGTTCGAACTTGGCACACCAGGCTATCACCACTAAGCCACCGTCTCCTTACTGTTCGTGTTGGATTTTTTTTTTTTTTGCATTCTATGCCATCTATTTATGTAAGTGTTTGCATTGGCTTCCGAATGTGTATGCACATTGGCTCATTAATATTTGCACGCATGCGTATTGGTGGCTGTTAATTTCAGCCTCGTTCTGGGACTACGTTCGTCCTTGTTTTGAAACTGCTTTTTGCCATTCTTTACGAGACTCGCACGTGTACTTCTCTTACTCTAATCTTCAACCTGCTTTGTATTTGTTTTTAAAAAACTTTTTTTTTTTCCTTTTCTAAGTACGGGATGTAGTGCGTGAGAATGTATTATGCCACTTCCGAATCCACCGCCGAGTTATGCAGAAGAGCAACAAATATGGCGTATTTATCTAATCTTAGTCATTCACCCTCCACCCACGACCCTATAGAAAAAAAAAACGTGAAAGAAAGATAAAAATAAATTCTAAAAACCTTGACAATAGAAATAACAATGGCTGTAACAAAACAGACACACGACAAAAATAAAAAAACAAAACAAAAAAAAACACCCCCCCCAAAAAAAACACGCGCACACAGAAAATGTTCCCCGTTGAAATAACTGCTGATATATGCAAAACCCGACAGAAACAGAAACGTTACTTTTAGTACTTGCTTGTTTATCTTGGAAGTTAGAGCAATAAATAAATAAATAAATAAATAAAATAAAATAAAATAAAATAAAATGATGCGTACCTTGTTTCTATTAAAAAATATATTTTTCCTTATAATTTTGTTTTAGCTGGGCAAGACATTCGCCCACTGCTTCATACAATACAACGGAGAAATATTTTAAAGTTCTTAACCGTCTTTTAAAGTGCAATTGTATGTATCTTTCTTGCACTTGGTTCACCGGGTATATTCGCCAGATAGTTTTTGAAATTGATTTTAATGAGTCTGGTTGCTCCTATAATTAAGAGAATGATGAAGATCTTCCTAAGATTCCAATTTCTTTTCATGTCGTACATCAGACCTTGTTTCGTTATCTTTTTCCTCTTAGCTCTATTTAATCCAGCATCATTGGGGATACTAATTTATATTAAAAAAAACAAAAAAACAAACATTTTTTTTACTGTAAAAATCACAGAAAACAAAGAACAGTGCCACTAAGTCGTAAGAGGCTGCTATTTTAGGACCAGAATTGCAGAGATACTATGTAGAGAGTTGAACATAGTAAGGTTACTTCCTGTCCCATATCACTATGTCAGGTTTTATAGCTGCGTTTTCAAGGTACGTAGTTGTAGGAATTACATAGACATAGTGGATGGTGTATGGCTTATTTCCCAACTGTTCTTTATACAGGGTGCGGCAGAAATATCTTTCACATTTTGACTTGCGATTTTCCAAGTCGCGCTAATGCAATCATTAATTTGTATGGATGAAATTGCATATTAGTGTGTAGAATTTTTCTGTTTCACCAGACAATCCCAAGGCCAAAGCATGTTTAGGAGACTGAGTAAGAGAAAGTCTCACAGCTTGAATACTGTCTGGCGTTCGAGCGCTTCGAGGCCTTCCAGGTAACTTTCTTCAGACAATTCTCACCCGGAACTGTAGAGATTCAACTCTATCTGAAATTAGCAGTTTCAATCCTACCCAAAGCTATTCAGAGGCTTACTTGGGCCAAAAACGTGGTGAGACGGCAACAACTATGGATGTCATTAATTGCTGAGAATGAACTAGGAGATTCGGAGTTCCTATAGCGTCGCGGTTACCACCTGACGAAGGCCAGAGGAATAGTTGGCCGAAACATCGTGAAACAACTAAAAAGACGAGGAAAATAGTCCGCAATAAATTAAAACTTAATAAATAATACTAATCTCAATAATTAATTCCAATTAAATAATAAAAAGCAGAAATAGACTTGCAACATGTCTTCTGTGAGAGAGAAAAAGTAGGAAGGCGGAAAGACCCTCGCTCATTAGATTTCGGAGACGGGATTGCACTCTTTCCAGGTAAGAAAAAGGTACTGCGTTCTATTACTCATATACGATGAATCGTTTAAAGTCGGTATTAAAGAATTGATATGCCGTAAAAATGCCAACAAATAAAGAGACAATTTCAATTGAAAGACTCTCATGCAAAATTAATGTTTATTCGAGATTCTTTTTTGTTACTTTCACCTTAAAAAAGGCATATTGTCACTTGGACGTAAGAGGTGTTACCAAGTAGGCAATCAAACTCTATTTCTCTCTTTCTGTTTCTTCCCCCCTCCCTCTCTCTGTATCTCTCTCTCTCACTCTCTCTCTCTCTCTCTCTATATATATATATATATATAAAATTACTTCATTAACTCACATAAAATTGATATACGAAAGTATAGATTTATGCGTAAACTTTAAGTATTTACTTAAAAAGTGCTCAATACGTAGGTAGAGCTAGTTAGTAATATATAAAATATATATGGCGATTAAGCTACACTGAATATTCGGCGTTTCATCCACTATAGGATTCGTCAGGCTTATGCGCGAATTCTGTGGTTGTTTCTCCTTTTTATATATGTTGAGGATTTTAGTTAGCCAATCAGCTTTCTAGTATCCACCGCGCCCCTTCCTATCGGCCAATGGGCATGCATTTTATCGAACAAAGGATCTGTTTTAGAACTAGGTTAGTGGTTTAAGGCAGACGATTTTCCTCATTTCTGCTCTTTTTTATATATATAAATATACATATGTGTACACACATACATGCACACATACATGCATATATATATATACGAATCCTATAGTGGATGAAACGCCGAATATTCAGTGTAGCTTAATCGCCATATATATTTTATAAATTACTATATATATATATGTATATATATATATATATATATATATATATATATATATATATATATATATATATATATATATATAGTTATATATATATATTATTCAATGTAGGTAAACAAAATTCTCCTATCTCTCTCTCTTTATCTCTTTTCTTTCTCTTTCTCTCTCTCACTCTCTCTCTCTCTCTCTATATATATATATATATATATTATTTTATTCAATTTAGATAAACAAAATTATCATATTCGTTGTGACAATAAATTTACTATTTTAATAAAAAAAGATTTCATCGGACAACCATAGCCTCCGATATTCACTGAGCCACTAAATGAAATAATAGATTTATTGTCGCGACTAATGGTAATATTTTTTACCTAAATAAAATAATATATTGCTCTTTTTATTGAGCACTATCAACAATCTCGTTAAATTCAATATTTTTTTTACTTTTGGATATTTTTAACCTGGAATTAATAAGATGTATATCTCTACTATTTGATAAAAAGAACTTTGTGTGTGTGTGTGTGTGTGTGTGTGTGTGTGTGTGTGGTCACGCGCTTGTGTGTGCGCGCCGCTGTGTGTGTGTGTTCGTTCCCATGAATTCGAAAACGGCTTGGCCAATTTTTATGAAATTTCACGTGAAGGTACTTTATGTGTCTAGCAGTGTTCTTAGATAGGTATTGTATCGGGATGTCTTCGATAACTATTGATAATCGATAATCGAAATAATCGGACGAAAGAAGGAACAGGCGATATTTACAAAAATTAACACCTTACACAGCTTAATATCACAACTACATTTGAGAAGTTTTATTACCTCACACGCCAAAAGGCCCGACAGATCGCGATGTGTCCCTAACTAGAGCAGGCAATCAATTGATTAAAAAATGGGCGATTTCACCGATTTCGATGACAATATAAAATATGGGAATGTGAAACATTCGTTAACCATCATTCAATCCTGGGAAACGTCGGGTCTCCATGTTAGTTTATATATATATATATATATATATATATATATATATATATATATATATATATATATATATATTCACAAAAGACAATAAAAATCAAAGTGAGAGTATCATATTGTGTATTTTCATAAACGTTACAATTGTTTCGTGACCATTCGGACAA
>NC_136509.1:24061284-24078784 GCF_053919585.1 Euprymna scolopes | reverse complement strand
TCGCTTAAATACGCGTCGGGTGAAAATATATTTACAAAGTGCTCAAACCAATATATATTAGTGTTGGGACGATTAACCGGAATCGGGAATCGGAATCAGAAAAATCGGAATATTTGAGGGTATCGGAATCGGTATCGGAATCGGAAAAAATTGTACAGATTTTTTGATGCCAAAATGATTTTTTTAATTGCCTTTTTTTTGTTTGATTTTGTTTAAAGCAATAATGATAAAATAATAAATATGTATTAATTTTAAACCATCTCACCTTCAGCTTTAGTGAAGCTAAAATCGATAGATCTTCCCCCAAAGGTATATTTGTACGTTTAGGAAAATATTTGCACATTTAACATGTGTGTTTTTATGGTAATCGGAGAAAAAATACAACTATATAGTCAAACATTTATAGATTTATAAAAAATCGGAATCGGTAATTGTATCGGAATCGGGAATTTAGTACGGGATCGGTAATTGTATCGGAATCGGGAAAAATATTGGCGTCGTCCCATCACTAATATATATATATATATATATATATATATATATATATATATATATATATATATATATATATACACCACACACACACATATATATGTAGATATGCGAGAGCGAGTGATTTGCTTCGTTGGTTCTAAGAAGTGGAAAATAGATTCTGAGTTATGAATGACAGATTAGCAGTGTACATTAATATAAGTAAAATAATCAAGGCATACTGGAATTGAATGAAAAGAAGGTCAAATAGAAATGAGACCAAACAAAAAAAAGAAAAGAGAGAAAGAAAGACAAAAATAAAGAAAACAGAAATAGAGAAAAAGGAAAGAAAGTGATCTAACAACAACAAAAAAGAGCGAATTATATAAGATAGTGAAAAGAAAGAGAAAGAGAAAGAGAAAGAGAACGAGAGAGAAGAAATAAAAAAGAAATTAAGAATAAAAAAGAAACAGGAATGTGTGTCATCAAGATATGAGGTTCCTTCAATAAGTTTCCAGACTTTTTTTTTTAGCCCTTGTACCCCCTCGACGTTAATAACCCCTGACAAACACGACAAGCAGCTAAATCCCACCCTTACACAGTAGAGATCCCTAGATGTAAGAAATCCTTCTACTCAATTAGTTTCTTCCCTAGAACTGCTAGACTTTAGAACTCACTTCCGAGATTTTGCTTTACCAACTTTACTGGCGTACAGAAGCTCAAGTGTAATGTGGTCTTCCTACATAGTAGCCCTGCAACTTATGTCTCATATAGTAGGCCCCTATATCAAAGTGGAACTGCGCCTTGTTTGGGGGGAATGTTGACTAAAAAAGAAATTAAAATTGTTGTAGATTCTGGAGATGTATAGGAGTAATAAGGAAGTAAGAACACCAGAGTTGATTGGTCAAATAAAGAATTTCATGGTGCTACGTTCAAAAGTGTAACAATTAAAAATATGGACGATATGAAATATGGTTTTCGGAAAATGATATCGGGAAAAATATTGCAGTCGTCCCATTTTCAACGATAACAAAATGAACGAAAAGGTTTGTTCACAAATATTTACAACAATAACAAAACAGACGAAAAAGGTCGGTTAACAAAAGACACAGTTATTTTGGATTACTACTATGAAATACAAGGGAAAAGACGGCTTGTTAAAACTCAAGTCGAAAACTAGGACGAGGAAGTGGAGAGTTACGAGAGGAGAAGGAAGTCAAAATTAAGAACCGCTAGCAGACAAGATTCAAGTGACTATTCACCCTGTTTATATCAAAATTCAATGACAATAAGATTCATTTTTGTTTTTCTTTTAAAAGTTTGGTCAATGAGAATATTTCAAAATTGTATTTACCACTAGTCCAGAGTCATCTTCTGCAACTTTCCGTGGGTTGAAGGGATGTATTTTCCTTTTTGTGTTTTGGAGACCAGAGTTATCTTAACGGGTACAAGCTGATAACTGATCTGTTTCTCGCTCCACCTAGATTATTGCAGAACTCTCTGAAGCCTACTAGATAATCCTAAAACTTCTAATCCTTCTAAACTTTCTATTACTATACTCTGGCCTTTAAACTATCTCGTGAATTAAAAACTTTTGAGATTTGATCATTAGAACTGCCTAGAATACGTTAGCACACATTTTAAACTGTTTTATTGACTTTTTAAATTATTATCTTATAGAACTGTTCCCTCCTAACAATGGATAAGAACTGTTGTGTTTCTATAGAGACAATAAGTGCATAGTTTGATGTTGGTGTGGAAACTATATACAAATATTCACGAGGAACTGAAGATGCGGAAGATTTGCGCAAAGTTTGTCCCAAAGATGGCCAGAGAAGATCAAAAAGAAAGACGTGGCTATGGAAATCAAGACAGTTCCTCCCCCTCCTTACAGTTAAGACCTTTCTCCCTGTAACTTTTGGCTCTTCCCTAAGTTAAAGGAAAACCTTATAGGCTGTCGTTATGAGAAACTTGAGGAGATGAAAGCGGCTGTGACGAGAGTTAATGACACGCCCACACAGGAGGAATCCATGGGGCTTCCAGAAGTTGTTAGAATGGTACAACAAGTGCATTGCAGCCGGAAGTGATTACTTCAAAGGGGACTAGAGTTTCATATGTGGACTATCAATAAAGTGCACATACGAAAAAAGTATGTAAAAATTTACGTTACATGACATTTCTCAAAGTTATGCGATGTTGATAAATACAAGATGAATGGCCACTGTCTAAAAAAGAAAAAAAGAAAATACAGAGTCCACCATATGCTATTATACAATTTTATTTAAATATATAACAATCAGACACAATTACTATATAATTTTATGTCAATACTAGCAATTCAGCCTGGCTCGGGCCCTATGTACTGTTTATAACTTTATGTGCATATATATATATATATATATATATATATATATATATATTAGAAAGTTTGACTCATGTCCAGGTAAACTACATCTAAAATTTCAAGTGTTTAGATCTAAAATTAGCGGGGGAGTTGGGTAGAGTCTGCAAAGGTCAACTCGTTCAACTTGGACCTCTTAGCAGTCAAAATTTCGCCCAAAAACTGATTAAAAACTTGCTGCGTGTCTGAATACCCTTTATGTAAAATTTCAAATGCTTAGACCCAAAATTGGCTGAATAGTTTTCTAGAGACAGCAAAGGTAAAATCTTTTGAACCTTTATTCCTTGGCAGCCAAATTTTCGTTTAAAACGGATTAAAAAGCTTGTCCTATGTCTGAATACACTTTATGTAAAATTGTAAATGTTTAGACCAAAAATTGGCTAAGAGGTCAACTTTTTAAACTTCGACCCACATTATGACCCCTTAACATTCATTGTGTTAGGCTCAAATCAAGTTAAAAAGTTTTATTCATGTCTAAGGAACATACATCTAAAATTTCAAGTGTTTAGGCCATAAATTAGTGGACGAGTTTGGTAGAGTTTCCAAAGGTAAAATCATTGAATTTTGACCTTTTGACAACCAAATTTCTGTCCAAAAACCGACTAAAAAGATTTTCAGAAATCTCAATACTCCTCTCGAACATGTACACTGGAAATTGACAGAGTAGTTTGGTAGGGAAATGTACACAGACAAACAGGCACTCAGAAAATTTCACTTTTATAGATATATAGATAGATATAACCAGACACAAGTAACTAAATAATGGTTTTCAATATATCATTCAAACGCAAGTAACTTTATAATATTTTTCAAAATAAAACCATCCGGCATAAATAATTACATATATTTATTTCAACATAACTAACTATATAAATATATCTTTAAAACCATATTATTCAAACATTAACTTTATAATTCTATTGCAGCATGAAGCCATCAGACTTAACTTATTGTATAATTATATTTCAACAGAAAATCATTCAGAAAAAACAAACTACATACCGTTTTTCAACATACATAATAAAATATTTAATTTTATTGCAATATAAAATTAATCAGACACAAGTAACTATATATTTTTATTTCAACATAAGCCCATCAGTTATAAGCAACTACATCATTTCATTTTAACGTACTTAATATATAATTTTATTGCAATATAAAATTATTCATATGCAAGTAACTATATAATTTTGCTTCAACATGCACCCGTCACGTATTGTTTGGATTGTTCGATTCGAGAGAACTAAATATCCGCCACCGAAAAACAAAGGAGATAAGAAAGTTGAAATAAAGTGGATTTGTGTTTTCTGTTCTTGTTGGGCGTTTGGAAGGTTATCCTGGAAATAGAGGCATTCGATAGGCTGCACACACGCAAATTAATTTCATTTGAGGAATGCGAGGCTTTCCACCATTGTCTATTGAAATGCATAATTTGACCAGAATATCGGTCAAAGGATTAGAACAATAGACAATGGGAAATAGCAAACATTCCAGGGTGAAAGAATGTTTATATAAATCGACACAACAGAAAGCGAATAGTCAGACACAGAACAGTCGATCCTAGAGCAAGGACAAGCTGATACATTTTCTCCACTGCCAAACATCCGCACCACAATCTTGCCACGCGCCTTCACTGATGCCAACACCACGTCATAACTAAATCGAAAACTGTTGTCGGTGTGGGATAAACAAAATATGTTTATAGATCAGCTGTGTTGTGCTTTATTCGCTGTCAGTATATATGTATTGTAGACCAGCGATAAAAGTTGATTTAGAAATTATATAGACTGCAGCGAATATATAACGTTCAGACCAGGATCAATAATCGGCATGAGTGTCTAGTCTGCCCAACAAATTGTGAATACGTACGGTGCCTAGCGAATAGAACACGCACATGTTTTAAGATGTAGTGTTATAATTGTGTAACCAGGCTCTATTGTAAAAGGTAGATTACGTTAATTACATTAAATCGCATAAAAGAATTTCAACTCTAATTGATTTTCTTCCAAAATAAGTGCAGGATCACAGCTTGCCATGCTCTCGATGCTCTAGTAGGTAGCCTTAAACGTCATGAAAGTACACACGTATGTAAATGTAGTGCCTTCTGGCTTGACTTAAACTAATAATTGACATGAGTGTCAAGTTTGTCCAGAGATATGTAATTTTGTGGCGGGCCCACTTACACTCCTCGAATGAAAGGATGATAATCGTTTGACGAGACATCGCAACCATCTCGTATTTCTCTATTTCTTTAGTTTACCATTTATATACGAACATGATAGGTTAATAAATCGGTATTTTAAATCATACAGACTGACTGGCAAATAGATTAATAGATAAATATATGATGTATTTGAACTTGGTAACATTGTCATTGCTGACAGGTTGTAAATGTTTAGTGTATGTAATGACTGCATATGGTTTCTAGGTTGAGTGCGTTTTCCTCAGCGCCCCAACGATTTTCTTGAGTAATTCCAATAAATCTAAGAAGCACACGTTAACAATATATACTCATCCACTGAGCCTGTTTCACTTTATCAGTTTTTACACCATCTAGGTGATAGTCAGCATATATAGTAAGTAAAGTAAGACTCCTTCAGTCTTTGACAGACTATGGATATCCACTGTAGGGGTACTTGCGCGTGAAATTTTTTTGGCAGGAGGTCTGCAATATCCAACCATACCTCTCCCGAGTCGATATTGTTAAATACCAGTAGCATGTGAAGTGTATATTCAGGACGACTGGAAACAAATGCCAAAATAAAGGCAGTGAGTCAAGTACGATGACCATTAGGCCAGCTTGTCACGTATTTAGAAAATGTTTTCAAACCTACTTATTCTTAACACAATGAAACTGCCATGTGAGCAATTCGAGCATGCATAGTCGTGAAACAGTTGACAAACAGATAAAAATCCAATGACTCATAAATACAAATTTGTCAATTTTGAACCCTTAGCAGCACTTTTTTCCCGATGAAAACTGGTTAAACCGTTTTCCACTTGCCTGAATATCCTATATACCAAATTTCAAGTCTGCAGATCAAAAATTCGTCGAGTATATAGGCTGAGAATTGCCCTCACACGCATATTCTCGCTTTTATAGACATATAGATATATTTCTCTTAACCTGTCTTTCTGTCCGCCGGTCGTTCCACGTTTTATTGGAAACTACTGTACAGACCTGGCTGAAATTTTGTATATGTCTTTGTTATGATAATGTGCGACGAACTAAGTATTATGTTATGTGTTCAATCTAGAATTAGGGATTAATAGAATTAGTCACCACAATACCGCATTTACTTTAGAAGTTTTATCGGAAACTACTGGGGCAATCTGGTTTAAATTTTGTATGAACCTTTGTCTTGATAAAGTGCATCGAACTAAGTATTATAGTGCTCGTTCGATGCACAGTTAGCGATTAATAGTATTTCATGCAAAAAATGTTTACATCTTTAACCATATTCAAACATCAACTTTGCACTTATTCTAAGTCAACAGGCTATAACTTTTGCCTGTTTTCTGCTAAAATATGTATTTATCTAATGTTAGCGAACATATATTTGTCAGTCTATCAATCTGTTGCTCTCTCTTATAACTTTTTGGTTTGTTTACTGTTCATTTCGTATATGATAGGTTGATAATATAAGCCGGCACTTGAAATTAAGTTGACTGACAGATAGATAGATAAATTTGGCAAAATGCAAGAGAGAGAGAGAGAGAGAGAGAGAGAGAGAGAGAGAGAGAGAGAGAGAGAGAGAGAGAGAGAGAGGGTGGTGGGGTTGGATGGGAGAGGCGAGGAGGGGTTCGGGGAGAGGGAAGCCTTGGTTAAATACGGCGTATCAAATGAATCTACTTTTCATTCCGCCCGGGGGTAAGTGTAAACACAAACAAGAGCACCACCCTCCACCGCCGCCCGCCATCAACCGCTGCCGCCCCTTGTAAGTTACAGCATCCGCTAACCGGTTCTTATGGTTACACAATGCCCCTCATTATCAATCCGAGAGATTGCGTTGACATATCTTGCTTTCGAGGTCACCTCCTCCAACCCCTGAGCTTCATTCTGATTGACCCATCCACTTCACCGACAAATACCAGGATCATGTGATATACATAACTCTGAAGAATTTGGCCGGCGAAAATTTCTACTATGAGATAATTTGGGAATTAAGAATTGCGAACGCGAACACTCGCACTGAAAAGTACTAAAACGGGTTTGGTTGTCTTTTTACGGTATATCAACTCTTTTTGGGATATTTGATGCCCGGTCCAGTAATTTTGAAAAAAAATATTTAATGCTTCAAGTCCATATATAGTCCAAAATATTCAATGCTTCAAAAAGAACTTGCCTGTGGAACACTGTTCCGTTGGATTGCTTCTCGGCCGACTACAGTATGGTAGCCTTCAAGTCAAATATAAACAAGCTCTTGTTGAACAATCACATTCTACCCAATTTAGACCATTAACGATTACCTCAACCCGACAGAGTATGACCAGAAAATTCTAGAACATTCCACCTTCTGTCAAACTGACTGTCGAGGACATATCATCAACTGCTAACTCTATGAAACTAATTATCTCCATAAAATTGAGTATAGCATTGAAGTATATGATTATTCTTATTTTATTAAAAGAAAAAATATTATTAGCAAATACGTCAAACTTTCACAAAAACATTCGACTAGCTACAACCACTATCAACAATTTCCCCCTCACTCGTTTTTGGTTTCCGTCACCGGAACCGTAAATGGCTGGATCATGCTGTCGACTCTGTTGCCAACCAGCGAGGGAGGATGATTTGATGCGACATGTGATTAACACCTTTGGAGCCGGTCAACCCATCCCGGGTGAATGCCGCTACAGGCACAAGTACACGTCGACAACGAAAGATGACAAATCATATTTCGTTATTTCCGATAAGACCAGATTGCGCGTTAACATGAGAGAGTGCATTCAATTAATTCTGTTTTTGTTACATATTTGATTAAAACTTAGTTATGATCAAACGTAGATATTGCCACGTCAGCATTTGCACGGTCTTCCTTTCGTTTTTCTTCTATCTTCCCTTCTAGGCATATCTTAGAGAATTCAGTGTCAGACATTTTTTATATGCGGAGAGTTTTAGTACTTTGCTCTTTATTATTACAAGTAATTGGTGTCAGAGTTGTCGTCTGATGAAGTTGGTCAATTGAGATATGATCTGTGAATCGAGTTTTCTACGTATTTCAGCACTTTTATGCATCTTTATTCCTATATAATTTGATCTGCTAACTACCATATCACAAGTTACGGCACAATCAGGTTGACACACCGATACTCGTTAGATTACCGAAGTTAAGCAACATTAATAGATTAATAGAATTAGTCACCACAATACCGCATTTACTTTAGAAGTGTTATCAGAAACTACTGGGACAATCTAGTTTAAATTTTGTATGAACCTTTGTCTTGATAAAGTGTATCGGACTAAATATTATGGTGCTCGTTCGATGCACAGTTAGCGATTAATAGTATTTAATGCAAAAAATGAGCACATCTGTAACCATATTCAAATATCAACTTTGCATTTATTCTAAGTCAACAGGCTATAACTTTTGCCTGTTTTCTACTAAAATATGTATTTATCTAATGTTAGCGAACATATATTTGTTAGTCTATAAATCTGTTGCTCTCTCTTATAACTTTTTGGTTTGTTTACCGTTCATTTCGTATATGATAGGTTGATAATATAAGCCGGCACTTGAAATTAAGTTGACTGATAGATAGATAGATAGATAAATTTGGCAAAATGCAAGAGAGAGAGAGAGAGAGAGAGAGAGAGAGAGAGAGAGAGAGAGAGAGAGAGAGAGACAGAGACAGAGACAGAGACAGAGACAGAGACAGCAGAGAGAGACAGAGAGAGAGGTGAGGTTGGACGGGAGAGGCGAGGAGGGGTTCGGGGAGAGGGAAGCCTTGGTTAAGCAACATTCCTGATCAATACCATATTGGTGACCATTTAGGAATACTAAACGCTGTATATAAGAGGACATAAAAACCTCCTTGCAATCCTAACCTCATCATCTACCTTAACCGGGATAAACATGCGACCGGGAACTAATTGTGAACTGAGGATGCCGGTTCAATCCACTTAGGTTGAATGGCGTCGGCAAAAATATCACAAGACAGCGCCGATTCGAGCAGACATGAATATCGATCTATCAGATTGTGATCCCTTTTAGCTTTTGAGTTATATTATTGCCTAGAATATATTATGATAATTTAGTCAGTCAAGGTTAATTATTTTATAGTTAATTCATAAGTTGTAGCCTTTTAAAATATCTTTTGAAAGCACTAAAGATATTTAAAACACATCCGTGATCTAATGTTTACATATTTTGGCTTAGCATATCTTCATTATATTATTGGATTTCTAATTCAAAGTCAAGCCATATTTTTCTACCTAAGACAGGGTGACCCACTTAAAAGTAGCCCAGAAAATGTAGTAGAGAGGAGGAACATTCGTTTATTGTTTAAATTACATTTAATGTTATAAAAGATGCTGGACGTGCTCCCCGTTGACATCTATGCATTTCTGGGCACGTTTAACAACGTTTACAGATACTGCCTGTAGATCGTCTCTGGTGATTCTCCTGATAGCATGGGTAATCTTCTTCTTTAGTTGGTCCAGATTGTGAGAATTATTTTCATATACGTTTTGTTTTAACGCCCCCCCCCCAAAGATAAAAATCACATGATGACAAATCCGGGGAACGTGGTGGCCATAACCCTTTGCTTATTGTTCTCTCTTCCGTAAACATGTCATGAACTCGTGTCAGTAATCTGTGAGACGTGTGGCATGTGACGCCATCTTGTTAGAAAAAGAATTGCATTTTGTCTTGTGGTGTCAGTATGTCCTTAAGAGAAAGATTAGAGAGATCGGGTTACTTTTAAGTGGGCAACTCTATATCTATTTATTTTTTACTATATCAATAAATGTTCCTTACCTAATTCTAATGTTAAATTTTCTTTTTATTCATTAACTATCTGGCCACCTGGTATTTCTTGTTCCTAAAGTAGCTTAAATATGATATTTTAATTTATGCCGATTTCGCATTTATTTATTATAGAGTCCATTCTCTATCTATTACATATTATACTGTACCCAATGTATAGTAGTAGTTTGAAAAGTAAAAAAAAATAAAAATGGCTTGTGTGCCATCAACTATAATCTAACCGAAACATATAGCGTTACAGCCTTAGTCATTACGGTTTGAGCTATTTTTCCAGCCTTAGTCATTACAGTTTGAGCTATTGTTCCAGCCTTAGTCATTGCAGTTTGAGCTATTTTTCCAGCCTTAGTCATTACGGTTTGAGCTATTTTTCCAGCCTTAGTCATTGCAATTTGAGCTATTTTTCCAGACTTAGTCATTACAGTTTGAGCTATTGTTCCAGCCTTAGTCATTGCAGTTTGAGCTATTTTCCCAGCCTTAGTCATTAGAGTTTGAGCAATTTTTCCAGCCTTAGTCATTACGGTTTGAGCTGTTGTTCCAGCCTTAGTCATTACAGTTTGAGCTATTTTTCCAGCCTTAGTCATTACAGTTTGAGCTATTGTTCCAGCCTTAGTCATTACGGTTTGAGCTATTTTTTCAGCCTTAGTCATTGCAGTTTGAGCTATTTTTCGAGCCTTAGTCATTACAGTTTGAGCTATTGTTCCAGCCTTAGTTATTGCAGTTTGAGCTATTTTCCCAGCCTTAGTCATTCAGTGTGATGCTGACTACGTGAGTCGTATGTTTCAACGTTTGGATGTTAGATTGACACAGTATGTCCCTCCGTGTTTTCGAAAGTTCCAGGGATCTGGAATAAAAACATTATTGAACACATCCGGGCATTTACGGATCACATCCGGGCGCTCACCAATTCATAAGTCATACATTGGTGCGCACTTGTATGACAATAAAGCATGTTACGAAACATATTCGGACGGCTGTTTTCGCATTGTACACAAGGCCCGTTCGAAACATTATACATATATATATATATATATATATATATATATATATATATATATATATATATATATATATATATATTATATATATATATATATGTGTGTGTGTGTGTGTGTAGAGGATACACCAGAATCCCAAACAACACTCAACATGGAAAACAAACATCTCGAGGATGAAATTCTAAAACTGAATGAAAAGATGGACAGGATAATCCTCATGATATCCCACCAACAGGATAAGATACTAACCAACATCGACGAAATTATAGTTCTCCTAAAAAAACAACAAGAACACTTAGAACATCCAAAGGAACCACATATCCGGAATGAAGCGCTGAAAACAAAAGAAAAAACCTCCAAACATGGAAAACTCTTATTAAAAAGAGAAAAATGGCCTACTACCGTGCAATCAAATGCAGCGACACCGCCCTAACCTACAGGACATTTTTAACCATGGAGGAGCAGTTTATCCCCCCTTTTTTTACACAGTGATCACAACTTATCAAGGCCCGGAAGCCACTCAGGGATAAGGGTTATTGCAAGTACATTACGTTAGTGTGGAGATTTGATGAAGTGTTTACTTAAGGGGGCGGTTCATTAGGAATTTGTTAACATTAGACTTGAAGTCATCCAAGTTATAGTCCGGAGGGAAGCAGGCAGACGGAACAGAGTTCCACAGGCGTGCAGTTCTAAGAAAGAAGCTTTGTTCATGGAATCCGCGTTTTGATTTAGGCACAGATATAGAGTGGGTGAAATTTTTCACAGTGGATTCAGCTAGACGGGTATTTTTCGTGAAAGATTGGCGAGGGGGGACCAGGGATTGGATTTCAGACGAGCACCTGCCATGAAAATAACGATAAAACAAGGATAGGCTCGCAACGTCTCTTCTGTGGGAGAGGGGTTGCAGGGTAGAGAAAAGGGCATCCCCCACTAAACCACGAAGTCTATTTTGTACTCTGTCAAGGCATGATAGGCTGTTTTTGGCAGCTCCTGCCCAGATATGGCAACAGTATTCCATTCTTGGACGTACTTGGCTTTTATATAGATAGAGAATTGCATCAGTAGTGAGATACACCTTCCGAGAAAAAGTCACACTACAAGACACAGAGGAGCAGAAAAAAATTAAAAAAGCCCTAAACATATCAAAACTACAAGCTGAAATCGAAATACAGGAGGACAGAAAGATACACCTCACAGAGGAATACACCAAAATCGACGATAAAATACTCACCGACATCAGAAAAGTATGCCCCAAGGAGACCCACCAATTCCTTATTGGACTTTGGGAGTCTGAATGCAGAGAGGAGGAGGAAAAATCCAAAAGAATTATCGAAAGGAAGATAACCTGGCTAAAGAATCTTCCAGAAAAAGAAAAAAACGAACAAGTACCGAACATGACCAGTCAAACCTACCAAAAACCGAAACATACCCGATTCCAACAGCTGGAGAGATTCCAAAACAAAGGTAAGAAACGAGACACACATCACTCTCAAACATACCCACACAACAGACCCAAACCCACACAACGAAACGACCGGAACATATTCATACCATACACCCATCCCCACTAACAAACTCAACCAAAACTCCCATATAGAACACCACACATCCACACAAGAACACAGACATCATACAAACACAAATACTACTACCAAAATGCTCCAAAAAACGACATATCAACAACCGACAACCCACTACCACATGACAACACTAAAAGATACAACCTCCCACAACAATACGAAAATAGTTACTACCAACCACGTCACCCAACTCAGTCAAGAACCCACTATCTCTTACCCCACCCCACCCACACAAACCACCAAAAAATCCCCCTACTTATCAACCCCCACCGTAACAACCCAATGGAACTAAACCATCCCTATAGATACCACCCAATACAAAACAATCTTTACAACACCCACCCCCAGTACCCCACAGTACAAAACCGACCCCAAAAATACCCCCCACACAAACACAACCAATCCGAATACCCCAGGTACCATCATAACCCATACATCCCCACAAAACGACACAACCAACCTCCCAACCGAATAAACGAAACTAACGACCCTCACAATCATTTTTTAGGAATCCCTCACAAAATGACAACACCAGACTAGACAACAAAAAACCCAAAGTCATCAACCTATCTACAGAGACGCTTACAAAGGACGAAATTGAAGTACTAAAACTAGGCCTCAAATTCTGCCCAACTCCCAGAAGTAACATAGCAGAGTTAAAGAAAGACCTCAAAGAATTTGAACGCAAATTTAGACTCATAGATATACTTAACGACAGTGATAACACAACAGACGACTCTCTAGTGAAGAACAAATCAACATACTTCCCCAACAAGCATAACAACACAAAAGAACTAAATACCTTCTTTGAAACACTCTGGAGCCTCAACCCCCAACAAAAAGAAAACCCCACCAGTAATCTAACATGAAAACAAAATCAAGCACTTAAAAAAATCCAACACAATAACAACTTAGTTATTAAGGAAGCAGACAAAGGTAGTGCAGTAGTTATAATGAATAAGAACTTCTATAAAACAAAAATTTCAGAATCACTAGGGAACGAAAATTATTACAAACCAATTAGCTCGAACATAGACGACACAACCATATCTAAAATAACAAAACTCTGCACGACATACAATAGTACATTAACTAAAAAAGAAAAAAAAACTTCCTTACAAACTTCACAACAAAAACAAACATCTTCTATGGGCTACCTAAAATACACAAATCTAACCAGGTAAGACATGCCATCAACATACAAAAGTCAGAATACATAAGCACCCCAAACCCGAACGACCTCTCATTCAGACCCATAGTAGCAGGACCATCATGCCCAACAAGCAGACTTAGCAACCTAATAGATATACTATTACAGCCCTTCACCAATCTAGTCAGAAGTTTTGTAAGAGATAACACACACTTCCTTAGCTCCCTACCACAAACAGTAGACGATGGGACTATACTAGCCACATTCGATGTTAGCAGCCTATATAGCAATATCCCACACAATTTAGGAAAAGAAGCTATCGCATATTGGATTGACAAACATACACAGACTTTACACCCCAGATTCAATAAACAATTCGTGATTGATAGCATCGACATAATCCTCAATAACAACTCCTTTCAATTCAATAAAGACAACTACATCCAAATACTAGGCACAGCAATGGGTACCAAAATGGCACCGACATATGCCACCCTTACACTCACCTTCCTAGAAGAGACCCTTTATGAAAGGATAGAGCAAAAGTACGGGCACAATATAAAAACACTTCATAAAATCTTGGAAAAGATACCTAGACGACTGCTTTATCCTCTGGAGAACCCCATGGGGAGATATCAAAGAACTCCACACTTTGCTACAAAATCTACACCCAAAAATAAACTTCACACTAGAACAAAGCCCCACAGAACTACATTTCCTAGACATCCTAGTAACAATAAAAAACAACAATATAATCACAGACATCTACCACAAACCCACAGACACTTAACAATACCTCCACTTCAAAAGCCACCATCCTAAAAACTGTCTAAAATCAATACCCTACTCCCTAGCACGTAGAGTCTGCACCATAGTAACAGACAGACACCTCCGTTCAACTGGACTGAATGAACTAAAAATAACACTGCGGAAAAGAGGATACCCACTACCACTAATACAGAAAGGTATTGAACTGGCTGAAAAAATTCCAATAGACCAACTAAGAACCCCAAAAGAACACAACAAAGAACAAATTCTAGCATACGTCTCTACACACAACACAAACAACCCAGAACTATTCACACAGATAACAAAAAACCTTATCCTCCTCAATCAGAACGACAAACTAAACAACATACTTAAAACAACAAAAATAATAAAAAGCAAACGCCAACCCAAAAACTTAAAACACATCCTAACTTCCTCAAAACTCGTCCCACATACTACAAAAGGAGTTACAAAATGCAACAAACCGCGATGTGGAGTATGTGACATAATAATAGAAGGTAACACATACACATTCAAAAACCCAGCACAAACATTCAAAATAAAAAAGGATCTAAAAAATTGCACCTCCAGAAATATAGTATATGCACTAAGATGCACAACATGCAACAAATCCTACATAGGCGCCACCAAAAATTTCAGCAATAGAGTGGCCTTACATAAGAGCAACATCAAAATTGCAGATAACAGACACCTCTATGTTTCAAAACACGTACACACATGCAGTGGAAACAGCTTCAAAATAATGCCAATCTTCCAAACAGACAATTATTTTTATTTACTTGCACAGGAAAAAAACTTCATCACCAAATTCACTCCTGAACTAAACAGAACCTAATACCATCACACAAAAACATGAAATGCAAGGTACACTCGCATGCACACTCATACACATACACATATACACACCCACACATAAATCAGAACCGACACATTAAAACACACACACGTGCGCGCATACAACCACACACAGACATAACCCCCCTATCTCTAATTTAACAAACTGAACAATACCAACCCTACTTAACCTCGAAACCAACAACACTAGGAGACACCTAGAACCATAGTATAATATCTGTTCCAACACTTCGCTCCCTCCTCAGTCAGGGGAGGAGAACCCCCTCATGACTGAAACGACTTTCTTCCCTTCTATCATCCCCCTCCCATACCTACACCCCCCAATGCCCCCCCTCCTCTGGCGAACAAAATCTTCCCCACACTAGGAACCGATCCTGGGTCTGGCCATACCCACATGGGGAGACAAATAAATAGAAACATTAAAAAATCCCCTATTTTAAATACACCCCTCTTTCTAAACAAACATAATATAAGACTAAAACGAAAAATCACAATACTAAAATCCAAGAATCCAAAAAATAAATATCAAAATAGAATAAAAGCACCCTACCCTTACTTCAGAAGAGCCAGTCCCCCCTCCCCACACATACACATTAGTAACGACCTCGGACCACAGCCGCCTTCCTAAGGAAGCAAATAACCCCAAAATACTATAAAACAATATACACATTCACAAACCAATAAAAGCAAACACAAACACGCACACACACGCGCGCACATACACACACAAACACACACGCACACACACACACACAAACACACACACATACAACACCCTAACCCACCCTAAAGGAAAAGAAAAACACATTAGCAGAAAGAGATAGCGACTGACTACAGCGAGGTCAAAATCTCCCTGGACAAACCAAATAAAAAAGCAATAAAAATTCAGCATACCAATGTATAATAAACACTTACTAGCCTCCATCCCTTGGAAAAACTTCAAACTAACTACGGAAATCGCCATTTTTACACATTTGAAAATAATTTCTGACGAGGACGCATCACAGACCGTCTGAAACGCGCGTAAACGATTTCAATGACTAAAAAACATTATTACAATGATCCAAACATAATTCTCAATGAAAAACCAAGACACGGAATAATAAAATAATGTTAAAAAATACACATTGTTGGTGACTACTCCCTTATTTAAATATACATCTTTCTTTCGTTGGAATTTATAAACCCATTTTATATAAATATATATATATATAAATTCGAAGCTATCTCTTTACAACCCTTCCTTTTCATAGCCTATCATACTTTTATAAATCAGAGTCCATTTTCTGTAGGCTGTTGAACCCAGTCAACGACTGGTACCTTTGCTAGTATATATATATATATATATATATATATATATATATATATATATATATATATATATATATAAAATAAAAAAATAAAAATAAATAAAAAATAAAAAATATAACACGGAAATTACATAACTGTCGATGCAATAATTTATTTCAACCTTAT
The DNA here is from genome assembly GCF_053919585.1 of Euprymna scolopes. Lineage (NCBI taxonomy): Eukaryota > Metazoa > Mollusca > Cephalopoda > Sepiida > Sepiolidae > Euprymna > Euprymna scolopes. The sequence continues at coordinate 24,062,075 of NC_136509.1, read as the reverse complement.
GGTATTTTCAAGCATCTAAACCAGACAATTACATTTTTGATACTGAAAAAAGGAAAGAAAAGAACGGGCTTCGACCCTCAAAAAACCAGAGGGGGTGGTAGTAGCAATCCACTTAATACATTTTATAGAGAGGGTGGTAGGGATTTAAAAAAATTAAAATTAAAAATAACAAATAAAAATATTAGATTAGACACTTATAAGCGGCAGCTCGATGTAACCATAGATACACACACACACACACACACACACACACACACACACACACACACACACACCGACCTAGTGGGCATATTTATAATGTACACTATTAGCAGAATTATAGAGCCTAACTTAGTGGGATTATACAGGGATGATGGACTAATTGTTATCCCTAATAGTGACGGCCCCATGGTATCGAAAATACATAAAAAATTAGTAAGAGCCTTCAAATACCTAGGATTTAAAATAGATATTACCCCAAATTGTAAAGAAGTTAATTATCTAGACATAACTCTAGACTTAAGAAAGGGGATATACAAGCCGTTCAATAAAGATAATAACACACCGTCTTATATTAATACTAGATCTAACCATCCAAGTTGCATAATTAAACAAATACCTAAAACGATTAACACTAGGATTAATAAACTTTCGGCTAACAAAGAAATTTTTGAAGCAAATAAAAAATTATACAATAGAGCACTAGAGATAAGCGGATACAGTGAAAAACTCACATATATTAAGAAGGAAAATAAAAATAAAAATAAATCTAAGAACAGAGGCCGGAAAATTATATGGTTTAATCCCCCTTA
>NC_136509.1:23926284-24056284 GCF_053919585.1 Euprymna scolopes | reverse complement strand
CATACATTTATTCAATTGTGACTCGATTAAAAAAAAAAAACTTTTATTTTGTGGAAAGAGTTACTTATTAGTGAGTGCCTAAAAACGGAAAGTCAATTCCATTTCGTGATTCCAGATAAACCTGTTTTATTTTTTTTTGCAGCGTGACTCGCAAAAAGAATATATTATTGCAAGCAGCGATATCATTATTGAAAACAGGAACTTACAGCAATTTGCTTTTTTGTTGTAACCCAAACCGGTGTATATTGTACATGGTACAATATTTTTTTTTAACTACACACTAAAAAAAAAAACAAAAAAAACAAAAACATGGAAGACTTATCAAAAATGTTCATGCAATTTTTACAAGCACAGGCTGAGCGGGATGAACGCAGACAAGCTACACAAAACGAGTTTTTGCAAACACAAATACAGGCACAGGCTGACCGCGAGGAAAAGAGAGAGGACAGATTATTGAAATGGCAGCAGGAACAAGAAGAAAAGCAGAAAATGGCACAATTAAAGCAGAAAAAACTGCAATTGGAACAGGAAGAAAGGCATAAGAAACTACAATTGGAATATGAAGAAAGACAAGATGAACGTTTTGCTAAAACACTGGAACTACTAAAGAGTAATCGAGAAAATGTCGATAGTGTTAATTTCTCCCATACAACTATTTTTAATAGCATGGACACATTTCATTATGTGCCTGAGGAAGAGAAGAATTTTGAAGCATACTACACAAGATACGAGGATGTTTTTCAACTGGACTGTAAAAATTGGCCAAATAGTCAGAAAGTGAGCCTCTTACTCAGAAAATTGGGTACATCAGAACACAGCAAATTCGTAGATTACATATTACCTAAAAAAAACTGCGGAGTTAGAGTTCATGGAAGCTGTAAAATTACTAAAAGAATTATTTAATCCAAATATATCTCTTTTTCATAAAAGATGGCTGTGCATGAATCTAAGAAAGATGGACAACTAAGATTATTTGACATACGCATCAGTTGTCAATAAAAACTGCGATAATTTTAAGCTTGCAGAACTAACGGTAGAAGATTTTAAATGTCTAATCTTCGCTCAAGGGTTAGTTTCCACAAAAAATGCAGAAATACGCAGACGAGTGTTGTCTAAGCTGGAATCTGAGCAAGATTTAACCCTCCAGAAACTAGCACAGGACTGTGAAAGGGCCATTACACTAAAAAAGGATTAAAAAAATATAGAAGAATCCGGAGTGGCATATGTAAGAAAAGTTAGAAAACCATACGCACCAACCAAGAACTTTACAAAGAAAAGCAATGGAACGGGATATTCCAAAGATAATAACTATAAATATAGTACAGAATATAACAAGCCTCTTCCTAGATATAACTGTAAGAGATGTGCAGAAAAGCATTGGGAATCAGATTGTCCTTATAAGAAGAAAAACTGCTACATTTGTAAGAAGGTGGGACACAAAAGCGATTGCTGCAGATATAAAGATTACACCAGAAAGAGAGTACAGCAAACAAAATCAAATACAAAATTAGACAAAGATCGGCGAAAATACGTAAAAGTGGAAATATTTAAAACATCAATAAAGTTGACTCCGGCTCCGATGTTTCTATAATAAACCTGAATACGTGGAAAAAGTTGGGAAAACCGGCCATGATGAAAACTAGTAAAGCAGCCCGGACGGTAACTGGTGGTGGTATAAAATTTGAAGGAGAAGTTGTCCTCCCGATAAAATTGAAAGGGATTTCGAAGAAATTAAAAATATTCGTACTAAAAAATAGTGAAAATCTGTTTGGAATAGATTTAATTGAGAAATTCGGACTATGGGATAAGCCAATCAATACATTCTGTAAAAAATTAGAATGTTTTTCTCCAACAACAGTAAATATAAAAGACGATTTAAAAGAATTATTTCCTGAGGCATTCACGACTAACTTGGGTCGCTGCAATAAATTCAAGGCCTCGTTTGAACTTAAAGAAAACGCCAGCCCAATTTTTAGAAAAAAACGAAATGTTCCGTTCGCTGGGTTGGAAAAGATTGATAAAGAATTAAATAGATTGGAACAGACGGGAATTCTATCAAAAATAGAACACAACGAGTGGGCAACCCCCACCGTATACGTGTGTGCGCAGACTTTTCGACCGGGGTCAACTCCCTATTAAAAGATCACCATTACCCCCTACCAAGCCCAGAGGAAATATTCACGAAGTTGAATGGGGGTAATATCTTCTCCAAGATAGACTTGAGCGACGCGTATTTGCAAATACCGATATTTATATGGTAGACAATTCATACTTGAAACCGACCATAAACCGTTAGTAACGATCTATGGATCAAAAAAAGGATTGCCGGTATACACCGCAAATAGATTGCTGCACTGGGGTACAATACTAATTAATTACGATTTCCAGCTACAACATCTAGCATCAAAAAAGATTTGCCATGCGGATGGACTGTCAAGACTGATACCACAGAAACACAATCTGGAAGAATCAGTCATTGCAGCAATTCGGACAAATGTTGAAGTAAAAAATATGGTAGCAAACATCATTAAGGAATTACCCGTAACTTTGTCGGACATTAAAAGGGAAGCCGAGAAAGACGAATATATAAAGGACATAAAAGACAAAATTATAACGGACACAAAGGTGCAGGCAGTTTTCTCCATATGTGACGATGTGTTACTGTACAGCGAGAGAGTGGTAATACCCAAAACATTGCAGAATAGGATGTTAAGAGATTTCCACACAGGACATCCGGGGATAAATCGAATGAAGTCGTTAATGAGAAGCTACGTGTACTGGCGTAACATGGACACTGACATAGCGACAACAATTGATAAATGTAAAGGATGCCAGTTAGCGGCAAAATCTCCACCTATAGTACACAAACCTTGGCCGAAAACCGACCAACCATAGTCGAGAATCCACATGGGCTTCGCTGGTCCACTAGGTGAAAACTATTATTTAATTGTAGTGGATAGTTTCACAAAATGGCCGGAGGTAATGCGTTGCAGGAATCCAACAACGAACAACTCAATAGGGTTCCTACACGAGTTGTTTGCAAGATTCGGTGTACCAGACACACTGGTCACTGACAACGGAACGCAGTTCACATCCGCAGAGTTTAAGGAATTTTGCGACACGTTCCGAGTGAAGCACATCACGACTCCGCCGTATCATCGAAGGTCGAACGGCCTCGCGGAAAGGTTCGTGGACACGCTAAAACGAGCGTTAAAGAAATCCATTGGAACACCAGCAGAAAAAGCTTTGCAACAATTCTTACAAGTATATAGGATTACACCACATCCTAGTACACCATCAAACATATCACCAGCTGATCTAATGTTTGCCAGAAAGGTAAAATCAGCGTTTGACAAACTATTGCCAAGGCAGGCAATTATCCGAAACACTACACACACGAGAAGAAAGAAATATAACTCGGGAGATCGAGTATATTTTAAGTGCTACAGAAATAACACATCTTACTGGGAATGTGGAGTAGTGGATAAACGCATTGGTGATTGTACATACATGATTAAAGGTCCACAGAATATACATAAAAGGCACCTAAATCAGATAAAAAACGCCATATCCAAGATGATGATGATACGACAACAGTCGAAGAGGAGGACACCATAGATATCATATACGACTCTTTTAATTTGGAACCGCCTCAAAATGCACCTGAACCCCGAAGATCAGGTAGGAAAAGAAAAGTGAATGAACCATTAATGGTAAACCCCAAAAGAAAAAGATATTGAAATCTGTGTGACTTCAAATCTTGGGAGGGGGGTGTTGTGGTGGCAACCACTTATTTGCATATGCGAATAACATAACACTATAAATGGCAAGCCTAGGTTGGCCTTGGTGTGTCTTACTCAAATGCCACCGGAAGTGACGCCGAAGAGCGTACATGTCCTCCCACCAAGACTCTCTGACTCGACACCGTCAATTGTACATGTTGTAAATATACCTTTTCTTTAATACACTTATTATTGCGTTATCTTGTTGTTTGCGTCTTCATTGTATTTCCTTACTAATTATTGTTCAACCTTGCAACCACAACAAGTACCCTTTCCTAACTTGACAGGGTAAAAATCTGCTTCGAAATCTCGTGGACGAGAACCTTTTCTCCTTCCAACTTCCACTTTCTTACTGAAGAGACGTTGCGAGTCTATCTCTGCTCTGTTGTTATTTTCATGGCAGGTGCTCGGATGGAATTCCAATCTTCGGTCTTTTTTCCTGCAAAACATTTGCAACAAACACTCATCTATCTGCAACAACTGTCCACAATTTCCCTTATTCTATATATGTGCTTAAAACTAAACGAACACACCATGAGAAAACTTTCTCTCCGTCCGTGGAACACAATATCTCGGGGTTGTTTTCCAGATCTCTATAACATGTTTGCTTTAAAGTTTAATGTAAATACGTACTTATTTTTTTTTTGAGACGACCTCTTAAGTATTTTAACCATACCCAAGTTCCACCATTACTGATCACTATGGCGTTTTCTCATCGGCCACGTTTTATTCACTTTACGCCACCTAGTGGTGTAAACGGAGTAAGAAGTTTTTTTTTCCTCTATGTAAGCGTTGTTTAAATCCTAATAAAATCTGTAATTTAAAACTGCAGTTCATTTGGACAACGTTACACTTTTTCAATTTAAAAATTATTTAAACATACTTCTTAATATAAAAAAATCATATATATATATATATATATATATATATATATATATATATATATATATATATATATATATATATATATACGAACGGCTGTTAATTAATTTGCATAGTATTTCGAAAAACGTAATTTTATTAAATAATTATTCATTTTCTATGTTTTTTATTGTATGATTCGTTTCATTTCCGTATTGTACATATTTAATAAATTCTAGCATACGTACACACACACACGCACATACTTCTTAATATACTCAGTCATGGATATGCGAGCGACTTCATAAAGGTTAATTAATTTCCATATTCCTTTAAAAATTATTTCTTCATTCTCTTGTTGTTGTTTTTTAGTGGATGGTTATTCTTATTAAACCACTAGCATTTCAGCCCGGCGTTTCCCGGGTGTTTGAAGGTGTATGTGGACCCCCCCCCCCGAAAAACGATCAATTTGTTGAATTTGACCACTATTATGACCCCTTAACATTTACTGTCTTGGGCTCAAATCAAGTTATTAAGTTAGATCCATGTCCAAGGAATCTATATCTAAAGTGTCAAGTGTTTAGACCTAAAATTGTCGGAGGAGTTTGGTAGATTTCTCAAAGGTCAAATCGTTGAACTTTGACCCCTTAACAGCCAAATTTCTGGCTGAAACCCGATCACATCGATTTTCCCAAATCTCAGTACCCTTTATCTCAAATTTGGAGTCTGTAGACTGAAAATTGACAGAGTTATTGCGTAGGGAAATGTACACAGACAGACACACAGACACACAGACACGTTCACTTTTATAGACACACTAGCATTTCGACCCGGCGTTCCCCGGATATTTGGAGGTGTATGTTGAGCAAAAAAAAAAAAAAAAAAAAAGAAAAAGCGGTCAATTTTTTAAAGTTTGACTCCTATTATGACCCCTTAACATTTACTGTTTTGGGCTCAAATCAAGTCATTAAGTTAGATCCATGTGCAATGAACATATATCTAAAATTTCAAGTGTTTAGATCCAAAATTGTCGGAGGAGTTTGGTAGAGTTCTCAAAGGTCAAATCGTTGAACTTTGACCCCTTAATCGCCAAATTTCTGGCCGAAAACCGATCACATCGATTTTCCCAAATCTCAGTACCCCGTATATCAAATGTCGAGTCTGTAGACTAAAAAATTGAGAGTTATTTCGTAGGGAAATGTGCACACACAGACACACAGACAGACATTTTCACTTATATATATATATATATATATATATATATATATATATATATATATATATATATATTACGCCCAGGTCTATTTATACATATTTTCAACATTTTGCATAATTGCGTAACATTTAAGAGAAAATCACACGGATAGTGTGATTTGTTGGCTGCGTACACACTCATGTTAATATTTAAACGTGTATATTATTTTCAATTAATACTGCATTATTTTCAATTAATATTGTAAGTTTACTCCACGATTAAATAAACATTTGTGTATCTCATGCTTGTAATTATTTTTTTTAAATCTATTAATTTAAAAAAATATCGCGCTGTAAACGCTTTTAATTCTATAGCATAGCATTTTAATGCTTAGAAACTTTTTGTACATAAAAAAAAAACAAATGAAAAGCTTAAATATATTTATTAAATACTAGCTGACAGCCCGGCGTTGCCTGGCTGTACAATAAGCTTTCAATGATATTTTCATTTATGCAGATTGCATATGTATTATTATAGAATCAATACTCTATTGATTATTATATATTACAAGGAACAATTTTCCCCGATTGATTAATTCGCAAAAAAATAATAAAAATAATAATGATAATGTCGTTCATCAAAATCTGTCTGCGTTTGCTTATAATATTAAATCCGTTAATATTTGGGCTGGACGATGAATGCAATGGAAAAGTCACTTCTGATTAATTTTTACTTTTACAATATGCAAGAGAAGAAATGATTTGCGGCGATTTTAAATGGTACCTTTTTTTTTAAATCGTAAATTGGACATTATAATTCAGAAAAAAAATTAAAATAGAATGGTGAAATACATCCGGGATTGAACAGGGGATCTTTCGATCTTTAATCGAATTCTCTATCACTAAGTTACATCACCAGATTATAATAAATGTGTTTTTTTTAAAAGAGAAAATGATTTGCTGAAATTTTATTATCTCCCTTTGCCGGTGTAAAGTAAAATATTCCCCGGTAAAAATTCTTCTTTAGTTATCTATAAGAGATAAAAGCCATTTTAAGATCGGATTTTTTCGATTTCGATACTTATCAGATGAATTTCTGTACAAAACATATCTAAGAACACTACCAGACATATAAATTAGCTTTGTGTGAAATTTGCAAAAAACATAGGCTCAGCGATTTCGGAACCTATGAGGAACTCTCTCTCTCTTTCTCTGTCTCTCTCTCACACACATAAACACAAGGTGACTTTTATATAATATATATATAAAGGTGAAAGTGTGTGTGTATGTCTGTCTGTGTACATTTCCCAACGCAATAACTCTCTCAATTTTTAGTCTACAGACTCGAAATTTGATATACATTGTACTGAGATTTGGGAAAATCTTAGCAATCCGTTTTCGGACAGAAATTTGGCTGTTAAAGGGTCAAAGTTCAACGATTTGACTCTTGAGAACTCCTCTCACAATTTTGTGTATAAACACTTACAATTTTAGATATAGATTTCTTGGACATGAATCTAACTTAATAACTTGATTTGAGCCCAAACCAATAAATTTTAAGGGGTCATAATAGGGGTCAAATTAAAAAAAAAATGATCTCTGCGGTCTCTACCAAATTCCCCAGACAATTTCTGCTCTAAACTTTGGAAATTTTACATAAAGGGTATTCAGAGATAGAGCAAGCCTTTTAATCGGTTTGGGTCGAAAATTTGAGCTACAAATATATAAATGTATGCATGTATGTTTGCATATCTGCCTAAAACTGTCGACAGATTTTCACAAGATCAGTATCGTTTTGAAGCTTAACCCTTTAGACGACAAATACCGAAAAATGGGCTAAAAGCATTACTGAGTACTTTTCTATAGGGAGGGGTCGCTTTTTTCGCCGATATTTCCGAAAGTAATCCCTTCTTTTCGATTTAAACCTTAATTTAAACCTACGTCACTTCCAGTTTGGCGGGGGTCATAACAGCAAAGACATCACGTTTTTTCCCCGTTCTTTTCCCCCTTCACGGTACGGGTTCAAGCCTGCCTTCCTACTACCACTTTTTTTTTTTGCTCAACACACAACTCCAAACATCCGGGTTGAAATGCTAGTATCTAGAAAAAGTTAAAATGTCTGTGTATCTGTCTGTGTACATTTTCCTGCACAATAACTCTGTCAATTTTAAGTCTACAGACTCCAAATTTGACATAAGGGCTATTGAGATTTAGAAAAATATTCTTGATCGATTTTCGGCCAGAAATTTCGCTGTTAAGGGGTCAAAGTTCAACGATTTGACCTTTGAGAACTCTACCAAACTCCTCCGCCAAGTTTCGTCTAAACACTTGGAATTTTAGATATAAGTTCCTTAGACATGGATCTAACTTTGTAATTTGATTTGAGCCCAAAACAATAGATATTATTATTGCGGTCTCTTTCAAATTACTCAGCCAATTTTTGGTCTAAACATTTGGAATTTTACATAAAGTGTATTAAGACATAGGGCAAGCTTCTTAATCGTTTTTTTTTTACTGAAAATTTGGTTTCCAAGGGGTCAAAGTTAAAAAGATTTTACCTTTGCGGTCTATAGCAAATTATTAAGCCAATTTTGGGTCTAAACATTTAAAATTTTACATAAATGGTATTCCGACATGCAGCAAGCTTTTTACTCAGTTTTTGGGCGAAGATTTGGCTGCAAATATTTAAAATGTTGGTTACTTGGACATGGGTCAAACATTTTAATTTGAGCCCAAAACAATAAATGTTAAGGGGGTCAAAATTGGGGACAAAGTTAAAAAATTTGATCTCTGCGATCTCTACCAACTTTTCTCTATAGTAGTTAAGGAAGACTATTATACAGAAAGACATTACCTTACATATTCGCACTTTTTAATATATACATATTCACACTTTTTAATATATACATATTCACACTTTTTAATATATACATATTCACACTTTTTAATATATATATATATATATGCACATAAAGTTATGAACAGTACATAGGGCCCGAGCAATGCCGGGTAGAACTGCTAGTAGTAGAATAGAATAGAGATGGAGATTTTGCCTGGAATTAGAAGTTAATATTCAAGGGAGGTTATTCAAATGACAGATGAAAACTATTGATTGATTATAAACTCACATGATTGATATGTTTGTGATCATTTATTATTCAAATCCGTATTTACACAAAGCGAATTCAATTTTCTAATCGATCTCAATTAATTTCTGTTTTTGCTAAACGCTTTCGATGCTAATCTTGACTTCGTTTAAACATTTTATTTCGGAATTATAATCTTCGATATATATCTATATCTATCTATCTATCTATCTATCTATCTATCTATCTATCTATCTATCTATCTATCTCTCTCTCTCTCACACTCTCTCTCTCTCTCTATATATATATATATAGAGAGAGAGAGAGAGATAGATAGATATAGATATAGATATATATCGAAGATTATAATTCCGAAATAAAATGTTTAAACGAAGTCAAGATTATCATCGAAAGCGTTTAGCAAAAACAGAAATTAATTGAGATTGATTAGAATACATAGAGTGAGTGTGTGTGAGAGAGAGAGAAAGAGAGAGAGAGAGAGAGAGAGAGAGAGAGAGAGAGAGAGAGAGAGAGAGAGTAGTTTATGAAAATATACATGTCAATTAAGCTACATAGAATATTCTATATTTCATCCTCGTGAGGATTCATCAGGCTATTGCATGAAATTCATAATTCTGTGTTGTTTAATTGTCATATATACCACAATTTACTATATATATATATATATATATATATATATATATATATATATATATGGCAATTAAGCTACACAAAATTATAAGTCACCGCTACTGAGTAATTACGAGGATAAAACGGAAAATTCTGCGTAGCTTAATTGCCATATTTATTTTCATATTTTACTACGTAGCTCTACTCACGTATTGAGCACTGTTTAAGTAAATATTGAATGGAAATATATAAAATTTTATGTCGATACATGAATAATAATAATAATAATAATAATAATAATAATAATAATAATAATAATAATATAATAATAATATACAAACACACACATGTATATACATAATTTCAGATTAAGAAAAGTCTAAGGTAAAACCAACGATTTTAACCAGGTTTATATAATACTGCTCAATAAAAAAGCAAGCTATACTGTTATTTATATACAAATAAGCAGTATTTATATGCCGCTACATGGTGAAATGTTTCTGTCAGTTAGTTATAAATAACTACACGATCTGATCAGGCGACGAAAAATAGTTCCTTCTTTTAAAATAGGAAATCTTCAATAAAAGACGAAAAACAAACAAACAAACAAACAATTATACAAACATTCAAGACAGATTCTTGCGTAAGAATCTGTGGCGTAGTGTATTATTAAATTTCGCGTAGATTGACACAAAGATTCACAAGTTCGATAGAAAGATTCCCGAGTCCACTAGATACATTTGAAGAAGATAGGTTACATCGACGGAAACGTGAAAGAAACACTAAAGATGAGAGCAGTAGTCGTAAGAACCCAAAATAATTCGAATAATCGTTCCTCATCTAAAAAAAAAAAATGGGGAAACACAATGTGCTTAGCTCAAGATGTTTCCACGACAATGGAGAGGCATTCGTAAAACAAAGTCAATTTACGATCGTCCCCGGCGTATCGACATTAAGATTAAACCTATATTCTCTAACACAGAAAGAAATAACATTATTATCCCCCCCCTCTCTCTCTCTCTCTATCTATCTATCTATCTCTCTCTCTCTCTCTCTCTCTCTCTCAGATAATTTAATCTGGACTTTCTCCTTCCCATAATACATCAGCAACTCCGATTAAGTTATCCGAAGAGTCCATCAACTTCAACCCAATCAACTCCAACTGAACCGGTGCACGTTAAGTTCAACATTGTTTCGCGATGGACACCAGCACCAACAGATCCAACACTCAACCTAATAACACAAAGCTGTTTCCTCTCGCCTCCATTTCCACAAGCCCTTGCAAGAGAATACGCCGACCGAGAATATAGATTCAGTTATGTCTCCTTAATCGTTTCTTAATCCTGCTGGGCGACTTATCTCACGCCATGCCAGACGTCTGGTTAGGTACCGGTTTAATCATTAATGACAACGAAATATAGGTTAAGAATTTAAAGATATATCTAAACGGTAAGTCGTGATTCTGTGTACGTGTCTGAGTCGGCCGAAAGTCAGAAATTACATAAAATGATTACAATCCTTTTATTATCAGATTTAGTGTGACACTGAACCCGTTATAGTAAAGATAAATAATGTAATATTTATTACCTTTGGTTAGAAGGAGAAGAGGGAAATTAAAGACTTACCTTTAAATTGAATGTGCGCACGCAAAAACAAACATGGCGACCAGTGAAAACAATACGGAATACAGACCCAACTAGCCGTAAAAATCAACTTTTTAAAGGCAAGTCGTTAGTTGGTACTCAAGTACACATTCTTTATCCTTAAATTATAAATGTCGGGTGACACAACTTGAAGAATGCGTATTTAAACAAAGAAAAAAAATCGTTCGGGCAAAACTTTTGTATTCGTCGGTTGACGATACCATAAATATGCATATAAAATAAACTGAGAAAGCGAGATTCCAAAAAAATGCTAAGTGCTTAAAAAAAGGCTAAATTCGCTAAATTTGGCATAAAACGGCGAGTAGTTCTAAAATTGGAAATCGATTTACTAAACTAAAGGTTGCATTCGATACTGAGAACCCTCTACAAACATTTAAATATTTACTTCTTTCATTTCTTTTGTTGATACTGTCCATTCGATAATAATCCGGTAAAAAATTGAAAAAAATAACTAAAATAAAAAAAAGTACAGAAGGAGTACGTGCGCAATATATATATATATATATATATATATATATATATATATATATATATATATATATATATATAAAGCTGAACGTCTGTGTGTGTGTGTCTGGTCACGAATAGGCTCCTATATAGTTGACTATTATAGAAAACCGATCACATATAATGATAGAAGATGTATCGAGACACAGGAATGGGTATGTTTGATTTGGCATAATGATGATTGATTAAAATTGTGGGGTCTGCGTACGCGCCTGGTTCACAAAGTATGGAAAGAAAAAAAACGTTTACAAGTGTTTTTGATATAGATATACATAAGAATACTTTGATAAGTATGTTTTAACTTACATAGGGATGGTATAATAAAATTGTGGGGTCTGCGTTCGTGCCTTGCCTCCATAGAATGGAAATAGGCACAAACTTTAATAAAGACTTTTCATATCTATCTGCGTAAGTATACTTTGATAATCATGTTTCAGTTTGAAGAAATGTGGTATAATAAAATTATAGGATGTTCGTTCGCGCCTGACCTCCATAGAATGGAAATATGTCACAAAGTTTAACAAGGTTTTTTTTAATATAGATCCACAGAATATTATGATAAGTGTTTCTGTGTGAACAGGTATGGTATAATAAATTATGGAGTGTATCTATTTTATTTTTACTTTTATCATATTTTGGTTTTGATATCCCCCCTCCAAATTGGAAGCTATCTCTTTACAACACTTCCTTTTCATAACCTATCATACTTTCATAAATCAGAGTCCATTTTCTGTAGACTGTTAAACCCAGTCAACGACGGGTACTTTTGCTCGTATATATATATATATATATATATATATATATATATATATATAATTGTAATAAAATAATGATTATTCTTTTATACCTATAGACACTAGTGTTCCATGCCTTCGCAATAATCAGTGTAGAATGACAATTCTTGCTGGTCATGAGATTCGAATCTTGCCACGAAGCCAATTTTGACATCATTTCTTATATCTATCTATCTATCTATCTATCTATCTATCTATCTATCTATCTATCTATCTGGCGAGAGTGGACCATAGAGTGAAGTTCAGATGAGCACCTGCCATTAAAAATAACGATAAAGCAGGGACAGGCTCGCTATGTCTCTTCTGTGGGAAAGATGTTGCAGGGAAGAGAAAAAGGCACTCCCCACTAAGCTACGAAGTCTATTTTGAACTCTGTCAAACGAGATAAGCTGCTTCTAGCAGCTCCTGCCCAGATGTGGCAACAGTATCCATCGTTGGCCGAACCTGGCTTTTATATAGGTAGAGAATTGCATCAGGAGTTAGATATATACTGGAGCGGTAGAAGCATCCCACTATTTTTCCAGCGACTTTGGCAATGGATTTGATATACGTGTTCCATTTCAGATCGGGCGCAAAGGTCAAGCCCAGAAGCTTGCCAAAACATGAAGCCTCCCCAAAACGAGAGCCATTCATTTCGATTGATGGAAGCTGGGCAACAGAGCGTTGATGATGTAAAGATAGAACCTTGGTTTTAGATGCATTAAAAGTAACCAGCCCCTTTTCCCCTATTGTATCACGCGCAAGATCAGAGGAGAGGAGAGAGAGAGAGAGAGAGAGAGAGAGAGAGAGAGAGAGAGAGAGAGTCAGAGAGAACTTGGTCGTTTATGATCTTCGAAGTGCTACCATAGATGGTAGTGTTGTCAGCATAAATGTCTACGAATAATCTAAGGATGTGGTTTGGAAGATCATTGATGTAGACCAGGAATAGGTTCTCTTAAGAACCTATCAGAGAGAAATGATTTAATAGTTGAGAAGAAATTTCCAGCTATACCATGACTGGAGATCTTGTGAAGTAGACCTTTATGCCATACCTGATCAAAGGTCTTTGATATGCCAAGAGAAATTCCCCAAAGAGGAAGCCCTGTCGAAGGATTTGCCAATCCTATGAGATATAACTGTAAGCACGTCCGCTGTAAATCTAGCAGAACGGTAACCATATTGCATGTCACTAAGAAGGTTATTTTTGCTGAGATGGTTAACTACTTCCTTATTTAGCACAGGAGACTTATTGGTCTGTACTGAGAGGGAGATGAGCGATCACCTGAGTTCTTAAATATAGGGCATAAGACAACGCTTAAACAGCTTTGTAAGTATGGACGCTAGTTCCGGTTGAAGCCTTTTGAGTACTATAATTGGAATGCCATCAGGGCCAGTTGATTTACTGGAATCAAGGTTTTTGATTAGCTTGGCAAGATCATGTAGATATTTGTATCTCAGATAGCATGTTTTCTGATATACAAGGAAATACTGGAGGTTGTCGGCCTTGGTCGTAAAGGGTAGAATTAGCTGCAAAGTTCTTGGCCAAGAGATTGGCTTTGTCTGATGCTGACGAGATTAACTCAAGTCCATTGATGATAGGTGGGATAGAGCTCACACTTCTGTTGAGGATTTTGTTTGCTATTTGCCAAAACTGATGGGAACACAACCGCTGCTCAGCTACCTTGGACTTGACTGACTAAGCATACAACTCTTTTGCCTTCTTTATTACTTTTTTACAATGGTTGCTGGCAGTCCTGAAAGCAGCTTTAGTCTCAGTACATCTATTACATTGGAAGCAATAGAAAAAGTGATTTCTGTGCGCAATGGCAGCAGCACATTCTGGGGAGAACCTCGGCTGGCTGTTAGGTTTTTGCTGAAACTTTTTCGAGGGTATGCAACTGTCTATACCTACAGTTTACTATTCCGCCAGGTCTGATACTATAGAGGACATATACTTTTTAAAACATGGCACGTAGAGGTAGGTCTGATATAAATGTACGGAAGCTATCCCGGTCAGCCATAGAGTATCGATACACTGTACGATGGAGAGGTATGTCTGAAGACCTACTACATTTTGTTTTTATCTTAACTGATACAACAGAGTGGTCGGAAGATCTAGTGAAAACTGAACGGAAGATAAGCACAGCTCAGGGCAAGTTGTGAGAAAGAGGTCTAGGAGACTTACATATTGACTGTCAATGTCGGTAACGCGGGTGGGTTCTTGGACAATCTGGGTGAGGTCATAAGCAATGGAGAAATTGTGGCAGAACCTTCCCTCGTCATCGGTCTTGTTTGAGTAGATTAACCATTCCACGTTGTGAACATTGAAGTCTCCACAGGCGTGGATGTTAGCTGAGAGGTACTCAGACAGGACATGGTCAATTTTCTCAGTTATGCTATGGAAGTTTTTTTTTTACACAGTGATCACCACTTATCAAGGTCCGGAAGCCACTCAGGGATAAGGGTTATTGCAAGTACATTACGTTAGTGTGGAGATTTGATGAAGTGTTTACTTAAGGGGGCGGTTCATTAGGAATTTGTTAACATTGGACTTGAAGACATCCAAGTTGTAGTCCGGTGGGAAGCAGGCAGACGGAACAGAGTTCCACAGGCGTGCAGTTCTAAGAAAGAAGCTTTGTTCATGGAATCCGCGTTTTGATTTAGGCACAGATATAGAGTGGGGGAATTTTTCACAGTGGATTCAGCTAGACGGGTGTTTTTCGTGAAAGATTGGCGAGGGGGGGACCAGAGATTGGAGTTCAGACGAGCACCTGCCATGGAAATAACGATAAAACAAGGATAGGCTCGCAACGTCTCTTCTGTGGGAGAGAGGTTGCAGAGTAGAGAAAAGGGCATCCCCCACTAAGCCACGAAGTCTATTTTGTACTCTGTCAAGGCAGGATAGGCTATTTTTACAGCTCATGCCCAGATATGGCAACAGTATTCCATCCTTGGACGTACTTGGCTTTTATATAGATAGAGAATTGCATCAGTAATGAAATATCTTCTGGAGCGGTAGAAGGAACCCATCATCTTTCCAGCGACCCTGGCAACAGACTTGATGCATGTGTTCCATTTCAGATCAGGAGTAAAGGTCAAACCCAGAAGCTTGTCAAAACACGAGGCCTCACCCAGACGAGAGCCATCCATCACAATTGATGCCAGATGGGGATCAGAGCGTTGATGATGTAAGGATAGAAGTTTGGTTTTGGATGCATTAAAGGTAACCAACCACATCTTCCCCCACTGAACCACGAGAGAATCAGAGAGAACTTTGTCGTTTACAGCCTTTGATGTGTTGCCGTAGATGGTCGTGTCATCAGCATAGATGTCAACGAATGATTTAAGTATATGTTTAGGGAGGTCATTGATGTAGATCAGGAAGAGAGTTGGGCCCAGGATTGACCCCTGAGGGACTCCAGCATTTATATGGCAGGCCTCCGATTTTTGTCCATCTATCATTACTCTTATGAGCCTATCGGAGAGAAATGATTTAATGATTGAGAAAACATTTCCCGTTATACCGTAGCTGGAAATCTTGTGAAGTAGGCCCTTATGCCATACCTTGTCGAAGGCCTTTGATATGTCAAGAGCAATTGCCCTAGAAAGGAAGCCTTTGTCAAGAGATTCACTAATCCTGTGGGATATAACCATCAGTACATCTGCGGTAGATCTTGCAGAGCAGAAACCATATTGTGTGTCACTAAGAAGGTTATTCCTGCTGAGGTGGTTGACTATTTCTTAAATACAGGGCAAACTGATGAGGTCTTCCAGGGTGTTGGAAAGCACTTCTCCTTAAGGCAGCGCTTAAATAGTTTCGTAAGTATGGGAGCAAGTTCTGGTTGAAGCTTTTTTAACACTATAATTGGGATGCCATCAGGGCCAGTTGCTTGGTTGGAACGTAGACCCCTTATGTTGGAGAAGGAGACATGGTAGGGGGGGTCTGCGTTGGAAGTTGGAGATCTGGGCTTAATCGAGTATTTTTTCTGGAAACCTTTTTTGACTGAGATTTGGGATTTGGGATTTGTGGAATAGGTCAACAGAGAGGGAAAGTAAAAGAAAATGAAAGGAAAATATTTTTTAAATAAAAAAAAAAAACATTTTTTGTAGCACATGATAAGGTAAAGCCGTAACGATTACCCACTAATATGACATCGAGAGATCCCCACCAGAAGCTACTGCATGGTCCAGAACCCATTCACCAAATGGCAATACAGCAGCCCATTACTTTGCACATGCTGACAGGTCAGCCTCCTTAGGGGTTAGACCAAGGTTCGGATCCCTGACTATCAAGAGGATAACGTCATCCCACTTGAAACGTTTACCTCCAGCACCCTTATTAGTGACATGGCCACAAGGATAGATAGACGAAGGAACAGAGATTCCAACATCTCTGGCAACTGTTCACACAAGATACTGCCAACCTAGTAAACAGCTTTTTCTTCTCCCTATGTCAGAAAAATCACTCATTGAAAAAATGAGGACTAAGGGACAAATAAGGAGAATCGAGAGTAAAGACAGCTGCCGATAACGCATCCACAATGCGTTGTCTACTTTCCATTAAAAAAAAGGTTCAAAGGACTTATTAATATTTACTTAGTATAAGTCCATAGCTTTCATTCGAAATTAAAGATGTTTGAAGATAAATTCCCCTCCCATATTAACGAATGAATTTATAATGTGGATTGGACGTGATACGGCCAGTTAAACATGTCTATGTGATACAATTAAAGTATTGTTTAATGATTTTTAATTGATTGAATGGTAAAACGAGGAAAAATAATAGGAAAAATAGTAATTACATTATTGATTTTATACTTGGATAACTATAAGTATGAAAACGTGCTTCTTTTTTATTATTTTTCGATATGATATAAGATTTAAACAAAAATAAAGAATTATATTTGCAAAAAGTTTATAAAATAGTTTATAAAATAAGTACCTTTGTAAGGGAATGTGTCCATATTGTTTTTTTTGTAACCGTATTTTACTTATTGTCCGATGGTTATATTTTATGCACAAAAAAAAGATCTTCATTCTTTTTTAGGGGTTTAACAACGCTGGATCACGTCGTAAAAATGTACCTTTTCTATTAGAAAGTTAAGTTTGTAATGAATGAGATTAACATGAAAAAAGAAAGTGTAAATTGTGAAATTTAGAGGGGGGGCACAGCTGGTTAAAATTTGGTGTCTTCTCCCCAGTCCCCTTCTATTTATGCTGATGAGTAGACGATATCCAGAAATATTTTACTCATTTCTCGATAGTTTTGTTTGTAAATATCGAATGAATAAAAGGATATCGTTTCCGAAACGATCGTACATATAAACACGATTTTATTATGTTTTCTCCTATGAAAACTTGATTGATAATTTCACACACTTTCTCTCTTTCTCCCCCCTCTCTCTCTCTTTATATATATATATATATATATATATATATATATATATATATATATATATATATATACAGAGTTCTCGACGATAATTCTTGGCCTGAAGACGTAATCCCCCAACGCGGGTGATTACAGAAACATGTATGCACATATGTAGCCATTTATGTTTGTATATATATATATATATATATATATATATATATATATATATATATATATATATATAACACATCTTGTCACAGCTTTATACATATATCTAAAGATACGCATTGGTATTTGTGTTATGTTTTCTCCTTAGAAAACTTGATTGATAATTTCACAATTATTAACCTCTCAACCTTTCTTTATATAGCTCTAGGTAATTACAACGATTGAGCTTATTATAACTCCGAGCACAGAGCGTTTAAATACTTTGCTCATTTAGACCCTGTCTATTACACACTCTCTCTCTCTCTCTCTCTCTCTCTCTCTCTCTCTCTCTATATATATATATATATATATATATATATATATATATATATATATATATATATATATATATATATCCAACGTTTTTTCACTACTTTTCTTGGCAATGTAAAGCTACAATAAATTGCGGTTTCACTTAATGCCATAACTAGAAAATTCTAGCATTGCTACAAATATAATTTGCTGATTTCTTTATGTCCTCTGATGAGATGAATAGCAAGAATAGCATTCTTTAAAACTGCGCGGAATACGGGCTTTGTAAATTGTTTTTTAGAAGTATTCAGTAAATTTTGATTGTAAATTTCAACTTAGTATTTAATTTTCTTTCTCTTTTAATAAGCCGTACTGTCTATTAGGTATTGAGCTTTTTTATTCGGTTGGGATTAAATTATATATATATATATATATATATATATATATATATATATAAATACTGGTATTTATACTAGATTGAAGTTTACCATTGTATATATCAGGTAAACACTGCATCCTTTGATTTTATTACTATATATATATGTGTGTGTGTGTGTGTGTATATATATATATATATATATATATATATATATATATATATGTGTGTGTGTGTGTGTGTGTGTGTACACATATATTTAGAAAATGGAGTAAAAGTAGCATTGTGGTTAGGTTCGAATCCTCCGACTGACAGGAATTGTTATTCTACACTCACGATTGCGAAGGTATATATATATATATATATATATATATATATATATATATATATATATATATATATATATATATATATATATATATATATATATGTACACACACATACAACATGCATACATGTATATATATGCATGCACACACACATACATACATATATATATATATAAAATAGTAGCGTTCATGCGTGTGTGTCTGTGTTTGTGTGTACAACACTCCTACCGCCCAAACAATTGGACTGATGACGACTAAACCCGGTATGATAATGGTCCACCAGTTAGGGATGATGCACACCATTTTTAATGTAATATTTGGTGCGGCTCTTTCGTAACCGCCCTTACCTAGGGATGATGCACATATCTTTGTTATGTTTTTGATAGAAATGTGTGTTTGATCGTGATTCTTTGTAATTGTTCCAATTTTTATGTGTGGCATTATATTATAATATAATATATTTAATATAATCTGTTTGCTTTAAAGTTCATAGTTGCAGTTTACTCACTTCAGGAGGTAGTTAAAATTTTTTAAACACCTTAAGTAATGGTTGCTTTTACAGCATCCACTTACCTGCGAAGCGAGTATCTGAGCGTATAGAAAATTCCCGCGCAAAGCGTGGGTATTTTTGCTAGTATATATATATATATATATATATATATATATATATATATATATATATATATATATATACTTTATTTATAGATGGCTACATATGTGCATACATAAAAACGTGCCCCAGTTCTAATTAGGCCCCGTTTCTTACTGTTTTGTCCGAATGAAATGAAATTTTGGTCATAACTAGTTTATTATATTCAAAACATCACATCAAAACACTAGGGTATTTGGCCTTTTTTTTTTCTCCGTTCTACAATATATGTTCTAGATGGCCTCTTTTGTTTTTTTTTTTGGGGGGGGTGTCACCCTGTATATATATATATATATATATATATATATATATATATATATATATATATATATATGAGGAATCCTGTTTAAAGGAAATAATAACGTTTAATCCACCAGCTATCAGGACTTTAAGCTTGATCCACCAATTATCAGGAATTCAGGCTTTATCCATCAGTTATCACGAATTAAGACTTGATCCACCAGTTATCAGAAATCCGGGCTTGATCCACCAGTTATCAGGAATTTCAATTACAGCTTACTGTTTATTTTACGTCCACGCTTTTCAAAGCACAGGCACGTAAACGCGCGTGTGGACACACACATGAATATATAAATATTATGTATGTATGTCTATAAGATGAACACTTTTTCTTCGATCAAATATCGAAGTATTTTATGTAACAACGCCCCAAAAGTTGATCCCACTTATACTATAACGATAGCATATATAAACAAATTGAGCACGATGCAGCGGCGGTAAAGTACTTATATAAACAGACATTTGAGATTTCATTTACAACCGCTCCTCCCGTTTGACTAGTTATCATCATTTCTTATGAATGTTAAGATTATATTATCGGCATTGGTTTCTACCAGTATTTTTCCAGTCTGAATTCTTTCTAGAAAGACATCTGGTACTTACACGAGGAATCACGTGAAGGTTGTCAACATCCTAAGCAAAAGTGATATTTTTGGAACGAACTGGTTTCGAACTTGGAACACCAAAGCTGTCAGTCCGTGTCATTAACCACTAATCCACACTTCTAGGAAAAGGTTTTGGTCTACCCGCAATGAAGTTCGTTTGTTGATAAGTATATATATATATATATATATATATATATATATATATATATATATATATATATATATATATAATTTATTTTATAGACTCTATTCTTGTTGAAACAATATCACCTTAAGAGGGCTCTAGTAACTTGCAAGCAGATGACCGAAACATGTTCATGAATGTGTAACCACATATAAATGCTTATGTAAAAGAAATAAAGAGTATATTGAGCACTCTTGTATGAACCTCGTAAAAATTCATTCGAATTATATATATACTAGTGGCATCCCGGCGTTGCTCGGCTGTACAATACGCTTTAGCATGATAATTTAATTTATGCAAATTGCGTAGAATTAATCCTCTATTGATTATTATATATTACAAAGAATAATTTAGCTATTGGAATAATTCGCAAAAATTAAAAAGTAATAGAGTAATAATGATAATGTACTTCATTAAATTCTGTCTGTGTTTGTTTACAATATCATGTCAGTTGATATTTGAGCTTGACGATGAATGCCCTGGAAAAGTCATTTCTGATTAATGTTTAGCTTTATAATATGCAAACGAAGAAATGATTTGCTACTATTTTAAATGGTACCTCTTCTTTTATCGTAAATTGAACTAAAAAAAAAATTAAAATAAAATAGTGAGGCACGTCCGGGCTTGAACATGGGATCATTCGCTCAGTAGTCGAATGCTCTACCACTAATGAACATCGCCAGATTACAATAAATTTGTTTTTTTTTGTTTTTTTTTAAAGTAGAAATGATTTGCTGAAATTTTATTACCTCCCTTGGCCGGTGTAACGCAAATATTTCCCTGTAAAATTCTTCTTTTTTATCTATACGAGAGAAAAGCTATTTTAACATCGGATTTTTTTTTCGATTTTCGATACTTAAATAAAATTTTGTACAAAACATATATAAGAACACTGCCAGACATATAAATTAGATTTGTGTGAAATTTGCAAAAGATAAGATCAGCTGTTTCGGAATCTATGAAGAAGGAACTCACACACAAATTGACTAGACCAAAAGAATGGAAATTTAAAAAATACGAACGTAATATTTATTCATACACGTTTTTTTTCGAAGATCAAAACAATAGTTATGTCTGTTATTGCTTAAATATATTTTAATTCATGCATCCTTATAGAGCCAATACTCAATTGATTATTATATTGTACCCAATATATAGTATTGATTTCAAAAGTTACCAAAATATGACTTGGATGCCCTCAGCTATAATCGGAACCAGAATAGGTGGCGTTCCAGCCTTAGTCGTTAAGTTTGAAAAGTTTGCAGTTAAAATTCAGACGGTAACACACACACACACACACACCCACCCACACCCACACACACACACACACACACACACACACACACACACACACACACACACACACACACACACACACATATATATATTCGTTTTTACTGCAATTATTTTTTACATATCAAACGTTTTTGACAGTGTATGACGTCAAGGTCTACTACACAAGACTTCCAGCTAAGAAATAGCTGGAAATGTCTTCTCAATTATTAAATCATTCCATTCTGATAGGTTTACAAGAGTAATGGTTGATGGGGAGAAATCAAGAAGCTCACAGTATTAATGCTTGCTCTTTAAGGTTCCGTCATAGGCACAACTCTCTTCCTGATCTTCATCAACGATTTCCCAAATCACATTCTTAGATCATTCGTAGATATTTAAGCAAATGACGCTACCATCTATGACAACGCTTCAAAGGCCAGCGATAACCAAGATCTGATTATATCTCCTCTGATCTGGAGCACGTAGTACAATAGGGAAAAAGGTGGCTGGTTAATTTTAATTCATTTAAAATCAACCTTCTCTTTTTCCATCATCAACGCTCTGATCCCCCATCTGGCCCCAATTTATCAATTTATCTAGCTACCTATCTATGTAATTATTTATCTAGCTAGAGTTGTGTGGACAAGAGATGTGAAATCGTGTTTTGATAAATTATCAAAGCATTTCAAACTGTGCACCAGAAGTTGATGTGTCGCATGTCACATGTTCCGGTTCGCTGAAACATCGTTGAGTTGGATTCGAGATGGCAAAAGAGACAGATGACTACTATGAATCTTCCCATGGAGGGGGGAACCCATAAAGGAGACGTAGAATAACCACCCCAAGCCAAGATCATCGATCACTCCGCTACTATGACTGATACCTGGGAGGAATATACATATATATATATATATATATATATATATATATATATATATATATATATATATATATATGGAAACATACGTCTTTTGTCTGTCTTGAAGCGTCTTTGTTTAAACAGAATCCAGCTCCCCAAGATGGCTGAAGGAACTCCTAGAAGAAACAATGGCAGAATAGGTATGTCGTTATGTCGTTATGTATATATGTTATATTTAATTATGTCGACACGCACGCATCAATACCACTAGATGAGATGAGTCAAGGGCCGTAAAATAGACATTAAGGATCTAAGTACAACAGTCTGTTACCCAAGGTACATACATACATACATACATATATGTACTTTTAAAATATTCTTTTGTTTTTATTTCATTTAATATTTTTTTATATTTTGTATTTATTTGATTATTTTTTTATATATACATTTATGCACACATACATATATACATGTGGAGATGATATAAAGATGCATTGTCTATCTTCTGTGGGAAGGAAGATGGCTCTTCAGACCAGCCCTGTCCTTACACAGTCTATTGCAGAGGTCACACTTTAGCTGAGATTGAGGGACGCTAACCGGTACTGCCTTACTGTGGACATTCATATGGCGCTCCAGGCCCCCACTCGATTTGCAGACCAGAGATCATTTAGAAGAGCTTTGCTCCGCAGTGTTTTCGCCGTCAAAGAAAGTCTGGTTTCCATGTGATCGCCTGTGGCTAGCTAGACCGTGAGATAGCGGTTGCAGGGAAGAGAAAAGGACATCTCCTACGAGGCTAAAAAGTCTATTTGGAACTCTATCAAGGCAGGACAAGTCCTTTCTAGCAGCTCCTGCCCAGATGTGGCAACAGTATTCCATCCTTGGACGTACCTGGCTCTTATATAGATAGATAATTGCATCAGCAGTGAGATATTTACTGAATCGATAGAAAGATCCTACCATTTTTCCAGCGGCCTTGGCAACAGATTTGATGTAAGTGTTCTATTTAAGATCAGGAGTAAAGGTCAAGCCCAGAAGCTTGTCAAAACTTGAGGCCTCCTGAAGACGAGAACCATTTATTTCAATTGATGCCAGATTTGGATCAGAATGTTGATGATGTAAAGAGAGAAGCTTGGTTTTTGATGCATTAAAAGTAACCAGCCACTCCTTTACCCATTGTACCACGTGCTCAAGATCAGAGGAGAGAGAATCGGAGAGAACTTGGTCGTTTACTGTCTTAGATGTGTTACCATAAATGGTAGTGTCATCAGCATAAATGTCTACAAATGATGCAAGGATGTGATTTGGAAGATCATTAATGTAGATCAGGAAAAGAGTTGGGCCCAGGATGGACCCTGCGAGACACCAGCATTAATACTGCGAGCTTCTGATTTTTGCCCCTCAACTACTACTCTTATGAACCTATCAGAAAGAAATGATTTAATAATTGAGAAAACATTTCCAGCTATACCATAGCTAGAGATCTTATGAAATAAACCTTCATGCCATACCCTATCAAAGGCCTTTGATATGTCAAGAGCAATTGCCCTAGAAAGGTTGCCTCCGTCGAGAGATTCGCTAATCCTATGAGATATAACTGTAAGCACATCTGCTGTAGATCTAGCAGAACGGAAACCATATTGAGTGTCACTAAGAAGGTTATTTTTGTTGAGATGGTTGATTACTTCTGTATTTAACACAGGTTCCAGCAACTTACTCATGACGCACAGGAGACTTATTGGCCTGTACTGAGAGGGAGATGAGCGATCACCCGAATTCTTAAATGTAGGGCATACTGATGAAATTTTCCAGGATGATGGGAAGCTATTCTCCTTAAGACAATGTTTAAACAGTTTTGTAAGTATGGGCGCTAGTTCAGGTTGAAGTTTTTTGAGTACTATAATTGGAATACCGTCATAGCCAGTTGCTTTACTGGAATCAAGGTTTTTGATTAGCTTGGCAACATCACGTACAGATATATGTATATCACATAATGTGTTTTCTGATACAGGAGGAAATATTGGGGGTTGGCGGCCTTGGTCGTAAAGGGTAGAATTAGCTGCAAAGTTCTTGGCAAAGAATTTCGCTTTGTCTGATGCTGACGAGATTACCATAAATATCTGAAAGATAAAGTCATTTCACCGCATAAGTTCAGCACAAAAGTCTTTTTTCTTCCGGATATAACGCTTCATTTTTGCATTCTCATATTTTTCCTTCTCAAAACTATCGCAGACATGATAAACCATGGAGTGCCATTTTTACGATCATTGGAAACACTACACGGCAATACAGAGAGCTTTAAGATTATCCTTGATTCTGTCCTTAAAACGTTTCCTTGGTTTATGTTGTGGACGCTTTCCTTGTATACATACACACATACACATACATACATACATACATACATACATACATATGGTCTGTTTATGATAAGAAACAACAGACATTAGAAGTGCCACATATACACATTCAACACACCACGATTCAGCTATGTACATATATATACAAATGCAAACACGTATATACACACTTGATTTTATACACACATGCATATAAATAGTATAGCATATGCATCGGACATATAGACATGACCTCTACTCCTGATCGGAAATGGAGTACACACATTAAATCCGTTGCCAAGGTCGTTGGAAAAATGGTTCGATCATGTTACTGCTCCAGTAGATATCTCATTGCCAATGCAATCCTCTACCTGTAGAAGAGCCAAGGGCGTTCTAGGATGGAGTACTCTTGTCACATCTGGGCAGGAGCTGCTCATAGCGCCTCATGCTGTCTTGAAAATGTTCAAAACCAACTTCGTAATCTAGTAGGTGATGCTCGTTTTACTTCTCTGCAACTCTTTTCCCAAAGAAGAGACAGTGTGAATTTGTCTCTGCTCGTTCATTATTTTCATGGTAAAGTGTTCGACTGAGCTTCAATCTATGGTCTCCAATCTTTCATAAAAAATACTCGTCTAGCCAAAACCACTTGCCAGTCTTTCATAAAAAATACTCGTATAGCCAAAACCACTATAAAAATATGTCCCGTACTCTCTATTGATGCCTAAACCTAAACCTAAACGTAGATTCAATAGACATAAAGATTCTTTCCTAGAACTGCCCGCTTGTGGAATTCAGTTTTGCTGGTCTGCTTTCTAGCTGACTACAATATTATCATCTTCAAGTCCAACCTAAACAAGTTCGTATCGAACTGTCGTCTTAAATAATCTAATTAATCAAAATTTCCACTTCTTACACTATTGTCCCAATACACGCATTAACTCTTATACTCTAGTGGCCCCCAGCCTTGATATGTGGTGACCCATTTGTAATTTATATATATATATATATATATATATATATATATATATATATATATATATATATATATATATATATACAACGATATTATGTGTATGTATGTGAGTCAACCGTGCCTACTTGACACTTTGCGCAGGCAGTTTTTATTTCATCCACGTAACTGTTATAAATATTTCTCTTTCTATTAAAAGAGATGTAACTGATCCATGTTGCCTTCGAAGTGTCCAAAACGAGGAGGTTGGAGATATTTATTATCACTAGAGATTTTATTTCGTGGTCAATTTCTCATCGCTTTTTGGACAAGTATGAAATCAATATTAGCAGCGAATATGGCAACAAAAAAATGGCGGTAAAAAAAAAAATAAAATGGTGGGAATGATTCTCTAATAATATTGGCTCCTATGATTTCATTGGGGGAAGATTGATGGTTTTGAAGAAGACTTGTGACGTCATCTGGCTAACCTCAACAAGAACAAGAACTTTTAAGATGCGTCCACCTAATCGACGCGTTTAAAACTTATGACAAGCAAAAGAATATACTATTAGAAACTTAAACGTGACAGACAACCAAAAATACTATTTAAAACATAAGCTTGCTAAACCAACGGATAATGCTGTTCTAAACATGTGCGGGACAGACCAGCGAAAATGCTATTAAAACATAAGTGTGACAGACCAATCGAAATACTATTAAAAAATAAGCTTGACAGAGATCAATCGAAATGCTAATTAAAATCCGAGCGTGACAGACTAACAAATATACTATTCAAAGCACAAGCGTGGCAGACCAAGGAAAATGCTATTTAGAACATAAGCCTGACGAACTAAAGAAAATGCTATCAAAATGCTATTTACAGCATAAGCATGCAAACATGACCGCAAGAGACCAATGAAAATACTATTTAGACAATTTGACAAACCAACTGAAATACTAATAAAAATTTAAGCGTGGCAGACCAACGAATATACTAATCAAAACACGAGGGTTACAAACCAATAAAAATGTTATTTAAAACAGAGGCGTTGCAAACCGACGGGAAAAAAAAAAACTATTTGAAACAGAAATGTGATAGAAAAATGAAAATGCTATTAAAACATAAACGTGATACATCACTGAAAATATTATTTAAGATACAAGCGTTACAGACAACGAAAATACTATTTAAATTGTTACATACTAAAGAAAATTTGGTGAAAGTGCACCACCGGAAGATATACCTTTAAGAAGTTGATTTTCAGTGTTGATTTTCGACTGTTTCGGGTCTGCTGTGAACAAATATCACAGTTTATTTTGTCGCTGACAAGACTTATTTAAAAAAGTAACACATTCACTAGCCCGCGGTTGCTAGTATAGTTATGTCTGTCCGCCATTTTTTTTTAAACTTTCGTATACGGCGACGAAGGGGATACACATGTGCAGAAATTGCAGTTATTGCAACAGACGGAATAGACACCCCCAACCCCCATGTTAAGAATGGCTTTCAGAATAGTCACCTCCAACCTCCCCATGTTAAGAACGGCTTTCGGAATCCTGACCTCCCCATATTAAGAACGGCTTTCGAAATAAATAGCTCCAATCTCCCAATGTTAAGAACGGCTTTCGGAATAGACACCCCCAACCTCTCCATGTTAAGAACGTCTTTCGGAATAAACATCTCCAACCTTGTCAGCATACCCACAGACCTAGAAAAGTTGATATTTCGAATGTTAAACGCAATTAATTAAAACTTTCGTCACATTTTTTAAACAGAGCGTTCTCCGCGAGTTGTACCAAGAAAACAACAACAAAGAAAACCTCCCCTAACCCTTTTCTTTTTCGCTTGTTTAGAAAAATATATATATACCGTAACCCTTTTTTCCTTATTTAAAAAAAAAATACAAAAAGATGGCGGTCATTGCACGAAAGCTATTATAGAAAGCATTTGATTTTTACGGTGTTACTATTTTACATTATTCTTGTCAGCGAGAATTTAAACCGTGATATTTGTTTGCAGCAGACCCGAATGCACCCGTAAACAGTTGAATAGCAATAAATAAATAAATAAATAAATAAATAAATAATCAACTTCTTAAAGGTAAGTCTTTAAGTGGTCCCCCAAGTAGACTTTCACCGAAAATTTTCTTTCTAACACCAGCGTGACACACACACACACACACACACACACACACACACACACACACACACACACACACACACACACACACACACACACACACACACACTAATGACTATTTAATTTAATCATATAAATTAATATACGAAGATATAATTTTATGCGTAAATTTCCAGTATTTACTTCAACAGTGCTCAATACATGGGTAGAGCTAGATAGTAAGTTATGAAAATATTTAAGCTACACAGAATATTCCGCATTTCATAACATAAGCCTAATGAATTTTCACGAGAATGAAACGCGCAATATTCTGTGTAGCTAAATTGCCATATACATTTTCGTACTTTACTACTACTTGACAGAAGAAGACCATCTTTCTCTTGCTTTATTGTTGATTACTCATTCATTTTCATGTATTTTTGAAATATCTTCTTTTTTTATATACACATATATACAACTTATACACACATACATATATACATGTGGGGATGTGATCAAGATGAATCAATTCCTATTTTCTATGGGAACGAAGGTGGCTCTTCAGAGCAGCCCTGCTCTTACACAGTCTGTTGCAAAGGTCACACTTAAGCTGAGATTGAAGGATGCCAACTGGTGTTGCTCTACTGTGGACGCTCATATGGCGCTTCAGGCGTCCACTCGATTTACAGACCACAGAGCAACAACAGTCCCCCGCCCTCTGTGGCACGGGGGTCAAGATCAAAGTGTAGTATCTGTTCCGACAGATACTGCAAGCTATGACTAGCTAGGACTAGCTATGACTAGCAAAGACCAGATGTGGGGGCAACCCCACATGCTTGACCTTTAACCAGCTCCCATTTCCCTCCTCTCGGGAGCTGGTCCCCATTTTCCCTTCCCCTTCCCTTGACTCCTCACATTAAAAATTGGCCTTGTGCCTAATTTGCTCGGTGGGGGAGCAAATAAATACAACAGACCACAGAGCAACAACAGTCCCCCGCCCTCTGTGGCACGGGGGTCAAGATCAAAGTGTAGTATCTGTTCCGGCAGATGCTGCACTTAAGATAATTTGTACCAGTCAATGGAGAGGAAACCCTCTATACTGGGACAATTATTATTTTTGGTAACCAGAGTGCCCCCTTTTTGCCTACTTTTAGGGGAGCTGGTTTTTACCTCACATTAAAAACGGCCTTGTGCCTAATTTGCTCAGTGGGGGAGCAAATAAATACCATCTGTTCCGGCAGATGCTGCAAGCTATGACTAGCTAGGACTAGCTATGACTAGCAAAGACCAGATGTGGGGGCAACCCCACATGCCTGACCTTTAACCAGCTCCCATTTCCCACCTCTCGGGAGCTGGTCCCCTTTTTCCCTTCTCCCTCCCGTCACTCCTCACATTAAAAATTGGCCTTGTGCCTAATTTGCTCGGTGGGGGAGCAAATAAATACCATCTGTTCCGGCAGATACTGCAAGCTATGACTAGCTATGACTAGCAAAGACCAGATGTGGGGGCAACCCCACATGCCTGACCTTTAACCAGCTTCCATTTCCCACCTCTCGGGAGCTGGTCCCCTTTTTCCCTTCCCCCTCCCTTCATCCCTCACATTAAAAATCGGCCTTGTGCCTAATTTGCTCGGTGGGGGAGCAAATAAATACCATCTGTTCCGGCAGATACTGCAAGCTATGACTAGCTATGACTAGCAAAGACCAGATGTGGGGGCAACCCCACATGCTTGACCTTTAACCAGCTCCCATTTCCCACCTCTCGGGAGCTGGTCCCCTTCTTCCCTTCCCCCTCCCTTCACTCCTCACATTAAAAATCGGCCTTGTGCCTGATTTGCTCGGTGGGGGAGCAAATAAATACCATCTGTTCCGGCAGATGCTGCACTTAAGATAATATGTACCAGTCAATGGAGGGGAAACCCTCTATACTGGGACAATTATTATTTTTGGTAACCAGAGTGCCCCCTTTTTGCCTACTTTTAGGGGAGCTGGTTTTTACCTCACATTAAAAACGGCCTTGTGCCTAATTTGCTCAGTGGGGGAGCAAATAAATACCATCTGTTCCGGCAGATACTGCAGGCTATGACTAGCTATGACTAGCAAAGACCAGATGTGGGGGCAACCCCACATTCCTGAACTTTAACCAGCTCCCATTTCCCACCTCTCGGGAGCTGGTCCCCTTTTATCCTTCCCCCTCCCTTCACTCCTCACATTAAAAATTGGCCTTGTGCCTAATTTGCTCGGTGGGGGAGCAAATAAATACCATCTGTTCCGGCAGATACTGCAAGCTATGACTAGCTATGACTAGCAAAGACCAGATGTGGGGGCAACCCCACATGCCTGACCTTTAACCAGCTCCCATTTCCCACCTCTCGGGAGCTGGTCCCCTTTTTCCCTTCCCCCTCCCTTCACTCCTCACATTAAAAATTGGCCTTGTGCCTAATTTGCTCGGTGGGGGAGCAAATAAATACCATCTGTTCCGGCAGATACTGCAAGCTATGACTAGCTATGACTAGCAAAGACCAGATGTGGGGGCAACCCCACATGCCTGACCTTTAACCAGCTTCCATTTCCCACCTCTCGGGAGCTGGTCCCCTTTTTCCCTTCCCCCTCCCTTCATCCCTCACATTAAAAATCGGCCTTGTGCCTAATTTGCTCGGTGGGGGAGCAAATAAATACCATCTGTTCCGGCAGATACTGCAAGCTATGACTAGCTATGACTAGCAAAGACCAGATGTGGGGGCAACCCCACATGCTTGACCTTTAACCAGCTCCCATTTCCCACCTCTCGGGAGCTGGTCCCCTTCTTCCCTTCCCCCTCCCTTCACTCCTCACATTAAAAATCGGCCTTGTGCCTGATTTGCTCGGTGGGGGAGCAAATAAATACCATCTGTTCCGGCAGATGCTGCACTTAAGATAATATGTACCAGTCAATGGAGGGGAAACCCTCTATACTGGGACAATTATTATTTTTGGTAACCAGAGTGCCCCCTTTTTGCCTACTTTTAGGGGAGCTGGTTTTTACCTCACATTAAAAACGGCCTTGTGCCTAATTTGCTCAGTGGGGGAGCAAATAAATACCATCTGTTCCGGCAGATACTGCAGGCTATGACTAGCTATGACTAGCAAAGACCAGATGTGGGGGCAACCCCACATTCCTGAACTTTAACCAGCTCCCATTTCCCACCTCTCGGGAGCTGGTCCCCTTTTATCCTTCCCCCTCCCTTCACTCCTCACATTAAAAATTGGCCTTGTGCCTAATTTGCTCGGTGGGGGAGCAAATAAATACCATCTGTTCCGGCAGATACTGCAAGCTATGACTAGCTATGACTAGCAAAGACCAGATGTGGGGGCAACCCCACATGCCTGACCTTTAACCAGCTCCCATTTCCCACCTCTCGGGAGCTGGTCCCCCCTTTCCCTTCCCCCTCCCTTCACTCCTCACATTAAAAAACGGCCTTGTGCCTAATTTGCTCGGTGGGGGAGCAAATAAATACCATCTGTTCCGGCAGATGCTGCAAGCTATGACTAGCTATGACTAGCAAAGACCAGATGTGGGGGCAACCCCACATGCCTGACCATTAACCAGCTCCCTTTTCCCACCTCTCGGGAGCTGGCCCCCTTTTTCCCTTCCCCCTCCCTTCACTCCTCACATTAAAAATCGGCCTTGTGCCTAATTTGCTCGGTGGGGGAGCAAATAAATACCATCTGTTCCGGCAGATACTGCAAGCAAAGACCATATGTGGGGGCGACCCCACATATAATACCTTGGTCAATGTAGGGGCAACCCTTCATACCAATTGTCACTATCCAGCTCCCCTACTCCCCGGGGAGTTGGTCCCCATTTCCCCTTCACTCCTCACATTAAAAATCGGCCTTGTGCCTAATTTGCTCGGTGGGGGAGCAAATAAATACCATCTGTTCCGACAGATACTGCAAGCTATGACTAGCTATGACTAGCAAAGACCAGATGTGGGGGCAACCCCACATGCCTGACCTTTAACCAGCTCCCATTTCCCACCTCTCGGGAGCTGGTCCCCTTTTATCCTTCCCCCTCCCTTCACTCCTCACATTAAAAATTGGCCTTGTGCCTAATTTGCTCGGTGGGGGAGCAAATAAATACCATCTGTTCCGACAGATGCTGCAAGCAAAGACCAGCTATGACTAGCAAAGACCATATGTTGGGGGTAACCCCACATATCTGAACTTGGTCAAGGTAGGGATCACCCTACGACCACAGTTACTATCCAGCTCCCATTTCCCACCTCTCGGGAGCAGGATCCCCCTTTCCCTCCCCCTCCCTCTCTCTCCACATTAAAAAACGGCCTTGTGCCTAATTTGCTCAGTGGGGAAGCAAATAAATACAACAGACCACAGAGCAACAACAGTCCCCCGCCCTCTGTGGCACGGGGGACAAGATCAAAGTGTAGTATCTGGTCCGGCAGATACTGCAAGCAAAGACCATATGTGGGGGCGACCCCACATATAAGACCTTGGTCAATGTAGGGGCAACCCTTCATACCAATTGTCAATACCCAGCTCCCCTACTCCCCGGGGAGTTGGTCCCCATTTCCCCTTCACTCCTCACATTAAAAATCGGCCTTGTGCCTAATTTGCTCGGTGGGGGAGCAAATAAATACCATCTGTTCCGACAGATGCTGCAAGCAAAGACCAGTTATGACTAGCAAAGACCATATGTTGGGGGTAACCCCACATATCTGAACTTGGTCAAGGTAGGGATCACCCTACGACCACAGTTACTATCCAGCTCCCATTTCCCACCTCTCGGGAGCAGGATCCCCCTTTCCCCCCCTCCCTCTCTCTCCACATTAAAAAACGGCCTTGTGCCTAATTTGCTCAGTGGGGAAGCAAATAAATACAACAGACCACAGAGCAAACAGAACATCTGTGCCTTGCAATGTTTTCCCCATCAAAGAAAGATTGATCTCCATGTGAACACTTGTGGCTAGCTAGGCCAGCTAGGCCAGCTCCGGATAAAGTCATTTTACTGCATAAATCACAGGTGTGGTTCTGCATGAAATCCTCCGACAGACTTGATATATCCGACATAAGTATATATATATATATTTAAAAGAGTGTAGCCATCAACAATTGTTGTGTTTTTTTTTTAAAGGTTTTCATCATATTTTTATTTTAAAATATTTTTATAACGCGTTTCGAGCTTAGGGTGTGCTCTCTTCAGATGTTTTCGTAATAAGTTTTTCTTTAAAATGGGGGTTTGAAAAGTTATTTTTACCTCCGCTGATACTAAATGTGTTTTTCACCAAGATGTAGTCGTTGTTCCAATAGCGAAACCAACCCCTCTTTCCCTTTTTACTACCATTGAGTTTGCCTTTCCAAAAAAAAAAAAAAAAAACGTCTGCCCCGCACCTTTTTCAGTAAGTTTATCTTCATCACTAAAACGGGTTTCAGATAGAGCAGCAATATCCACGTTGTATCTAGCTAATTCTCTAGCCACAATAGCTGTCCTTAGCTGTCGATTAACCGACACTTACGTATCCAGAAGTGTCCTTACGTTCCAGATAGCAATATTCAATTTAGTTTTCTTTTTGAAATAAACCTCATTGTTTTTTTTCTTTTGTTTCCCATGTAGAAAAAAAACCGTCAACCGCAGGTAACTGACCAGCTGAAAATAGAAACAGACGATTTTTAGGTCACTTTTCCTAGACCTCTTCCATGATCTGGGTGAACAGCGCTGTCCATCAGAGGAAATGAAATGCAGTTAGCAAAATGTTCAGCTGCGAATGGACGCTATTTTGCTTTTCAGCACAATTATTGAAAATAGTTTTTTGAGTGGTTGTGGATAATTATATGGAGAAAATTATACGAAAAGAGAAGTTGATACAACCTGGGTAATCCATTATCGGAAGGAGTCCAATGTTGTTCGGGGTTATAAATCCAGGTGAAAATAGGCCCATGGGAGAAAGTGATATTCCCATATAGCGAAAACGTATCGCTCCTTATTGATATTTCGAAAAGTATACCGGGCAGCCTTATTCGTTGTTGCGTTGATTCTGTGTTGGTTGCTGTAGTCCAAATGCTTTCTCAGTGTTGACAAAGTACATCCGAAATTGGGGGTGCCGGATATGACCTTAAACTATATCCAGTGGTGAGGCCCCAGCTTGCGCGCTTTGGGGAGTGTGGAGCGACGCTTTAATTAGCATTGCTCCCAGGTCCACTCTGACACGGAGTGGTAGTACCTGTTAGGGTCCCAACTATGGGTTAAATAGAAACTGACGTGAAAACAACAAATATATTCTATTAAAAATTTTTCTTCAAAATCTTTGGATAGGCATTAAATAACCCGAAATGGGTTGATATACAGTAAAACAAAAACAATCAAACAACCAACCGAAATTGGGTGGATATACCATTCCATTGTAATTATCCCCGTGTGTAATAGAAATTGAGCATTGAGTTAAGTGTGCAATGGACCTAGGAATCAATAGTGTACTTATCAAAATAGCAAAGATAGCAAGATGGAGATGATATTCGGAACCGTGCGTTAGAAAGTATACCGGGCAGCCTTATTCGATGTGAGTCTCTGTAGAAAGATAGTTCGTTTTCTTGTTTATAGTGGGTGAGGGAAGCCTTTTAGATGAGGGAAAGAGGAGAGTGGGATGAAGTAGAGAGGGTAAAGAGAGAGGAGGGAAGGTTAAAGTTGGGCGAGCATACAGGTTCTTAATGGAATTCTTTCGGCAGGTAAGGGAGTTGTGTTTTAGTATTCTTTAAAAGGGTTGACCTCTTGATTTTAAGTTCAAGTGGGAAATGGATATTCTTGTGATTTTCAATGGGGGTGTGCGTGATAGGGGGCGGGTGTGCTGTTTTTGCTGTGGGGATGGGTGAGCTGATGAGGTGGAGATAGAGATGAGTCATGGTGTGAAAATATGGAATGTTTGGAGGGTTACTTAATTTAGTGAGTTTAAGGTTGGGTTCTTTTAATTTTGAGTGTATATTTTAAAGGTGACTTGGTTAGTTGAGATAAGTCAGTTAAATACGTTTGTTGTCGTAGTTTGATTTAGTTTAATTATGTTTGTTTAAATTTTATTTAAAATACATATATTTCTGTTTGGAGGCGATCTATGGATGAGTTTGTTTTGTCGTTCGTTGAGTTGGAATTGATGTTTGAGTTAGTGCTTTATATACTGTGGTTAATTATATATCTTTTATATTTTTATAAAGGGGAGAGTTGATTTAAATGTGAGGCTGGGTATGTGATCGCCCAGGCGTAGTTAATTTTAACTATTTATATAATGATTACTTGTATATCCACAATATCATAAGCACGGCCGAACATCGATATAATCAAGTGCAAGCATGCAATTCATACTCCTTTTAGCATACCATCGTATACATAGAGCAAATATACAACTACATAAGTGTTATGTCTAGAAAGAGATAACGGTGCGGACACTGATACATATAACATACAAACACAGAGAGCGTGCACCTACCTTTAAAGATATATATATATATATATATATATATATATATATATATATATATATAAATCAACAAATGATCGGGTTTATCTAACGATTCTATTTTAGAGAGGGGTGTATTCCCCCATTGCCAACAACATTTTTATATGGTCCAGGGAGATATAGATAGTTAGAGTGTACCAATATACGGCTAAGGTGTGTAACTCTGTTAAATGTCCTCACATAAACACACGCAGATACATACATACATACATACATACATACATGATGATTGCAACGTCTTGTCAGACGAGTGCCACTCCCTCAGACATTTAAAATCCATGAGCACAAATGTCTGAGGGAGTATCTATACAAATATGATGTTATAGAGTCTTAGCTTTGTACGACAGCTAAGTCTCTCTCTCGGTTCAAAATGTTGAGATCCAGCAACGAGCAAGAGCAAGATAGCCAGCAACAAATTAAACTGCAGACCAACTTAAAGCGGGTAATGGTCTTCCGCTTTATGGTTTTTTAAATCAGAGATTTGCTTCTCCTAGAAAGGTTGCCTTCACCACGGCTTACGGAAGCCCTCTCCACCCCAATACACATATACACACACAGAAATATACACGGTGCTAGTTGGCCGTTGACCCAGAAAAAGAGTTCATTCGCCATACGTACATACATACATACATACATACATACATATATACATACATACATACATACATACACAAATACATATATATATACACACACATAAACAACCATACATACGCGTATATACGCACACACGTGCATAATACATATATACGCTACAGCGCATAATCCTATGCATATAGACTCAACACAAAACGAGCGTCTACAAGCTCACACATATATATACATCCACATATATAAGGAAATGAAGATAGTGGAGACAAGAACATGCATATATATATATACACTTATATATACATATACACACATACACACATATATACACACATATATATATACAGATATACAACCATACATATATAGACATGTACAAACTTATACTTGCTCAAACATGCACATGTATAAGAACACATATAGACAGACGTAAATATTAAAATTGCTACGGCGAATACAACATCCACCCTCTCATGCGTGCATACATATACACTCATACAAGCGTGAATCCATGCTTATAAATATAGGGGAAACATGCCCAAACTAGTTTAGGTATGGTGGCTTTAGTCGTTTTGAGCTGGCTATACTTTAATTTTTTCCTGCGCTTGCATAACGAAATAATTTTTTTCTCATTTTTGTTGTTTATCGTGGCTTTAGGATATGTTATTATTGCAACTGCTTCTGAAGTGCAAAGGTTACAGAATTTGGATTTAGGGGTGTATGAATTGGATTTTTTCAATAACACATATAGAGAGGATGAGAGATACATATTCTTAGAAGGGTTACGCAATGTTCATATTAAGATGTTTAACACATTACCTTTTGAGTGTTGAATGATGACACATGACAAAGGTTTTCAAAAACACAAAGATTATACTTTATTCATTTGCCCGGTCGAATGCTGATGACGTCAGAAATTCACATTTTGTTCTACATGGTTAATCCTCTATCTCTTCGCCTCTAAGGGAACCCTCCTCTGACCATGTCAACTCTTGGCCGATCAGCTCTCGCCGACCGACTCTGCTGTCTCACTAGCAGACTCAATTGTTCTGCCTTAACTGCCCTGATCTGACTAACTCTAACTCCTATATTGAGAATTCCCCTTTTGCTATGACGTCTGAAGTGTGTTTCCCAAACGTGACCAATTCACGTGTCTATGCACACGTTTTTCCAAACACGCTATTGACAACAAAAGAATTCTCAACATACACTCTAACCTATTTTTTTAACAATGTATTTTTAATTTGTATTGTTCATTCTTTTTAGCTGACATTTTTTAATATTCAGTTTTATAAAAGAATGAACAATCAATTCTTTTTACAATATAAACAATATCTAACTATTTATAATAGAATTTAACAATATACCTTTTTAATATTTGGATTTCTAATATTCTGTTTCTTAACCTTGCATACAAGGTTCGAGTCTCGGCTTATCCTAATCTGATTTTTACTTATCTAATGCCCTTCTTATTTACATGGAAAGGGACAGCCATTCTTCCTTTATATGATTAACACCCTTAGCACAATGATTTTAAAGATCCGAATTGCTTGTTAGATAGATAGGTTCCGACCCATAAACAGAAATTATTTCTCCTTTTATCAGAAACATCGGTCATGGAACGAAAGGGCTTGAACTAAAGCCAGAGTTACGAAGCTGCCGAATGTAAAAAGGAGATCCACTTTCTACTTGCATAATATCTTCTTTCCTCGAATCGCTTGCCACTGGAATTCATTTTTGCTACCTGTTTCCTCGACTATACCAACTTGCGAAAATTTAAATGTACTGTGAACAAATATCTTGCTGCACAACTCTCCACTTAGAATGCCCTTATAAATCTGGGAGCTAATTCGCAGTGGGCTTTTACGTATCAATGACAGTGTGCCTTGTTTATGGAGGAAATATAAGAAAACAAACAAAATATTTGTCGTTCTGGATTTGGACAAAGATAAAACTGATTCGCTCTCATATGGTTTCTTCTTCACTGAACGAGGACAGAAAATATGAAGTGTAGCATCAGAACAGATACTACACTTTAACCTAAGCCAAAAGATCAATCTAACTTAGAGGATCTTGGGTTTATTTTCGGCAGCCCCATAACCTTTATTTTGTTCTTTAATCTTCACATTCCATGGACGATGTTTCTGACAAAGGGTAAAGAATTGTATTTTCTGAGTCAGAATGTATCTATCTATCTATCTATCTATCTATCTATCTATCTATCTATCTATCTATCTATCTATCTAACTAACTAACTAACTAACTGACAAAGGGGAAAGAATGTATTTTCTGAGTCAGAATCTATCTATCTATCTATCTATCTATCTAACTGACAAAGGGGAAAGAATGTATTTTCTGAGTCAGAATATATCTATCTAACATGTATTGTCGGATCGTTTTTTACCTCGAAGTAATGTTATTTTATCTCCTTCAATCAAGTAGCTTTTCTGGAGCGATTTCCATAAAAAAATAATATCATCGATAAAAGTATAGAATAAATCTCATTTAAGATACGTCCATGTATCTCTATATGATGAACTTAATCTGTCATGGTAAGTTTTAAATAGCATATTTATCGGTCTGTCACGCTTGCGGACGCAGATGGAATCCGCGCGCCGTTAACAATAAACATTAATATTGCTTTCATAAACAGAGAGGCAAGGCATAGAATGGGAGTGAGAGAAGAGAGATATAGATCGCTCGTGCGAGGGATATATATATATATATATATATATATATATATATATATATAGAAAGAGAGAGAGAGAGAGAGAGAGAGAGAGAGAGAGAGAGAGAGACGGACATGAAAAGAAATAAGTAACAAAAGGCTAAAACTAATTAATTCCAAGTGCTATCAATTACGGATTACTAACAGAAACAACTTAAAAGTACACAGGACCTCCTCTGGTGTTATCCTAAAGCGCCTGATACACAAACACGTGCGCATATTCAACACGCAGAGTTTATATACGCCGCTTGACGGACTGACATAAACATACAATAAAAATGGTGTATATACATCACCTGAGTAAACAGACTATGTTCTCGTGCTCTCTCTCTCTCTCTCTCTCTCTCTCTCTCTTTCTCTCTATACATACATACATACATACATATATATATATATATATATATATATATATATATATATATATATATATATATATATACTAGCTGGCCACCCAGCATTGTCCTGTCGTTAAATACGCTTAAGTATCATACTTTTATTAATGCATATTTCGTATTTATTATTATACTAGCCTGGGTGCCCAGCATTGTCCGGGTATTTGGAGGTGTGTGTAAAGCAAAAAAAAAAAAAACAAAAAACCCCCCCCCAAAAAACCCCGTACCGCGAAGGATTGAAAAGAACGCGAAAAAACAAAACAAAAAAACGTGACGTCTTTGCTATTGCGTCAATCGCTAAAGAGACGAATTTTTAAATTAAGGCTAGTCACTCGAAGAAAAAAAAAACGACTCCTCCCTGTAGAAAAGTGCCCAGTTGAGGGTGAAGGAATTAATGTTTTTGGTCAATTTTTTTATATTTGTCGTCCGAAGGGTCGCGTTTCAAAATGATACTGATATCGTAAAAATCTGCCGCCCCCGTCGAAATTTTTAGGCAGACATACATACATACATACATACATACATTTAAACAGACTGGTGAGATTTATATTATAGATTATATTGAACCCAATATATTGTAATGATTTAAAAAGTTAAAAAAAAAACATGACTCGTACGCCACCACCGAGAATCGAAACCAAAACGTTTAGCTTACGATTTACATTTTTCCCTTACCGTTAATGCATGAACTATGAAGACATGTTTGCTGCAAAGCTAAAAATTAAAACATGAACCAATAGCTATTGCGTTTCGTATACATATTCGTAATGCCGTCGTTCGACCTTCACTTGGCAAATTCCATTTTTATATATATATATATATATATATATATATATATATATATATATATATATATATATATATATATATATATATATACTTACATAAATATATGTATATACGCAAGTATAAATCATGTAGAATATCTGCATGAATATAATTACACGTAATTGTTAACTAAAATGATCGTCCCACAAGAAAACCGAAAAAAAAAAAACTAATAGGGAATTAATTAAAATGAATGTTTAAAAGAATATGCAAATTAGCTAGATATTTTGCAGATGAATGCAATTCCACGACCCATACATAACAAAGTTGTATTTTCTTTTTAAATAAACAGAAAAAAGTTTGCTTTCTTCTTCTTGTCCTTCGGGCCATGATCTTTTTTCAGATATCAAATGTAATATTTGCAATCAAAGTTATAGGTGAGGGGGGGACCCCACATATCAGACCATTGCTCTTGAGTAATCAGTTCTGGTCAATGTAGGAGAAACCCTTCATACCAATTGTCACCATCCAATTCCCTCTCAAAAAACCCAAATCATAGGAGCATATATATATATATACAGGGTGTCCGTAAAGTTACTATACAGTCGAATTACATCCTGTGCGTTTTCTGTTTTCCAATATCGCTTCAAAATAAATTTGCACTCTTCTAAAGTAAGCATGTGTGGCATGCTTGATTAAATAAACCTGAAAACATATATATATTATTAGTTTATGGATCTGCATACATTTTATGTATCTATTTTAAGTATTTACTTTGACGTAGACTAAGTGGTAAGTTTTAAAAACTCATATGGCAATTAAGCTACTCAGAATTTTCCGCATATCATCCTCGTGAGGATTCTTCAGGGCGCTAGCAAACCAAGAATCTGATTGGCTAACTAGCAAACCCAGTACAACGGAAATATATAAAAACACGAAGTAACACAGATTCCATACAATAGCCTAATGAATCCTCACGCCATATATGTTTACAAAACTTACTACTATACTTTATATATATATATATATATATATATATATATATATATATATATATATATACACACACACATACATATATATATATATATTATACATATTATTTACTCACCATGAAAAGTCACACAAGCCCTCATAAAAGATTGCTCTTTGAAAACAACTTGTGGTGTTTTTTGGAGTCTGAGTGACAATAAGTCTCCCCAGATTTCGAGTACTCTTCACCTCATTCGTTAACCCTTGCAAAAGAATTTACGCTATCGTAACAGCCGCTCACCATTGATTTCTGGTTGGCAGCGGCCTTTATCTGAGCTGGAATTTGGGTGGTAATAAGCCTCCCCAAGGTCCAAGTCCCCTTTGCACTCAATCATCGGAGGTCTGGCTATTTATCTATTTTCAGTATTTATTTCGGCACTGCTCGATACGTAAGTAGAACTGGGTAGCAAGTTTTGAAAATATATATATGGCAATAAGCTACACAGAATTTCCGCGTATCATCCTCATGAGGATTTATCAGGCTATTATATAGAATCGTTGTTACTTCGTATTTTTATGTGTTCCCGTGGTACTATGCTTGCTAGTCGGCCAATCCGATTCTTAGTTATTCACATTTGCATGAAGCACTCATTCTAAAGCTATAACTTTTGCTAATTTTTTATGGAATAAAAAGTATAGCATATCTATATCTTTTGTCTATAAGATTCACCCTTAAACTAATTAAACGCTCCTTATGGATTTTTTAACGTAGCTTTAACCCTAATCTCGTATAGATATGCACAAGATTTACTCCTAAACTAACTGATAATTATGGATGAGTTGGATACAAGTGCTAGGCACAAGGGTGGGTAATATCTTTACTATTATATAAAATGAACTTTATCTGTGTGTCTTTGTGTATTCTTGTTTGTGAGTTCGTTCTCTATGGATTCCAAACAGTTTGACTAGTTTTTTATGAAATTTCACACTAAGGTACTTTATGCGTCTGGCAGTGTTCTTAGATATGTTTTGTATCGGAATACTTTCCATAAGTATCGGTGATCCGGTTTTTGTATTTGAAAGGACGCACACCGCAGGAGACTTTTGATGAAATGAAAGAAATTTATGGTGATAATGCCCCATCATATCACCTTGTAAAATGCTGGCATCGTGAATTCAAACATGGCCGAAGTTTGTGAAAACAGCTCCCGGACCTGGTTGCACCTCTTCTGCCATGGATGAGGCATCTGTCCGTCAAGTTGAGGCTGCCATTTTGGAAGATCGGCGCATTACTATTCGCCAAATAGCCCAAGATACCAAGATTAGTACAGGGTCTGTGGAAACTATCATTCATGACCATTTGCATATGCATAAGGTGTCTGCCAGATGGATTCCCAGGTTGCTCACACCATTCCAGAAGCGAGAACGCGTTGAGTACTCGAGGATGAATTTGGAGATTTGCCAAGAAGATGAGTCAAAGTTTTTCAAAAGACTGATTACACAGGATGAAACCTGGGTCCATCACTATGATCCAGAGACAAAAGCCCAGTCAATGCAGTGGAAGCACTTGGACTCACCACCTCCAAAGAAGGAAAGGGTGAAGCCCTCCGCTAGCAAGGTTATGCTCACAGTCTTCTGGTACCAGGACGGAGTAGTGATGACAGATTTCCTGCCAAAGAGTACCACAATTATAGGAGCCTATTATGCTTCACTTTTGAGGAAATTAAGGGAAGCTATCAAAATCAAGAGGTGGGACAAGAGCAGCAAAGGTACCCTCCTCCTGCAGGACAACGCTCCGGTCCACAACTCGCATGTCGCCAGATCAGAAGCATGGGCTTGTGGTTATGAAATCATCCCCAATCCTCCCTACTCTTCTGACCTTGCACCCTCTGACTGTCACCTCTGCTCAGCCATGATGTTGTTTTTGAAAGCAAAGCGTTTCCCAGATGATTCAGCCTTGATTTCTGAAGACATGTCGTGGTTGGAGGACCAACCTGGGGTGTTCTACAAAAACAGTCTCCAGAGCTGGATCAAACGATGGGAGAAATGCATAACTCTGGGTGGTTCCAATGTAGAGAAAGACTAATAACTGTGCCAAGTTTCATTGCTCCACTGCTATGGGAAGTGGGTCAGAGGTATTACTTATTGCACACCCCTCTTAATATTCTCGTAAGACTAACTTGCTCCCTTTAACAATTACAAGATGCCTCTCCAACCACGGATATACATGACTCATAACACCCTACCTGAGAATTCTTACTTCAAACTTCTCAGCCTAACATTCACGGGCAATATGGACAAAAAACAAATACATTGAGGACATTGCCAAGGCTGCTGCAAAGATGGTGGGTTCCTTCTATCGAGCTAGAAGATTACTTACACCTAAGAGTGTCCTGTACTTCTTCAAGGCCACCCTTCGCCCATGCATGGAGTATTGTTGCATGGAGTATTGTTGCATGGAGTATTGTTGCATAGAGTATTGTTGTTGTGGTTATGAAATCCTTCCCCATCCCCCTACTCTCCTGACCTTGCACCCTCTGACTTTCACCTCTTCCCAGCTATGATCTTTTTTTAGAAAGGAAAGCGTTTCCCAAATGATGCAGTCTTGATTTTTGAAGTCACGTCGTGGTTGGAGGACCAACCTGGGGTGTTCTACAAAAGCGGTCTCCAGAGCTGCATCAAACGATGGGAGAAATGCATAACTCTGGGTGGTTCCTAT
This sequence comes from Euprymna scolopes, assembly GCF_053919585.1. Lineage (NCBI taxonomy): Eukaryota > Metazoa > Mollusca > Cephalopoda > Sepiida > Sepiolidae > Euprymna > Euprymna scolopes. Next base: position 24,012,299 of record NC_136509.1, on the reverse strand, counting down.
GTAGAGAAAGACTAATAACTGTAACAAGTTTCGTTGCTCTACTACTATGGGAAGTGGGTCAGAGGCATTACTTATTGCACGCCCCTCGTAGCATATATTTTCGACATGTTTTAGATAACTCAGTTTCAGACCTTTTGATACGTTCAAAGAATTTTAGTATCTTTCTCTTGATTACTGGAATTACTGGTGTAAAAGGTGCCGTTGGCTAATGAAGTTCTTTCATTAAGATATGTAATCCATGAATCGAATTTCCTTGATACTTAAGCATTTTATGTATCTTTATTCCTATATAATTTCATCTGCCAACTAACATATAACAATAAACGGCATGATCATGTTGGTATATCGCTACTCGTTAGATCACCTGAGTTAAGCAACGTTGAGCCTTATTAGCACCAGATGGGTGGCTATTTAGCAATATCAGGCGCTGCATGTAGGAGGACGTGAACCAAAAACCACAAAAAACCTAAGGTCATCATCTCTTTTAACCGGGATATACATGCGCCTGGGGACCGCTTGTGAACTTTATATTCCCATGAAACCTCCTCCTACTAGGGAAGCCGGTTCAACTCGCTTAAGGTGAATGCCGTCAGCCCAAAATATCACAAGCTAGTGCTGATTCAAGCAGACATGAATACCAAGTTTTTGATTACTTGAATGACTGGCATTAGAATCGTGATCTGATGAAGTTCTTTAATTGCAATGTAATCTGTGAGTCTAGACATGAATCTCATGTTGTGAATTTCAGAATGTTTTTATTTTTAGCAACAATAAAGTTGTCCAATTTATGCATTCGAAATATGCAAATGTAATGCCCTTTTCTCTTCCCTTCAACGTTTTTCCCACAGAAAATACGTTGATAGTCTGTCTCTGCTCTATCGTTATTTTCATGGTAAGTGCTCGACTGAACTCCAATCTATGGTATACCATTGTTAAACTTCCACAAACCAATTCGTTTAGCTACAACCACTATAAATAAGACCGCCCGCTCTCTATCTGTACCTAACTATAAACGTAAATTCCATTAAAAAAATCCTTTCCTAGAAATACCCGCCGGTGGAACTCTGTTACACTAGCCTGCTTTATAGCTGACCATGGTCGTCTTCAAGTCCAATGTGAACAAGTTCCTGTTGAGCCGTCCCCTTAAATAATGAAATTCTACCCAATTTTCACCACTGACGATTACTACGCTGTTGTCCCGATGACCACCGTACTCTCATTAATCCTTATCCTCGAGTAGCCTTCAGGCTTTGATAAGTGCTGACTCCCTTGTAAAAAACGATAATTGTTATAAATTCTAGCTTTAATGCGATACGACACTTTTGTTGAAGGCAAAAAAAAAAGATGTATGTAAATTAAATTAATATTATACGTTGGAAATAGAAGTTTCTTTAGTATAATATATTGCTATTGTTAAAACATTGCATAAATTTGTTTATTGATAAAACTATGGATGCCCCTTTTTTACATACTATAATCCCTAACTGCGTTTCGAACAGATACTATAATACGTTGTTCGCTGCACTTTATCGTAACAAAGATTCATACAAAATTTTACCCAGATCGGATCAGTAGTTTTCAAGTAAATGTGGTATTGTGGTTACTAATCCCGATTAATCCCTTATTGTGCATTGAACGGATACCATAATACTTAATACGTTGAACTTTATAATAACAAACGTCCATAGAAAATTACAGCCAGATCGGACCAGTAGTTTCCGAGAAAAAGTAAAACAGACAGACCAAGAGAAATATAATATAAATTAATAGAAACAAGTTGTTATTTTTGCTTATATCTAGGGAAAAATGCGTACTTATATGTTTAGCAATAGTATTAATCCGTCAATAGTCCCACTAGAAATTTAAATGTAATGTGAACAAACATCTTGCTCCACAACGACAACTTAACATAACTCCTATTCATCTGACTCCTAACCAGAGTAGCCCTTTACATCTCAGTGACAATATGTCTTGTTTAATAAGAATAGATAAAAATTAAAGATCTGATAGGACTCGAATTCGGTGCAGCCGAATTGAGTTACGGTCATCCAGTAATGTTGTTTTTATGTGTATTGATATAAGTGTCAATTCCAAGTTTTTAGTTACACGAGAGGGGGAAGGTGGCGGTGGTGATATAGATACAGACGAGGAATGAGAGTGGAGTGTGCCGTGCTTCACGGTTTCGGTATAGTCATTTTTGGATGAGAATATCATCTTTTGTGTTGTCAAAGATCACATGAGCATTTAATTGGGGTATAAAAGTTATGATTTAGCGAAGGAAAAAATGGAACATGAATGTATATAAAAATGCAAATAAATGAAACATTAATAGAATAGAAAGGGGTCACCAGGTAGTTAGTGCTACCTAAAACATAAACAGAGTTTTGTAAATGCAAAAATGGAGAAAAAAAAAACGAAATTTTCTAACGAAACATTTTTATGCAAGAAATAATATAAAAGTTACTTTCATTCATTTATACAAATGTAACAGAGCCGCTAACGCTCTTAGCACCAGAAGCCGTGTGAAAGCTAACATATGTAAATAACCAAGCCAGTTGCGCGATGTGCCGTCACAGCGAAGAAAAAGCAGGGACAAAACATACACGTAGCTGGAAAAGACGGAAAAATACGCGTTCGAGACACGTGGGTCACAGCGGATACGAAAAGAGACAGGTTGCCGGAGAAGTGAGGGAAAAGTCGGAAAATAACAGCAAGCCACATATGGGTGACGAGAGCGTCTTAAAAACGTGTAGATGCGAGAAGTGAACAGTTAAAAACAAGATACAATGCGCTGGTAGAAATACCAATAATAAATGCCTTTTATTTAAAACTGAAAAAAGCGTTTGTTATTGCGACTCTACATGTTAGCATGTAACGCTACAAAAACAATTCGGTTAGTAGTCACAAGTCAAAATGCTTATAGTGTGAATAAATTGTATAAGTACGTAATATATGTATGAGTATTTGGCAGCGTGGCATTGGGTATGTGTGTGCGTTTTTTTTTTATCCTGCTCTTGTTAATCCGTGTATAGATGTGAGTAGCAATTCGTTTTAGTCTAGTTGTTGCTAATGTGTATATATGTGCGCACGAGATGAATAACGCTGGTATGCGAATCACTAAATTCAACCTCCTCCGACTAAAGTGGGTGTTGAGCAGATGTTCTGGGGTCCTTCGGTAGTAGCCCGGTTTGAGAATTACGGAGAAAGCTGATTTTGTGGACTAGGTCTTATAGGATTTTCCGAGTTCGCATTGACTTATCACTTTCACATAAACTTATTATTTTTGAGACTTGGAAAGATTTTTATTGGTTGATAAATATTTTGAGAGTTCACATCTTCCTGTGAAATTTACTTGCTTTGGATAATGAGGGGGAAGTAAATTCTAACGAAACGGAGAAAGAAAGAGGGTAAGCAATTATAGTCATTTGCTTTTTAGCATTCGTAGGAATTACTTCTCGAGTCAGTCGTCGAAGGAATGCCAAGTTCGATTCCTGTCGGTCAAATAGCATCTGCGAGGTATCTTGAATCAGTTTCCAGACTTTTTTTTTTTTACACAGGTATTTAAAATTGTCGTAGAATCTTGAAAATTCAGTATGTTATTGCTATGCATCTCATGAGATGACTAACCAGTTTTCATGATTTCAGGTTCAAATGAACAGCCACAGCAGGAATTGGAATACACCCTACTAAAGCCTGATTGTAACAGCTAGTGAATTTCAAAAATACAATCTGGACGTGAGGACAATTTTAGAAGAATTATATGCAATAAACATCTGTTTTAATTTAGAGGTCATGGATATGACCTTAAACTATATTCGATGGTGAGGCCCCAGCTTGCGGGCTCTGGGGAGTGTGGAGCCACTCTTTAATTGCCATTGCTCTCAGGTCCACTCTGCCCCGGAGTGGTACCTGTTAGGGTCCCAACTATGGGTTAAATAGAAGCCGACTTGTAAAAACAAATATATTCTATTAAAAATGTTTTTCTTAAATCACTGGATTCGGCATTAAATAACCTGAAAAGGGTTGATATGCCGTAAATCAACCAACGATATAACCAACCATATATTTAATTCAGAAAAATGCCACAAAAAACGTATGGAATGCTTCACCTTGTTTTTGAATCATTTTGCATGGACCGAACATAAGTTTTTAAGTGGCATAAGAGATTCAAGGAAGGCAGAGAGTCTGTAAGAGATGATAAGAGGTATGGGAGGGGTAAGGAAGTCAGAACACCAGAGTTGATTGGCCAAATAAAGAATTTCATGGATAAGGATCGTCGTGTGTCTATAGAGACAATAAGTGCACAATTTGATGTCAGTGTGGGAACTGTACACACACTTATTTACTAGGAGTTGAAGATGCGGAAGATTTGAGCTAATGCACCAGTCCACAACTCCATCCTTGTCACGGACTATTTGATCAAGATGGCCATCAAGACACTTCATCATCCTCTTTATATTGCCCCTGTGACTTTTAGTTATTCCTTAAGCTCAAGGAAAACCTTAGATGCTGTCGTTATGAGACAATTGAGGAGATGAAAGAGTCTGTGACGAGGGTCATTGACACGTTCACACAAGAGGGCTTCCATAAGGGTTTATAAAAATTGTTAGAACGGTACAACAAGTGCATTGCAGTCGGAGGAGATTACTTGGAAGGAGACTAGAGTTTTATACGTGTACTATCAATAAAAGTGACAATACGCAAAAATGTCTGGAAACTTATTGGAGGAACACCATATTTCGCTATTGATATTGGTAAGCTTCATGTGGTTCCTGCTATGAGTATCTAATTCTGGAAAGCATTTGGAAAACCAGTGGCAACAAGAGAATAAACCAAGTCGAAAAACAGAACATATGACGCTGATTCATACGAATTCGCATTTTTTTTATTACGCGAGAGAAAGATTACGCAATTCGTGACGAGTGTTTGTTTACACACGCCAAAAATTGTCGGTTTTAAAACGTGAAAACTAATTTATTGTCTCAGCTGTTTATTCTTTTCTTTTTTTTCTTTTTCTTTTCTTTCTTTTTTTTTACTTTCCTTTTATTGAAAAAGATCTTTCCTTTTTTACTTTATTCGCGCCAAACAAGGCGTATTGCTATTGAGGTGGACTGAGGCTACTGTTAATAAAGGACTACAGGGACATACTGAATAGGGAGTTGAGCAGCAAGAAGTCTGTTTACATCTAAACTTCTGCATGTTAGTACAGTCAGAGAATCGGGGAACAGGGAGGGGATTCCAAAGGCAAGCGGTTTGAAGAAAGAAATTATTAAAGGAGAAAACGTCTGGGAATATCTACAGTGAAGAGGTGGGATTTTGCTGTCTGTCGAATTGGTTGGGTGTAATTATATGAGGGGGAATAAGTGCAGCAAGTTCATATTTTTCCGTATTATTACAAAAGTCATTTGTTCATAAAAGTCATTTGTTCGGCTAGCAGGAAGATAGGCTCGAAGACTTTCTTCGACTACTGACCACGGAGAGGCGTTTTGAGTAACATAGAGAAATTATTTCATTCAGTTGGTTGTTTTTGTTTTACGGCATATCAACCCTTTTCGGGTTATTTAATGCCGAATCCAAAGATTTTGAAGGAAAATTTTTTAATAGAATATATTTGTTGTTTTCAAGTCGGTTTCTATTTAACCCATAGTTGGAACCCTAACAGGTACTACCACTCCGGGTCAGAGTGGACCTGGGAGCAATGGTAATTAAAAGGTGGCTCCACACTCCCCAAAGCCCGCAAGCTGGAGCCTCACCACTGGATATAGTTTATGGTCATATCCAGGACCCCCATTGAGGGACTTTTACCCTCTGCAGGGGGACAGTCGGTGTATTCTAATGCCCCACCGACAGGGCCATATTTCATTCAGAGACGTGTCACCAAAATCACGCAAAAAAGGACAAAAACAAACAAACAAACAAACAAACAAAAAAATAAACAAAAAACAAACAAAAAACATTAAAATTTTAAAACTAATTTACGTTTATGACTCAGCAGCGAGGCCCGATAGCTTTCACGTGCAACTTCGGAAAAATTGCAAACACTAGCTATCCATCCCACTACAACTGCTCTCGAATAACTCTTTACAAGAAGGATATGTACCTCAACCTCTGAAGTATGGTATGATTACGCCAATACACATAGGAGGTAGTAGAGGAATAGCGAAATATTATAGACCAGTAGTGTTGACAACACAAAGATGGTAGACTTTCTGGAAAACAAAAGAGCATTCAACAAAGGACAACATGGATTTCGACAAGGCCGCTCCTGCCTGTCACAGCTACTATCTCACTATGAGAACATCCTACGTGATATTCAAGATGACGATGACGTAGACGTAATCTTCATAGATTTCGCAAAGCTCTCGACAAAATAGACATCGGTATACTCCTGCATGAAATTCGCTCGCTCGGAATTTGGGAAAAAAACTTGGGACATGGATACACAGCTTCATCTCGGACAGGGCACAAAAAGGAAGCTCATCAGAGGCAAGTAAGGTCATCAGCGGCATATCACAAGGTTCATTATTAGGTCCTCTATTGTTTCTTACATAGATAGAGACCGGGAACACGCCATAGTTTAATCTTTCGTTGACGACACACGAATCATGAAAAAGATCTCCACACCACATGACTCGAGACCTCAACAAAATTATAAAATGACAACAACATGGCTCTAAACAGACACAACTCTGAACAACTACAATAATAATAATATAGTACTACGGTAATAAAGAGCATCACAAGGAAAAACTGGATACTGGTGTTGGCAACAAGAAATAATATCAAAGCAAGTGAAGGATCTAATGGTTTATACGAGCAAATATGCTATCTTCACACAACATGGTAATTGTCTGTATTTTTGAGATGAGGTGTTTTCATTGATTGAGATTGTCGGACTGACTTCCTCATCTTGGTTGTTATAGTCACAACGTTTCGGCCGTTTTGCCCTCCGGCCTTCATCAGGTCTTTTGTATCGAACTGGGGAACCGTTTGTTAGGAGTCTCGAACCCAACCCTTTATTATTATTATTACGGGGGCCCCGTGTTCGGACTCCAGCTAGGCTCTGGGACATAGTTGCTGATTCTCTGTTTTGAATGTTACTTTTTACTGCCTTCGTTCAGGATTGAAATCAGCACCTTTGGGTAACTACCTGATGAAGGCCGGAGGGCAAAACGGTACAACATATTGACAACACTTCTGCAGTCGCAACACAACAAACAGGATGGATACTGAGACTCTTCAGGAGTAGGAACAGAAAGTGCATGCTCACATTATGGAAATCCCTTGTTCTGCCAACGCTGGAATACTGCTCTCAGCTGTGGTCTCCACAAAAAGTAACAGAAATCTACAAAATAGAAGCATCCCAGAGAACATTCACCAGCAAAATATGTGGAGTTGACCAAATGAATTATTGGGAGAGGCCGAAGGAGCTGCAACTGTATTCACTACAGTGTTGAACAGAACGATATGTTATCATCTCCATATGGAAAATCTTGGAAAGAAGGGTTTCCAAATACAACAATAGTAGAAATAACCTATCAGAAGAGAGGAAGGCACTGCTATATAAAAACGACATCTGGGACGACGTGGAGGATCAAGTCCCAACTCTACTACAGCTTCACCTACAGTGTCACAAGAACATTCAACTGTATTCAGGCCGTAATAAGAAATATAAGGAGAGCGTCCCCCCGACAGGAAAAGATACCTGACCAACCACCAACACCAGGCCACCCTAGTCCCAACCGCAGTCGTCTAGTGGACGGGACCTTTGTATGGAGTAGACAGCCTGGGTTCAGTGGAGCTCCAGCTCAGCTGTGTCAATAACCGATTGAATTACTACATTTCTCTCTCTCCCCCTCTCTCTCTCTTTATATATATATATATATATATATATATATATATATATATATATATATATATATATATATATATATATATATATATATATATACAGGGTGGCCGAAAAGTCCCAGGACACTCTATTTTTAATATTTTAATGCTGTTAAATATGATTGATTGCAGCTTTTGCTAGCGTATCAAGGAATTCTCTAAAAAAAATAGCACAAAGCACCTGGAGACGAATGGAATTGTGCAAGAACAACGAGGGCCAACATACTGATCCCCTAGACCATTAAATTACTCTAGTTGTTTTCTGCTTTGTTTCTAATAAAGTTCTCTTTTTTTGTTGAATATATATGTTTTCTGTGTGTTTCATTAAAAAATACTGTGTTTTATTAAAAATACATGTATAGTGTCCTGGGACTTTTCGGCCACCCTGTATATATATATATAACTACTTCATTTACTCACATAAATTTAATATACGAAAGTATAAATTTATGCTTAAACTTTAAGTATTTACTTAAAAAGTGCTCAATACGTAGGTAGAGCTAGTTAGTAATTTATAAAATATATATGGCGATTAAGCTACACTGAATATTCTGCGTTTCATTCACTATAGGATTCGTCAGTCTTATGCGCATAAGCCTGACGAATCCTATAGTGGATGAAACGCAGAATATTCAGTGTAGCTTAATCGCCATATATATTTTATAAATTACTATATATATATATATATATATATATATATATATATATATATATATATATATATATATATATTCCAAGTGAAAGGTATTCAAGGGATAAAACCCACGAATTTAAACGAGTGCTCAAGAAAAAGAGCGAAGTATAATACTTTTATTTATATACACAAATATTACATAGTTGCTACACTGAGCATGCTAATGTTTCGGGACGATTGGTTTATTAAAAAAGAAAAAAACCCAAAGGCTCCTCGTCAGGCAACAGAAATAAAGTTTACCCGCTATTTATCATAACTGGTTCTTAAATGAAAAAAGAGAAAAATGTTTTTTTTTTTACTATTAAAATACAAAATATTAAATCGCTAACTTTAAGTGAAAGGGATGCCACTCCCTCAGACATTTAAAATCCATGAGCCCAAATGCCTGAGGGAGTATCTATATAAAGATGATGTTACAGAGTCTTAACTTTGTATGACAGCTAAGTCTCTCTCTCGGTTCAAAATGTTGAAATTCAGGAACAAGCAAGAGCAAGATAGCCAGCTACAAATTAAACTGCAGACCAGCTTAATGCGGGTACTGGTCTTCCGCTTTATGGTTTTTTAAATCATAGATTTGCTTCTCCTAGAAAGGTTGCCTTCACCACGGCTTACGGGAGCCCTCTCCACCCCAATACACACACACACACACACACACACACACACACACACACACACACACACACACACACACACACACACACAAATATACACGGTGCTAGTTGGCCGTTGACCCAGAAAACGAGTTCATTCGCCCTTTGGAAGGTCTTGTTTTTAATCCTTCAGGGAGACTAGCCGCCCTCATCACCAAACAAGTCTGGTGGGGGAACCAGTTTAGTCGCCGGTGACCCGACCATGAGGAAGGTAGTACTGGGTTACATGGTACCAGTAGCACATGACATGACCTGACATAACATCATACATACATACATACATACATACATACATATATCTAAACAGACAGGTGAGATTTTTATTATAGAGTAACCTGGGTGTCCGGCGTTGGCCAGATCTTTGAAGGTGTGTGTTGAAAAAAAAAAGGGCCTAGTTGAGGGTGAATACATACATACATACATACATACATACATACATACATACATACATACATACATTTAAACAGTCAGGTGTGATTTATGTAATAGATGAGCAGAAATTTAACCATATTCAATCATCAATATTGTCACAAAGAACCCATTCTAAGTCAATGGGCTATGACACTACTCCGCTTTTAAAGGGCTTATATCTAATCTTCAAAGTACACGTGTCTGTAATGTTATTTCCGTGTAGTATAAATAATTTTTCTAGCCCACAAATAATTTTGTCAAGACGATATCTTTTTCAATCTAAAGAAACTGTTATGCATTAAAAGAAGAAACCACCCACGTTTCCGCGCCCGTGTGCGTATTTTACAGTCGCGAACCAGTTGATAAATATGCCGATTCACGCGTCACATATAACTTTCAGACGGACGAACCAATTTAAACATTTCCAACGCACGCGTACAAACACCGCTACGAACCCGCAGTGGCAAACAAACTAGAAATATACAAACAATCAAAAGGTCAGATGAGAAAACGCAAAAACAAAACTAACTGGACTAGCTACGCGTCCGGGTCGGCGTGTGGCACGCGTACATACATGTGTATGTTTTATCACTTCTACGACTTATAGCATTTCAAGTGAAGTCGCTTGAATACCGTGTCAATTTTTTGTGATGGTCGTTTCCTTTCCGGCTATTTTGAGCTGACATCTTGTTCACAGAGAAAGCTAATGATATATATGCTAACCAAGAATTAATGGATTGCCAGGAAAACTGGCGAAAACCTTGTGGGACGATGTGCGTGCGTGGGACGATACATTCATAAAAATTGTTACATGAGTCTTGGAGCAACGTTAAGCCTGGTCAGTACAAAAATGGGTGACTATTTGGGAATACCAGTTATTGTATGTGCTTTCCGCTTATCCCGGCTTTGGTTCCAGTAGTTTTGCACATCTTATTACCACTGGAATCAAACACTGCCGACTCAGGAGAAGAGTGATAAGAGATTGTGCAACTCTTTCTTCACAATTATACGCATAAGTATCCTTACAGAGCGTATCCATTGTCTCTCATGACTGCACGGAGCCTTCTTTATTTATATATATATATATATATATATATATATATATATATATATATATATATATATATATATATATATATATATATATAATTTGCTATATTCTTGTTAGTTTCGTATTTTCCCAATTAGGACGACTTTTAACGGTCAAATTTATTATAATTAAATATAAGTCCCTTATAATTAATACTTTAAGAAGAATATCCCCTACATTTGAAACATTTTTCTACCTAAAGTTTTGAAACTAAAATACGAAAACATGGCTACAATTATAGAAGATTAAAGATGGCTGCTAAAACACTAAATCATCTTCTTGTGGGACTAAATATACTTCAGTGTTCTCTTCTGCAACATCTCAATTGCATCTTGAATAAGTAGGGTTTTTTTTAATGAACCATATAACTCCTGACAATTCCCATTCATTTTTCACCATCTTTTACCTTTTTTTTTTTTTTTTTTTCAGAAAAAAATTCAAACAAACAAACTTTGAAACTGTTTGTGTTTGTTCGTGGAAAAATATTCACTGTTTCTGATGAGTTCTTTTGGTTATATATGCATATATATATATATATATATATATATATATATATATATATATATATATATAGTAATCTACGAACGCGTGTTTCGAGGTACTACCTCGAATTAGCGTAGCTTGACTGTTTCTAAAATTCGAACCTCAGACAATATGTATTATGGTCAAGTGCGTTAACTGTTACGCCACGAAGTCCTAGATGACTTTAACCGCTTTTAAACTTATGTCAATTTTTGTTGATTTTTTAAAATGATAACGCAGTTAATAGGGTCTTCAACCTAAGCGCGTTTCATACCTTCCATGGAGGTATGCAATTCAAAAGCGGCCCCCAGCCGCATGTATATCTTTGTCAGAGGAGATGACGATGTTAGGCTATTGCAGATCTTGCAAGTAGTTGACTCCTACATACAGTGCCTGGTATTCTCAAATGATAACCCATCCAGTACTGACCAGACTCAACGTTGCTTAACTTCGGTGATTTAACAGGAACCGGTGTGTCTATTTACATAAGATTATCATGAAACAAAGAAAATCTGCATGTTTTGTAAATGATTTTAAAACCCTTGAGCCAATCCAACCCAAATATTAGGTACATATTCATCATACGCGGCACAACGATGTTGAAACAACGGTCCTAGTTATATCACCAAGGTCGGTACCAGATGAGTCACCATTTTGGAATTTCAGGGGATATCGACATCTCTCTGCAAAAACTGCAAGAAACTAACATCGTCATCTCCCCTAGTCGGAATATACGTGGGACAGGGGCCCCACTTGCGAATTTGGTATACTCTAGAGACTTCTTCCTTTGGAAGAGACTGTTTTAACCTGCCAAGAGTGCTGTTTCATTTTCTCGTTCTGTACGCACCACAACCTATGCAGCCATTCAATTAAATGTCATCGCATATTTTTCTGTACCAAATATTATTGGGAAAAGTGTAATAAACTAAAAAGAAACACAATTTTACATAACTATGAAACTATTGAGTCAACCCAACCCAGATTTAAAACACTTGCTTAAGAGCCATTGTCACAATCGATAAACCAATGTTTCGTGTTAAAAATACACATGAAAAAAAAACAAACAAAAACAAACAAAACAAAAACAAAACAAAACAAAAACAAGCAAACAAAAACAAAAAAAACATTGACACGTGACATACCGACGATCAAAAGAAAAAAAAACTCATTTAAATGCAAGAAAACGTCTAAAATAAACAAAAGCTCATCTAGGCCGGTGGAATGAAGACCAGTGACGCATGAAGGACAATGACACGTGTTAATGGCCTTTCAATCCACATGAATGAAGTCGAAGATGACAACAGCGGGGAAAAATATTCTGATCGCTCTATCGAAGCCCCTCATGAATACTGTTTACTTTATTGATAATTATCAAGTTTAGTTGCATGACATAAAAAGGTCACGCTTTCAAGTACAGTCGGACTTAGAGCATAACTTTCATTAGAGATGGTCAACTGTGAGTTCTACATTAATTAATTATTTTTACATGGTTTATTTGGAATATTCTATTTTCCTCTTTTAGGAGCGCATAGCATGATAATGACCGAAGCGAATACGGATAATAATATATAGACGGGAAATTGATATGCAGAATTTGAAGAACAGATACTCCACTTTCATCTTGGCCCGAAGGTCAAGGAAAACAAATCATTTTTTTTTGCTTGGCCTTAAAAGCGACACCAATTTTTTGTTGTTTTATTAGGAATATTCCATGCAGCAGCAAGTCATGAGAACATATACCAGAAAGAACAGTTGGAAATAAGTCATACACCGCTCACTATAGCTATGCAATTTCTACAACTATTAAAACTGGCATAGTGATATAAGACAAGAAGGAAAAAAGCAAGCTTAGTAGAAGTATGACCCGTCCTTTGTAGGTCAGCAAGCTATCTCAGTGTGGCAGGACCAGTCAATCGATTTGACTTAATTTCACGATCGGGTTGATATGTCGCCGCTTCGTCGATCTGTCGACTAGAAGGAAAGCAATTTCATGCACACAAAAGAAAGAAACAACTTGGTTCTCTATTCTACTGATTAAATTCAAGATAAGATATACAAATATATATAGTTATATACCATTATCCGTAGTTCAAGGTTAAGTTTGATTTTGATAGAGTCCAAAATAGGTTAATTTCGCTTGGTATCGGGGTGGAATGCTACGGGAAGAGAGGGGTGTGGCGACTATTCGACTGTGCTTGGCTCTGCTCCAAACTCAGCTCAATTCTGCCGGTTTCGATGCTGGGGCCCGTTTATATATTTAGGAAAGGGGTGAGACCGGGTCCGCTTACTGGACCATGTCTAGTTACGTCACCGCTAGGGAAGGCTCTATCTTCCCCGTGTGAACCTGCGATTCTGTCATCGCTCTCATGCCCCGAAAAGGTCACTCCTGCGACCTCGGGGGTTGCGGGCATTGTACTCAAACTATAAACATCCTTAGACTAGAAACCTGAGTCATTCCATTTTCGGAGTACAATTTACAAAAAAAAAATGATATTGTCAAAGATTTTGATAGCAATGAAGATCACAATCCAATCTTTCTCTCAGCAAGGTATTTTGCCGTCACTCGGGGACACCAACGACAATTAAAGAATAAAAAGAACTCATATCTGCCAGGTTTCTCCAGCATTTCGGGAATCTTGACCTCCCTCAGGGGGAGCCCAATCCCTCCTGGGACGGTTACGTCACAAAAGTCAGTGTTCCAAATGATGTTGTTAAACAGAGATGAGAACAAAAGAGTACGAGATACCAAGGTTTTATGTACGACATGAAAAGAAGTTAGGATCTTAGGAAGATATGTATAATTCCAGAAATTACATGAGTAACCGGACTCATAATAAATAATTCAAAATACTGACAAATATACCTGGGGAATCAAGTGCAAGAAAGATTCAAACAATTGCACTTAAAGGCACGGTCAAAATTTTAAAAAGATCTCTCGGTTGGAATATATGAGATAGCGATTGAATATCTGGTACACAGATATAGAGAGTGTGAAACACCTGACATACAGGTGTAAGGGTCTGTTGAGGGCACAGTGGAGTGTGGAAATGGTAATCAATATCCACGTGTATACGTTTACTTTTGTTTTCAGTGTATCTTTCTGCTTCAGGATGAATGGTCTGGAAAAGTCCTTTATGATTAATGTTTGCCAGTTTTAAAATACTTGGCTATTTTCAGAATGACAATGTTTTTAAATAAGTATCTTCTATGGGCCATCTGTAAAAAGTTGAATATCTAATCTAGCAGCAAGTTCTGGAAATATATACCAGAAAGAGTGTTGTGTTGGGACCATATTAACATATGCTGTATATAGCGTTGAATCGTACGTGTGTTGTGTGTGTGCGTTGCACTAAAATAAATGTCTGTTGTGTTTTATCATAATGGACCAGATGTATGTACGTTGTGTTTGAGGTATATAAACGACTGTTGTCCTCCTACCTAAATGTCTATATTAACGACTGGTGACTCGTTTAGTTTTTGTGTGTGCATGTCAGAACATATAATACACGAAACGAAAACGACATACCTATCCGCTGTTGGCCGCTTTTGTCTTTTGGCCGCTGCCTGGAGGATTCGTCAATTATCTTGGGTGGAACCGGACCGGTTTAAAGGAAACGCTTGAATGTTTTTATTATTTATATATTTTATTCGCTCCTTAGGCATTTCGTCACAGCAGAACTTGCGTGAATCGTGAATTGTGAGTTCTCTATTTGAGACCGTCACCTCCCTCACGGGGAAACCTCCTTAACCCATCTTGCTTGTTCGGCGTCTCAAATACAACTCAACAAAACTTAACTCAGCTTACTCAAACCGGAGCATCTGACACGTCATGTCCGGCCCCCATCGGACACTTCCGGTGCAAATGATCAGTCACAAAATTTGATACATGTCAAATACGTCAGCATTCAAATCTCTGTTGTAAACTTATCACTAGATAGGTAGATAGATAATAGATAGATGGATAAACATATAATTAACTGTGTCTACCCGGCTATTATCTAACAAGAGAAGTTGCATATAAGCCACCCAGCATCCACCCTGATTATTCAATGTCTGCATCTACGTACTCAGAAAACAGAAATATTAAATCTAGCATCACCTTAGCAGAAGAGCAATTTCTAACAATTGCGTTTCTCAAAATAAATACGGCGGGAATAGATACAGTTGATGTAATACGGAACGGAAGTCACTAAGCTTGAAACGAAATACGAAACCACATAGTTTGTCTTTTGCATTCCTATAAAATTTTAAAATAAATATTTAAAATATTCACACGAAAATATTGAATATATTATTTCAGAAAAACTTCATTTATAGATATGAAAAAATAATTTTTTTTTAATTTTTATTTTTTTGTTGAACTAAAAAAAAAAAAACTTTATTTAAATAAAAAAAATGTAAAAAAAAAATTGTTTATTTTTTTTATTGTTTCATGATAAAACGAGAAGTGTTAAAACTAAAATAATTTTTTTCGTTCTGCATTTACTGTATTCGATTGTTACAGATTGCCAGTAGAAGTTAATGTCTCCAATGATACTGATTTCAACAGAGCTTATGTGCATTAGGAAAAAAATCGATGATCGAATCGATGCCTCGATTCAGTTTTGGAAGACAAAGGATAACCCCTGTAGGGGCAGCTGCGCGTGTAATTGTGAGGCAAGGGTTGCGCGATCCCCAACCAACAACTCCCCTGAATCGGCATTGCTTGAGTTATGTTACAAGAAGCCCAGGACGACTGGAAACAATGCCGAGATAAGCAGAGAGCACATACAGTACCTGGAAGTCCCAAATGGTCACCCATCTGATACTGGCCAGGCTTATCGTTGCTTAACTTCAGTGATCTGACGAGGATCGGCGTGTCAAACATGATTATACGGTATTCATGAAAAAAAAACAAAAAAAACAAAAAAAAAAAAAAACTAGAATATTAGGAATAATTCCGTCATTCCAGTAATTGTACCTATTTACTATGCCTCCCCACGGGACAGAGTTAGACACCAGGGTTGTTTTTTAACGTGGAGAAAAGGTACAAAAATGAAAATTGTCTCAGTCGTGAAGGATTTCTCCTCCACCGAAAGAGAACAAGAAATAGAAGTGCAGCATCTGAAGAACAGATACTACACTTTGATCTTGACCAAAAGGCCAATCATTGTAGGAGCAACCGAACTTATGAAAAAAAATTTTCTGGAAAATATAGCCGGTGAATCAATTGCGAGAGATACAATCAGGTACGGTTAAAAGATAAAAAAGTTCTCTTGGTTTGAATGTATGCGATAATGGGTGAAAATCTGGATGCCCCATCCCCAGCTAAAGTAAAATATGAAATTTTTAAAAAGTTACATAGCATAGTGTGCGCTATTTTCCCTCTTGTATTGATAGAAATCGTCCAGTTTCTCTTTCTTTCCGTTTCTTTTGGGTCAGCAATATTGGTTAAAATAATGTAAACGAACAAAACAATAAAAACAAAAACAAAAAACAAAAAACAAAAAAAAAACAAAAAAAAAAAAAACGAAGAACAAGGCAAACATGTTTCGGTGCTGCCTCAAATTGGAGACGTCACACACCGGGCAAATAATTTACTGAGGCGGTCTATCTGTCTATCTATCTCATCTCTCTCTCTTCTTTTTTTTCTATATTTATATTTCACGCATGCGTAGTTTTCGTTTTCTGTCAGTTCTAATAAATCTTTTATAAACTAAACAGTGAATGCCAGTGTACGTTTGACTATTCTGTATGGGGATCATTAGTGTTAGTTTTTTTTTGGGGGAGGGGGGGGGTTGCACCCCTACCGATTCTGACGTTATTTCCGGTAAGTAGGTACTACTTTCCAGTCTGGACCCAAGACTCAGAGAGAGAGAGAGAGAGAGAGAGAGAGAGAGAGAGAGAGAGAGAGAGAGAGAGAGAGCGAGTCGTGACATTACCTGTCCTTCTGTTAAGCAGAGTTCCAACTCAACTAACATACTATATATAACATATATAACATACTCATTTCACTGTTTCCGAGTCTTCTCGTTATTCCTTTTAACATTTACTCCAAAACAGGTTTTTAATGTCTTTTTTTTAAAAGAAACATCTGCAAACCCATCCAAATTACAGCTCAGAAAATAAATAACATACACACTATCGTATTAATATATAGTATTTTTAAAACTCATAAGAACGACGCCCCTTTCGCACTACTAACCCTAAGTACGGGTGGCAACACGAAAACATAGCAATTACATGTGATTTTATGATTTTGCTGATCGGCGTCAGTAATAGTTAAAATTACTTAACTGCTTATAAACTTTTAATCTACCTAAATAGGATCAGTTTACATTACATTTATATGCATAACTGAACCCCCATTCTAAATTCTAAAATAATGTTTCAGTGTGCTCACACATAATCGCCTAAAAAATTAGAATCTCATAT
Organism: Euprymna scolopes; assembly: GCF_053919585.1. Taxonomy (NCBI): domain Eukaryota; kingdom Metazoa; phylum Mollusca; class Cephalopoda; order Sepiida; family Sepiolidae; genus Euprymna; species Euprymna scolopes. Next base: position 23,994,628 of record NC_136509.1, on the reverse strand, counting down.
GTTTTAGGCATTTTAAATGTAAATTAAAGTTTTTTAAGTTAACTTCTCAATGTTTACTCTTTATCTAATCTATTAAAAGTTTTGATAAACTTGTGAGATTTTCACCTATATTTTCACAACCAAAAAAATATAAGGAAACATGAAATATTTTAAAAGCGCTAGAAAAAACCCCAAGCATGTTACATCTTTGATAATAAAATGTAAAGTCTCTAATAGAAACCATATGGCCATTTATCAAATAGGTGTGAAAAGCTTTTTAAAATAAGCGATATTGAATAGGCAAGTGAACTCTAGCATATATTTACTTTGCTTATAATAAAAACTAATAAAAATAAATTAAATTAGGTTTGGAGAGTCTGCATCTGAGAATGGGTTTTCAAATATACTTGGAATAACAATTGTCACAGCTGCAAAGGATTTCCTTGTGCCCAAAAAGGTGCCATAAGACTTTAATTATTTCAGAAGAAACCATTGTCAAACACCACAATGTACAGCTGACACCAACGAAATTTGGCCCCAAACCCCGCCCAAAGCATTTAAAACTTTTTTAACAATCATATGAACTCCTTCGGATGAGGGCATATAGACATTTTAGCGAATAGATTCGAAACGATTAAAAAGGTAATAGGTGAGTTTAAATGACCAATAAATAAAATAAATGAGATTCATAACTAATAAAATAAATGTTGCCCTTCTCAGTCTTATGCTGTAAAGGAACAACTTATAATTAAAAAACAAAAGCAATTTGTGCTTGTTTCATTTTTTATTTAAAAATTTAAAAGAAGCTGTTTTTAATCGGAAATTATACTATAATTTGTCCTATTCTGATACCGATTCCGATACCCCAAAAGGTTCCGAATTTCCCGATTCCCTATTCTGATTAATTGGCCCATCACTAATATATATATATATATATATATATATATATATATATATATATATATATATATATATATATTATTTAAAGGTTATGAGGGGGTTTTTGAAGCATGAAAAACGATGTTACTTTTTTGTGTTTAATATTTTTATTGCTATTTTTTTATATTTCAAGCGGACCTCCACTCTTGGTCACAAAAAAGTATCGAAATGTGACTAAGAGCGGATGTCCGCTTGAAATATAAAAAAATGACAATAAAAATATTAAATACAAAAAGAAAAAGTAGCATCGTTTTTCCTGCTTCAAAAAACCCTCATAAACTTTAAATCACTATCCTAGAAGCATTCGTGGACTTTTAACATTATATATATATATATATATATATATATATATATATATATATATATATATATAACTACTTCATTTACTCACATAAAATTAATATACGAAAGTATAAATTTATGCGTAAACTTTAAGTATTTACTTCAAAAGTGCTCAATACGTAGGTAGAGCTAGTTAGTTATAAAATATATATGGCGATTAAGCTACATTGAATATTCCGCGTTTCATCCACTCTAAGATTCTTCAGGCATAAGCCTGAAGAATCCTAAAGTGGATGAAACGCGGAATAGGCATAAGCCTGAAGAATCCTAGAGTGGATGAAACGCGAAATATTCAGTGTAGCTTAATCGCCATATATATTTTATAACTAACTATATATATGTATATATATATATATTATCTTGTTCTCTCTAATATATATATAAACTAGCATGGGTGCCCGGCGTTGCCCGAGCGTTTGGAGGTGTATGCTGAGCAAAAAAAAGGGGGTAATTTTTTAAACTTTGACCCCTATTACGACCCCTGAAAATTTATTGTTTTGGCCTCAAATCAAGTTATTAAGTTAGATCCATGTCCACGGAAGCTATATCTAAAATTTCAAGTGTGTAGACCCAAAATTGTTGGAGAAGTTTGGTAGAGTTCTCAAAGCTCAAATCGTTGAACTTTGTACCCCTTAATCGCCAAATTTCTGGCTAAAAACCGATCACATAGATTTTTCCAAATCTCAGTACCCTGTATATCAAATTTCGAGTCTGTAGACTAAAAATTGACAGAGTTATTTCGTAGGGAAATGTACACAGACACACACACACACACACACACACACACACACACACACACACACACACTTTCACTTTTATAGATATATAGATTTAAAATTTGAGTCTGACAGAATGACAAAATTATATTGCAAACCGATATATTAAACAAACGAACTTCAAAGAGACAAATGAACACATAAGTAAAAAAAATTTGTATTAGAAAACATTTCTTGATTATTCCACGTCTTTTTTTTTTACAGACCTGACGACTGAGGTTCGCTCTTAATAAAAATTGTTTTTTATAGTCTTAATTTTGACTTCCCTTTTCATCAAAAACTAAAACAAAATCAAGAAAGAAAAGAAATTTAATTTTATTCTTTTTTCATTAATTTCTTTCTGTGCAAAGCAATTCTTTCAAACTTACTCTGTTTCCAAAATGTTTTTATTTTATTCCCCTCCCCCGTCATTCATTTTCCTCCGCATCCTGGCAAGTATTAAAATAAACCATTTATAATATTTATTTATGGATTTATTTACTTATCATTTCTTTTGTATCGGTAAATGAATTCCATTTAAAAAAAAACTGTAAAAGTCACGTTAAAGGTGATTAAGTTGGAAAGTAAGTAAACATTTACCCTTTTTACTTTTATACGATTTCTGATCACTTTGAAAAAGGTGTGTGTGTGTTTTAAAAATGTTTTTTAACTGCTATAATCTCATTTATATATATATATATATATATATATATATATATATATATATATATATATATATATATAACAACGTGAGTATTCATATCGTGGGTTTGTATTACTGTACACATAGATTCGAAAAAATAGTCAAAAACAAATATATAAATAAATGTTATCAAAGGCAAGATAAGTTACTTTTCTACCTAACTGGATTTATTTTTTGTGTTTTTATTCAATGTAATATATTTATTCAGCTCGAAAAACATAGTGTTTACCGATGTGTTGGAAAATTCAAGATGGCGTCTCACACCCTCTTTAACACCGTAAGTTTGGGAAAAGGTGTTATAAATAAAAAACTATACAAAATACTATTAAAAACCCGCCGAATATATGTCAACCTATGTCACGGTAACATATATTGAGCGAGTTTTTAACAGTATTTTAACAGGGCACATCGTAAAAACTGACCCATTAATTTTCCTGAAGTAAAAACTATATAGTTTTTAAACTTTTAAAACTATACATTATAAAAAGAAAACTGTTCGAGTGATTTTTTTTTTTTACATGGGTGTCACCACTTATCAAGGCCCAGAGGCCACTCAAGGATAAGGGTTAATAGGTATACATTAGTCATTGTGATTTTAGCATAGTAAACATTGGGAATTTTGTAACTTGGATTACTTGAAAAAGAAAACTGTTCGAATGATTGAAAATGAAAACAAAATAACAATGTAAATATATTGATAAGAAAAAAAACAAAAACAAACGAAGTTTCCGTTTCAGGAACCCGAGTTTAATTTTATGTCGTAATCATTCAACTCGTTAGCGGTTTTATTCAGCGATTAGGGATAACCATACGACATATCTAATTACCAAAGCGATTTTTTTTTTTTATTAAAACTAAACCTGTTTAGTTTTAATGAACCAATTTTTTTAAAGCCAACACTTTAGTTATTTTGAGAGCGTGCAACTGCACCCGAAAAGATTGATTAGGAAACTCCAAATCCTTTTATGACGCGAAAAAAAAAAGCCTTTTTATCGGCTTAAATGATAAACTAATGTTAAATATTAGTATTTAATATAATAAGATATCAATCTACACAATTTGCCATCGATTCTGAAATAAAATGAAATCCTGACATTGTGATCATTTTTGCAGGTGTTATGTGCCAAATATTGAAATAAGAATGTTTAAATTTAATTATTGTAATTTAAGTCTTTAATTTTAAAGCCGATTTTATTTATAAAATATCTTTTTAGAAATCAATCTCAAAAACAATCTGAACAATAAATCTCTTTTGTTTTGCTAAGTTTTTGTCAAGGGTAGAAATTATAATAGACAAGTATTCATCCATGATGACATTTTACCGATTTCCTGGTTTACAGGTATTCTTGCTAAATTTCTTCGAAAGAATTGACGTAAACAACACTTCAACTAAATACGTATATTTCATGCAATAATGACTTTTGTTTCTTCTGACTTTTCCTAAACTAAACATACAACATCGGTTAGGGTTAGTTTAACATTCTGTAAAAGTACCTTCAGTTTTTTTTTTGTACTTCTGCAGAGAAGGTAAAAAACCGATAAAAACTGAATATATTTTTCGTGTTTTTATTCAATTTAACATGTTTATTCAGCTCGAAAAGCATACAGTGTTTACCGATGTGTTGGAAAATTCAAGATGGCGTCTCACACCCTCTTTAACACCGTAAGTTTGGGAAAAGGTGTTATCAATAAAAAAAACTATACAAAATACTATTAAAAACCCGCCGAATATGTGTCAACCTATGTCACGGTAACATATATTGAGCGAGTTTTTAACAGTATTTTAAACGGTTTTTTATTTATTACACCTTTTTCCAAACTTACGGTGTTAAAGAGAGAATCGGCCGCCATCTTGAATTTTCCAATACATCGGTAAACACTGTATGCTTTTCGAGCTGAATAAACATGTTAAATTGAATAAAAACACGAAAAATATATCCAGTTTGATAGAAAAGTAACTTATCTTGCCTTTGATAACATTTATTTGTTATATATTTGTTTTTTTGGCAACTTATTCGAATCTATGTGTACAGTAATACAAACCCGAAATGAATTTAAGACCACGAGTGAAATGAGAAAATGAAGAAAATCACATTTACTGTGTGTGTTTATTGTTTATGTAAGTCAGCGGGTTTGGTTGCCATAACAACGTGACGGTAGTGAACGTGTGTGTGTGCGTGTGTGCGCGTGTGCTTGCTAGTACTACTACTAAGTTTGTAGGAGCATTTGATTTCGTGTAGTTTAGTTTCGTATATAAGTTTCGTATTTTTTAAATTTGTAAATAACAAGTTATTAAAAAATTAAATCCTTCCAAGATGGACAATAAATAAAGCCATAATATTTTATGGTTAAGGTAAGAGCGTAGAAACCATTGTTTTTTAGGAGATGTGATTATTGGATTAACCAATCAGAAATCGTCTGTGGCACACACATCTCTGTTTTTATAGATATATAGAAGATAGATAGATTGATAGAATATTAACTAATAATATATAAGAAATCTGCAAGAATTAAAATATATTTAAGCGTACTTTACTATCGGACTACACTGGTGTTCCTGTTACCTTAGATAAATACTTTTGCAGTTTTAACAAAAGAGCTACATTAATATCAGAGCGTCTCCATTTATGCTGAACATCTGCAGAATGCCAACATCAATATATTACATATGAATGAGTGCTTTGTGTGGAATTTCCACAGTTCCTACTAGTATAATATTGTAATGGTATTCGAAAACGAGGCTATATCAAAGAGAACTTACTATCATATTCTTGTCCATATTGACATTTTGAAAGCCAAATTTCGCGATTTTGGCAATTTTAGAAAGAGTTTAGACTTTAAATTTTATTTTTCCTTTTGTCAAAGTGTAACATACGGACTAAGGAAAGAACAAACAGAATATTATATAGCGGAGGAAGAAGCTAGAAAGGAAAGAGTCAAGAGAAGTAATGGGAGAGGGAGGAGGCAAATCAAAAGAGTGAAGAAGAAAGAAAGAAGACCCTCAAGAAAAGAAGATGAAAATTTTATATCCGAAGAAGCAACAGAACAATAGATGTCTTGCGGTTTGGAAAAAACTATTCTTTTAGTCGGAAGTACCAATGTTTCAACTCGAATATTTTTGTGTCCGATTGATTCAGACGAATCGTTCAATTATAAACAGAAATCTCCTGGCGTGAACCATCTTTTTTACACCGCTATTCCAAAAATGTCGGAGCGATTCCTTGAAAACCGCCCATAGCTATTTTCTAAAGATTTATTTCTAAAGATTTGTATACGCTTCTTGCTTTCTATACAAAGACTCAAATAGCATTCTCGTTGGTTTGTCAAGTTGAAGTTAAAAACAACATTATCGCTTGAATGTCGCATCTAGCTTTAACGTATGAGAGACGTAATGCCTCCTTTTTTATTTCGTCCGATTAGATCAGATGGGATTGAAAGTTGCATTTTTATGATGACTGAACTTATGCATTCATGACCTGAAAGCTTCATCTCTGTTGCAGATATTGACGGTACGAGACTCTAAAAAAGCAATCCTTGTTATGGACGTGCATCAGAAGCAGAAATGTCTCATTGAAATTCTGGTTAAAGTGCATTGAGTCTATGTAGAAAAATAAATTCCGGGGCCCAAAAGGTCACTCGTTTTAATGGTGCTATCCGATTCTTTGTAGCTCTTCAACGTTTTTAGTTGAAGAAAAATAGGAGGTTTACTTTTCAAACGACTCTAGTAGTTTTTCTCTTCTGTCTGTGAAGCTTATGTTAGAAATAGCATTTTGTTCGTTTGCCATGCTTAAGTTTAAAATAGTATTTTTGTTGGTCCGTTAAGCTATTGGTAGTATTTACGCCGAGGAAGCACAAGTGCTATGAATTCGCTTGGGCATATTCCATTAAAGAACGAGGTGCTTTCAAAAAGTTTCCTGATTTTTTTTATACAGGCATTTAATATTATCGTAGACTATTGAAAATTCAGAATGTTATTGCTATACACCTTATGGAATGACTGACTAATTTTTCTAAACAGCTACAACAGATCTATCTAGGGTTCGTGGTCTAACAGTTAAGGCATCGGACTGTGGAAGCAACGTCTGGAGTTCGATCCCTAGAAAGAGTTGAGTTACCTATAGATACACACACAGGCATATATATCTATAATATAAAGCTGAACGTCTGTGTGTCTGGTCACGAATAGGCTCCTATATGGTTGACTGTTATAGAAAACTGATCACATATAATGATAGAAGATGTATCCAGACATAGGAATGGGTATGTTTGATCTGGCATAATGATGATGCATTAAAATTGTGGGGTTTGCGGTCGCGCCTGGTCCACAAAGTATGGAAATAAAAAATTTAAAAATTAAAAAAAAAAACGTTTACAAGTGTTTTTGATATAGATGTACATAATAATACTTTGATAAGTTACGCTGATGAGGGTTAATTAACTTGAAACACGCGCGTACGTTGATTACTGTTTTAAAAATTATAAAAATAAATAAAAAAAATGTTATATGTACGTCCAAACAAATTATGGGCGACTTTGTTTTTTTCAAACGATAGCTCGATTTTTTGTTTATTTATTTTAGAAAGTCGCCCATAATTTGTTTAGACGTATATATAACATTTTTTTAAATCTATTTTTATTATATATATATATATATATATATATATATATATATATATATATATATATATATATATATATATATATTTAGATACACTAGGTGTATCAGAATTTTTTGGGAATTTTGGACACTCCTAACAGTAAACTGCGAATAAAATATAAAAAAAACTCGTAATTTCTCTTTTAAAAGTGGGTTGTTTATTTTCTTTATGGATTATACTTCCAAAACAAACTATTAAAGCTGTATAAAAGTAATAGAAATATTATTTTTTATTTTTAAAAAAATATTTTTTTACATAATGAAATCAATTGAATTTTACGAGTTATGTATTTTTCAATTTTTAAAATTTAAAAATCTATCCAAATTTTTCTATTGATTCAATTTTTACGATATTTTCAGGGTCAATGTGAAATGTTATGCTCTCTCCAATAAACTGAATATACGATTTTAGACAAACGCATTTTTTTTTAAATTCACGCCCCCATTTTGAAATGTCTATTAAAAAGTAAATAATTAATTTACTCACCAAAGTTTTATATATTACAAATTGAAGATAAAAGATCAATAAATAATATATTCAAATTTAAAACAAATAAAAAAAAGAAGTGTCTTTTACAAATTTACCTCTAAACTCCGAAGTTTAAAATCTTTTTTTTTTTGTAAAAAACACGTTTTTTTTTAATGAAACCTTGGTCCTTGCTCCTTTAATTGAAAAAATAAATTAGGGGTTGAATTAAATTTTTCGAGTAGTTATAAGTTTGGAAAGACAGGGGGTCGAATTATTCAATATTTTTTCACGCATTCGTAAGATCAGTTTCTGACACACCTATAGATACACACACAGGCATATATATCTATAATATAAAGCTGAACGTCTGTGTGTGTCTGGTCACGAATAGGCTCCTATATGGTTGACTGTTATAGAAAACTGATCACATATAATGATAGAAGATGTATCCAGACATAGGAATGGGTATGTTTGATCTGGCATAATGATGATTCATTAAAATTGTGGGGTCTGCGGTCGCGCCTGGTCCACAAAGTATGGAAATAAAAAATTTGAAAATTAAAAAAAAAACGTTTACAAGTGTTTTTGATATAGATGTACATAATAATACTTTGATAAGTATGTTTTAACTTAAATAGGGATGGTATAATAAAATTGTGAGGTCAGCGTTCGCGCCTGGCCTCCATAGAATGAAAATAGGCACAAACTTTAATAAAGACTTTTCATATCTATCTGTGTAAGTATACTTTGATAATTATGTTTCAGTTTGAAGAAATATGGTATAATAAAATTATGGGGTGTTCGTTCGCACCTGACCTCCATAGAATGGAAATATGTCACAAAGTTTAACAAGGTTTTTTAATACAGATCCATAGAATATTGTGATAAGTGTTTCAGTGTGAACAGATATGGTATAATAAATTATGGGGTTTATCTATTTTATTTTTACTTTCATCATATTTTGCTTTGGTTTTCATAACCCTAAATTCGAAGCTATCTCTTTACAACCCTTCCTTTTCATAACCTATCATACTTTCATAAATCAGAGTCCATTTTCTGTAGGCTGTTTTTGAACCCAGTCAACGACGGGTACTTTTGCTAGTATATATATATATATATATATATATATATATATATATATATATATATATATATATATATAGACATTAGTGTTCCATTCTTCCGGAGTCATCAGTGCATGGAAATTATAATTGCCGCCGACCCTGAGATTCAAACCCAGCAACAAAGCTATCTCTGTCTCCATCAGCAAAGACCTTTGCCAATCACAACGATATACACGTTAAATGACACGTTTATAAAGGCATAAACGGTGTAGAGGAACTATCTACGCTAATCAAGTGGCTAAAGTGTTACGACCTCGCCCGCAGACCAAATGACTGACTTATCAATTTCAACAAGCAGTGACGGTACAATCACGTTGACACACCGGTTCTCGCCAGATCACCGAAGTTAAGCAATTTTGAGCCTGGCCAGTACCAGATGGGTGACCATTTGGGAAAACTAGGCGATGTACACTCATGAACAAAAAAATGGGCCAAGAGTGAAAGAAGGAAGAAATCAATATTTTTCCATCAATTTTTGTTAATTTTGACTGAAAATTTCTATTTTGCAAATCATTATTATTATAGCATCTAATAATAAGTGGAAAAATTAATCCTAAAAATGGTAAGACCGCATCTTGGTGAGGATATAAATAACCGAATTACAGGATTAAGGCTGTCCAAAATGAATTACAAACAGGTTTTTGATATTTTAAGAAAAGAAAACGTGAAAACAATTCTTTCTATAGTGAAGCAAATTGGTCAAAGGTTCGAAGTTGAACGCTTGGTAAAAGGGAAATCTGGATCTGGTCGCCCTAGAGCATCCACTTTGAAGGACGACCACAGGCTTAAATTAATTGTTTTGAAGGATTGAAGGAACACTTATGTTGACTATAGCAAAAAATTCAAAACAGGGGCTGGAAATTCTCTTTCTAGATATACAATATCTAGACGAATGAAAGAAATGTGCTTTTCCTCTAAAAGGCGTGCAAAGAAGACACTTTTATCTAAGAAGAACATCAATGATAGAAAAAGATTTTCCTCAGATTATGGCAAGAAAGATACAGACTGGTTCAGGAATGTTTTCTGGTTAGATGAATCAAGATTTTGTCTTGTTAGTGATGCTCCCGATTTTCTCGAACGATGCATTCGAAAAACTGGAGAAAGATTTTCACCAAGTTGCATAAAATCGACAGCTAAACACGGGAATGGAAGGATAATGGTATGGGGAACTTTTACTGCAGCAGGAGTTGGGGAACTTATTAGATGTGAGAAGTCAATCAATGCAAACAGGAGTGTTACTAAGTATCCAGAAGCTGAGAATACCCCAGACCATTATTTTTCAACATGATATTGGCCCTGCACACACTGCTAAAGTCACAAAAAATGGTTTTCTGATAATTCAATTGATGTGATATTTTGGCCAGGTCAAAGCCCCGATTTAAATCCGAACGAGAATATTTGGTCTATAATATCGCTTGCATTGGCCGGAAGAACTTTTGAGAACAATCACAAATTGTAGGAAGCTGTGCAAAGCGAATAGAATAGCGTCTCCTCTTCGCAGTGTTCCACTTTGGTTAAGAGCATGTCTAAAAGAATTGATCTTTTAAAGAAATCAAAAAGGAATGCGATTCCATCCAAAGCATTTATTAAAGTAAATGTCTTGTTTTGTGTTATTAGTCTCGTTTAAATTTCCTTGTTTAATTGTTCTTTGTTCAATATAGCTTTTAGTGCAATAAAATGTATAAAATTTGTTTGCCCCATTGTTTTTTCGCTCACGAGTGTATGTACCGCGAGGTAAAACACCAAGTTGAGAAACTGACGCGGTCTATCCTTCTCTCGAGGGTAGATGGGACTCTCTTAAGCCGTAGTAGGCACCCCGTCTAAGGATGGCGTCTAGATAAAAAAATACCCTTGATAGACCTGGCGAAGTATCAAGTATTCAGCTACCGACAAGATTCGAATTACACTATAAACTCGTGTAGAGAGTTCAATCTCGGCTATGGCCGCGCTGGATTGGACTGTAGACAGTGCTTAACTGTCAAGAAACTTAATTCTTAGTTTCGTCCATTCAATCTGCATGAATGTTTTTAATAAAACTGCTAGTTCCCGTCTAAAGCACGACAGACTGACATATACGGGAAAACATCTATAAAAAAAAAACAAAAAAAAAACAACAACAAAAAAAAAACAAAAAAAAAACAAGGAGATTAAAGGCTCGCTTATTGTAAGTTTACATTTGAAAGATAAAAATCAAACAGTCAAGTGATCAACTGCTGGCCGAAACATGCATTGTCCATCTGATTTAATCCCTGGATTGTTTGTTGAACGTCCACTCAAGGTGTGTCCACCAACAAAGACATGTCAATGGCATTAATTCACTTTAGATCCAGGTTCAGCAAGTATGCGTAGACAAATGGTTGGTTCGACTATACGTTAAGACAAGACAGAAACTACTCAGACAAGTGGAAACTATTGAAGCATTGATCGAATGCTTTCGATGTTCCTTCGATCAGGGAAAAAATCAGTACTCGTGGATCACTTTTTCTCTCTGCTTCTCTCTCTCTCTCCTTTTCTCTCTATCATTTTCTCGTTATCGATATATATATATATATATATATATATATATATATATATATATATATATATATATATATATATAAGTCACTTCGTGCGTGTGTAAGTTCCTGCTTCATAGGTTACAAAACGGCTGAGCCTATATTTTGCAAATTTCATACAAAGCTAATTTATACGTCTGGCAGTGTTCTTAGATATATTTTGTACAGAAATTCAGCCGATAATTATCGAAAATCGAAAAAAAATCCGATCTAAAAAAAAAAGAAGATTTTCTCTCTTAGAGATAAATAAGAAGAATAAATAAAAATAATTTTTACAGGGGAATATTTTACGTTACACCGGCCAAGGGAAATAATAAATTATCAGCAAATCATTTCTTCTTTAAAACCCCCCCCCCAGATTTATTGTCATCTGGAGATATAGTTTAGTGGTAGAGCATTCGAGTACAGATCGAATAATCCCCTGTTCATACCCAGGTGTACTTAACTATCTTGTTTTAATTTTCTTTTCATTAATAAGTTCAATTTATGATAAAAGAAGATGCACCATTTAAAATCGTCGCAAATCATTTCTTCGTTTGCATATTTTAAAACTCAACATTAATCAGAAGTTACTTTTCCAGGGCATTCACCGCCCAGCCCAAATATCAGCTGACGTAATATTGTAAACAAACACAGATAGAATTTGATGAACGACATTATCATTATTATTAAAAAAAATTTTTTTGTGAATTAGGCCACTGGGCAAATTATTACTCGTAATATATGTTTGATTCTATTATAATACATACTCAATCGGCATAAATTAAAATATCATGTTTAAGCATATTGTACAACCGGGCAACGCTGGGCGGGTAGCTAGTATAATATATTTATAAAAATAATATAAATATAGACAAAAAAATTTAGCGCGTAAAAACAGGAAAAAGTTCTAACCTGTTTAATTAAAATGAATGCTTCATGCCAAATTGATGGTTTAACCTGGTTAAATTTGTGCTCACTAAATTCTAACCTCTATTAACCCCTAACAGTGCATCGAATGGATACCATAATATTTAGTTCGTTATACCTTATTATAACAAAGGTTTATACAAAATTTCAGCCTGATTGGCCCAGTATTTTCTAATAAAATGTTGAACGAACATATTGACTAAGAGAAATCTCTTTCTTTCTTTCTCTTTCTCTCTTTCTCTCTCTCTCTCTCTCTCTCTCTATATATATATATATATATATATATATATATAAAGAGAGAGAGAGAGAGAGAGAGAGACAGACAGACAGACAGACACAGAGAGACAGATATTCGACCGGTAGGAATTGTCACCTCCTATACTGAAGATTGCGAAAGTATAAAACACTAGAGTCTTTAAGTATAATAAATAATTATTATTTATAATTATCAAGCCCCTTTAAGAATATTTAAAGATTGGACACTGCCTTGGATTTAAAACCTAAAAAAAAAAAAAAGATCAATTTGCGTTAATGTAACGTTCACGACTTTTACCCATTCGAACACTCTAGATTGTCTACTGTCCACGCCCTAATTTGACGTTTATAAGTTGGTAATTTCCTTCATTCCCGTGGAGATTGCTTAGTGGCCGCAGGTAAAGAGCAAATGGTGGCTGGTTGCGAATCTCCCGATTGGTAGGAATTTTCACCACCTACACCGATGATTGAGAAAGCATGAAACACTCGTGTTTGTAGGTATAAACAATAACAAGCGGGGAGACCCGACTTTGCCCGAGATTGTATGATGATCAACGAATGTTTCACCCTCCAATATTTTTATTGTCATCGAAATCGGCGAAATCAACCAAGTTTAAATCAAATCGCTTGATTGCCTGCTCTAGTTGGAGACTTATCACAGCACATCGTGAAGACTTAGTACACAATACATTGTAGTCTAAATTGCATTTTAGAGATTTAACTGTTGATGATATAAAACTATTTTTTATATTTCACGGCTGGGATTAAAGATTAAAATGCAAAAGTCAAGTATCATGGTTTAGTTGTGCTTTTAACAGAACCATTCACTTTCACGCCCCCTTGTCATAGCAAAGAACCTGCTGTTGATTTTATATGCCTGGTTTTACTGCTTGTGCGGTGATAATGACTTGAATTTAAGTTTAAAATGCAAAAGTCAAGTATCATGGCGCAGTTATGTTTTAAGCAAGAACATTGATTTCATGTTACATCAAAGAACCTCCTGTTGATTTTATATGCTGGGTCTTTCTGCTTGTGTGGTAATAAAAATTCTCAAATCTACTTGTGATGTTAAGCTGTATAAGGTGTTAACTTTGGTAAAAATCGCCTGTTCCTTCTTTCATTGGATTATTTAAATTATCGATTATCAATACTTATCGAAGACATTCTGATGCAAAATCTCTCTAAGATACATTAAGTACATTTGTGTGAAATCATAAAAATCGGCCCAGCCGCTGTGGAGTCTACAAAAAAACTCACTCACACACGCGCACGCGCGCGCACACACACACACACACACACACACACACACACACACACACACACACACACGCGCGCGTACACACTCAACACACGCACACACAAATTGCCTTTTATATATTAGTAGCTTATTATATATATATATATATATATATATATATATATATATATATTTAAAAGAGTGTAGCCATCAACAATTGTGGTTTTTTTTTAAAGGTTTTCATCATATTTTTATTTTAAAATATTTTTATAACGCGTTTTGAGCTTAGGGTGTGCTCTCTTCAGATCTTTTCGTAATAAGTTTTTCTTTAAAATGGGAGTTTGGAAAGTTATTTTTACCTCCGCTGATACTAAATGTGTTTTTCAGAGTGATTTGTGGTCTCAGACATTCTGTCTCCAACCGTAAGTGTTCAAAGTGTCCAGTCAAAATTAGATTCAAAGAGGGCGCTTTTCGTCCATTTGGTGAAGGTTTTTATAGTTTTTTAGGGTTTTTTTAAAGGACTTTCTTTCCCCATGTATAGCACACACTCACACACAATCACACACGCATACATATACATACATGTACATGTACACATGCACACGCACGTAGGCACACACACATACACACACGCATATACATAGAAATATATGTAGGAGCATACATATATACATACCCACCTACACACTCACACTCACACATCCACCACTAACATGTCAGGCACATATTGGTTAATTATTTTTTCCCCCAACCAAAACCCGCATGTATATATGCGCTTAATCATTCAGACATAAGTACACGCACACACACACATAAGTAAGATGGAGAATAGGTAGGAGGAGATACATATACACTCACACATATACGTACATACACATATATGTATATATACATACATATATGTGCATGCACACTCACAAATATCCACATGCTATGTAGGCACATACCCATACACACACACACACACATAGAGAGATATATGCAGGGGCTCACACATATGCGTATATCCATATCCAGAGACATCACATAATTCAAAACACTATCTACAACTCTCACCCCTCATATCCCACACAAAGAAACACACCCCTAAGGCACCTCCCCCATCAACGGGAACAATTAGAATATCCCACGCAACACCAATCCCAACAAACAGACCTTCCCTACAACAAACCCCGACAACACAACCCTATACAACAATGCATGTATCCTCAACAGCTACACCAATTCCAATTGAAACACAACTATCCAACACAAACAACATATAATTACAACCCATTCTATCATTTATCACTGAACCCTCACAATAATGTACACAACACTCATTTTACAAGGAGACATCACATCACCCTAAAACACACCACTCCTCGAAACAAGGAAACAAACAACCCCCACTATTTTTTAGGAACCCCCCAGGGAACAACAATTCCAGGTTAGAAAAAATTAGACCCAAAATCATCAATTTATCCACATACTCCTTACCAAAGAACGAAATGGAAATACTGAAGCTGGGCCTCAAATTCTGCCCCACCCCTAAAAGCAATATAGCGGAACTAAAAAAGGACCTTAAAGTATTCGAACGGAAATTTAGACTAATAGAAACACTAGATAACAAAGGGGACAAAGATGATTCTTTAGTAAAAAACAAATCAACATATTTCCCTAACAGACAGAACAACACAAAAGAACTAAACAGCTACTTCGAAAATCTCTGGAACCTTAACCTCCAAAAAAAAAAAAAAAAAAAAAAACCCACAAAACCACAAGCAACCTCACACATAAGCAAAAACAAGCACTTGAAAAGATCCGTAAAAATAATGACATAATAATAAAAGAAGCAGACAAAGGCAGTGCCGTAGTAATCATGGACAAAACGTATTATGAAACAAAAATTACAGAATTACTGGATGACAAACACTACTATAAACCCATTAGTACCAACATAGATAACACCACCATCTACAAAATCCACAAAACTTTGTACAACACACAACAAAATATTAAAAAAGAAAAAAAAAGACTTCCTCACAAATTTCATTACAAAGACCAACAACTTCTACGGACTGCCTAAAATACATAAATCTGGCGTAATAAAACTTGCCATCAATACACAAAACTCAGAATATATTAGCGCTCCAAACCCTAATGACCTTACATTTAGACCCATTGTAGCAGGACCAGCCTGTCCGACAAGCAGACTTAGCAACTTAATAGACATCTTATTACAACCTTTTACGGATCAAGTTAAGAGCTACATAAGAGACGGCATCCATTTTCTTACTACCTTACCACATACAGTAGAAAACGGGACACTATTAGTTACATTTGACGTTAGCAGTTTATATAGTAATATACCCCATGAATTAGGAAAAGAAGCAATAATATTTTGGATCAACAGACACGCACAAACACTACATCCCAGATTCACAAAGCAATTCATTATCGATAGTATAGACATAATCCTAAATAATAATTCCTTCGAATTCAACAATGCCAACTACATCCAAACACTAGGTACAGCAATGGGAACTAAAATGGCACCGACTTACGCAACCCTTACATTGGCCTACCTAGAAGAAAACTTATATGAAAAGGTCGAACAAAAATTTGGCCACAGCACTAAAAAACTGTTTGTAGAATCATGGAAAAGGTACTTAGATGACTGCTTCATCCTATGGAAACCCACATGGGGGGACATCACAGACTTACACACCATACTCCAGAACCTACACCCAAAAATTAAATTCACCATAGAACAAAGCTCTACAGAATTACCTTTCCTAGATATACTGATAAAGATTAAAGACAATAACATTATCACAGACATTTACCGCAAACCTACAGACACCCAACAATACCTACACTTTAAAAGTCACCACCCTAAAAGCTGCATAAAATCAATTCCCTACACCCTAGCACGTAGAATCTGCACCATAATCACGGACAATAACCTTCGGAAAATCCGACTCAAGGAACTACGAATAAATTTAAGAAAAAGAAAATACCCATTACAACTTATAGACAAAGGGATCCAACTTGCGACAAATATACTAGTAGAAGATTTGAGAACCCCTAAAGAACGAAACAAAGAACAAATCCTAACATACGTCTCCACACACAACACAAACAACCCAGAGCTTTTCACAGAGATAACGAAAAACCTCGTCCTACTTAACCAAAATAGCAAACTAAACAACTTTCTTAAAACAACAAAAATAATAAAAAGCAAACGCCAACCCAAAAACCTAAAACGCATTCTTACCTCATCCAAACTCAATCAAGACGCAACAAAATGAGTCACAAAATGCAACAAACAACGATGTGGAGTCTGCAACATAATATTAGAGGGAAACACATACACATTTACGAACCCCATACAAACATTCAAAATTAAAAAAAAACATAGATTGCACCTCAAAAAACGTGATCTATGTAATAAAATGTCCAGCATGCGATAAATCCTATATAGGCGCTATAAAAAACCTTAGTAATAGAGTAGCCCTACACCGATCCAACATCAAAATCGTGGAAAATAGACACCTGCGTGTATCACAACATATACACACATGCAGTGGAGGCAGATTCGAGATAATGCCCATCTTCCAAACTGACAACTACTTCTACTTGCTAACACAAGAAAAAAACTTCATAGCAAAGTTTAACCCCGCCTTAAACATCTCTCCATAATTATACACATAAATAGGCAGAACACAGAATACACTTACACGCATGCATACTGGGGTAAATGTGCACCCTCACACACGAAACAAAAGAAGCACAATAAAGCACGCGCACACTTTCACGGGTGCGCGCGTCCATACCCGGTACAGTACCATTTCTCTAAACTAAACAAACAATTAGAAATTATACGTATGTATGTGTATGTGCGCACATGTGTGCATGTATGTATGTGTGTGTATATAGGTGTATACATATGATTGTGTATGCGTGTATATATATATATATAGATATATCATCTGTTATCTATGATCCATCTTGTTTGTGTGTATACGTGCACTTATGTTTGGGTGACCGAATACATGTATGCATATGTGCTTGGATTAGAAAAGAAAGAAAACTTCAACAAATATATACATAAGGTGGGATGTATGAATATGTATGTGTATGTGTGATTGTGGGTGCATGTGTCCATATATATATGGGTGGATGAATATATACGCATCTGTATGTGTGTGTATGTATATACATATGTATGCATATGTATAAGTGGGTAAATGTGTTCGTGTGGATATGGATATACGCGTATGTGTGAGCCCCTGCATATATCTCTCCATGTGTGTGCATGTGTGTGTGTGTGTATGTGTATGTGCCTACATAGCATGTGGATATTTGTTAGTGTGCATGCACATATATGTATGTATATATATATATGTGTATGTACGTATATGCGTGAGTGTATATGTATCTCCTGGTACCTATTCTCCATCTTACTTGTGTGTGTGTGTGTGTGTGTGTGTGTGTGTGTACTTATGTCTGAATGATTTAGCGCATATATACATGCGGGTTTTGGTTGGGGGGAAAAATAATTAACCAATATGTGCCTGACATGTTAGTAGTGGATGTGTGAGTGTGTAGGTGGGTATGTATATATGTATGCTCCTACATATATGTCTATGTATATGCGTGTGTGTATGTGTGTGTGCCTACGTGCGTGTGCATGTGTACATGTACATGTATGTATATGTATGCGTGTGTGATTGTGTGTGAGTGTGTGCTATACATGGGGAAAGAAAGTCCTTAAAAAAACCCTAAAAAACATAAAAACCTTCACCAAATGGACGAAAAGCGCCCTCTTTGAATCTAATTTTGACTGGACACTTTGAACACTTACGGTTGGAGACAGAATGTCTGAAACCACACATCACTCTGAAAAACACATTTAGTATCAGCGGAGGTAAAAATAACTTTCCAAACTCCCATTTTAAAGAAAAATTTATTACGAAAAGATCTGAAGAGAGCACACCCTAAGCTCAAAACGCGTTATAAAAATATTTAAAAATAAAAATATGATGAAAACCTTTAAAAAAACCCACAATTGTTGATAGCTACACTCTTTTAAATATACATTTTTTTCTCTCGTTGGAACTACACAACCATCACTTTAAATATATATATATATATATAAAATTATTTTCACAGCCAGACAACGTCACAGCTCACAAAAGCCATGACAGCCAACAAACCGGAAGTTCAAAACTCGAATTTCGTCCCCTTTTGGGCTCATTAGTTAGACACATCCGGACTCGGGATTCGAAACCCGAACCTCTTGCAATAAAGAGTTCGGATGTGTCCAATTGATGAGCCCAAAATAGGACGAAACGAGTCTTGGATTTCCGGTTTGTTGGCTGTCATGGCTCTTGTGAGCTGCGACGTTGTCTGGCTGTGGAAATAATTATATATTCTCTCACATTCTGATGGATTTATATATATATATATATATATATATATATATATTTATATATATATATATATATATATATATATATATATATATATATATAAGTGAAAGTGTCTGTCTTTGTGTGTCTGTGTGTGTACATCTCCCTACGCAATAACTCTGTATATTTTAAATTTACAGACTCGAAATCTGATATACAGGGTACTGAGATTTGGGAAAATCTTTGTGATCCGTTTTCGGCCAGAAATTTGGCTGTTAAGGGGTCAAAGTTCAACGATTTGACTTTTGAGAACTCTACCAAAACTCCCCCCACAATTTTCGCTCTAAACACTTGAAATTTTAGATATAGGTTCATTGGACATGGATCTAACTTAATAACTTAGTTTGAGCCCAAAACAATAAAATTTAAGGGGTCATAATAGGGATCAAAGTTTAAAAAAATTGACCTCTGCGGTCTCTACCAAATTACTCAGACAATTTCTGGTCTAAACGTTTGAAATTTTACATAAAGGGTATTCAGAGATAGGGCAAGCTTTTTCATCGGTTATCGTCGAAAATTTTTAGTTACCAATATATAAATGTATGTATGTATGCATTTTTGCATGTCTGCCTAAAACTTTCAACAAAGGCGACGGGTTTTAGTAAATCAGTATCGTTTTAAGTTCGAAAAATTTGCTAAAAACATTAATATCTTCACCTTCAATATCTTTTCTACAGGGGGGGGGGTCACTTTTTTCGACGATACTTTTGAAAGTTATCAACTTCTTTTCGATTGTCTAGCCTAAATGTTAACAAAAGTCACTTCAGGTCTGGCGGTTGTCATAACCGCAAAGACGTGACGGGTTTTCCCGTGCCCTTCGTTATAAAGATGGCCGGCCAGCTTAAAAAATGACGTCATCGCCGAGGTCCCAACAAGCAAGATATGATTTGATATGAGTTAAGACAATAAACAAATATTAAAATTAAACTATTTTTTAAAATCAAAATGAATATTTTTTAATCAAAATGAATTTTTTTTTTAATCAAAATGATTTTTTTTTTAATCAAAATGAATTTTTTTTAATCAAAATGAATTTTTTTTAATCAAAATGATTTTTTTTTTAATCAAAATGAATTTTGTTTTAATCAAAATGAATTTTTTTTTTAATCAAAATGAATTTTTTTTTAATCAAAATGATTTTTTTTTAATCAAAATGATTTTTTTTAATCAAAATGAACAATATTTTTTTAAAAATCAAAATAAATATTTTTTTAAAAATCAAAATAAATATTTTTTTAATCAAAATGAACCACAATCAAAAAAACAATATTTTTAAAAATCGAAATGAATTTTTTTTTAAATCGAAATGAATATTTTTTTAAAATCATTTGAACAATATTTTTTTAAATCAAAACTGAAAAACGAATGATGAATTAGTTTAACTGAAAAACGAACGATGAATTAGTTTAACTGAAAAACGAACGATGAATTAGTTTAACTGAAAAAGAACGATGAATTAGTTTAACTGAAAAACGAACGATGAATTAGTTTAACTGAAAAACGAACGATGAATTAGTTTAACTGAAAAACGAACAATAAATTAGTTTAACTGAAGAACAAACGATAAGTTAAAATTAAAATCAAACAAATAATGTTAGTATAAACAAAGTTACTAATGCAGAAATATTTCAAATATTAAATACATCAGACATTATAAAAATCCGTTGTGGAATTTAATTAAAAGTTTCAATTTTTCTGAATTTTTTTTTTTATTAATGTTGTCATTCTCCTTGCGACAAACATTATTTATGAGGGAATTCGAAGAACTCCATATGAGCATTTTTTCAATTTGTTGTATAGGGTGACCCTCATCACACGAGTCAACATAAAATAAAAGATGTTGATCAGCCAAAATATTTAAGGTTATATACATGGCTAATTTTCTTTGATGAATAGAATGAAAGAAAGAATCGCATTTGGTAAGTTTATTTATGACTATATAATTATATAACACATAATTATTAGTTGTATCATTTGGGTATAACAGAGAACCTCTGTTAATACCCTGAAAGTAGCTGTTTATTTCAGCTATTTCTTCAATAGTATCTCTCCCAGATATTAAGTTTTTGCAACTATTGCATTTCAATTTTTTAAAAACTGCATGACAGCAATAGCCTGCTAAGTATAATATAACAGGAAGTACTGCTTTGCAGCGATTAATATAATCTTCTGTTACATCTATGTTAAATTTATAAACATCTAACTGTTGTTCTGTTGTCATTTCATCCCAGTTAGTTTCTTGTAAAATCTTCAAATCAATAGTTTGGTTATTAAGTGGTAAACTCAATTTTAAAACTGATAACATTCTAAGTTTTTTTTCACATTCATACACTTGACGTATCGATATATTATACTGATCCCCGCTAAGTTGCCGATACTGGCCAAACCTTGCCTCAAGGTTATCTGTCTGAAACTTTCCTGGTAATATATACACCAGAGAGTCGGCCGCCATTTTGAATTGTCCAATACATCGGTAAACACTGCACGTTTTTCGAGCTGAATAAATATGTTACATTGAATAAAAACACAAAAAATATATCCAGTTTGGTAGAAAAGTAACTTATCTTGCCTTTGATAACATTTATTTGTTATATATTTGTTTTTTGACAACTTTTTCGAATCTATGTGTACAGTAATACAAACCCAAAATTACATGACAAAAAAAACGATAAGATAGAAAAATAATTATTAATGAACTTTTTTTTGTTGTTGTTGACTAAAATAGTCATAAACAGTTTTTGGTAAATATGAAGAATTACTTCACCTTGGAAAATTCCTTTATAATTCCTAATTTTATAGATTTTTGAGGTCGCTGTAAACGAAAATAACATTTAAAATTAAGGCAAACGAGTAGTTTCCAAGAAATGTTAGTTAAAAAAGTGGGGGATCACTTTTCTATAATAATTTAACGTAAACTGACCATCCACTTTGTGGCCACTATTTACCCTCGGAAAATCCTTTAAAATTCCAGGAAACAAGTAGTTTTTTTTTTTAAAGATATCTTAGAAAATACTCGTTTGCCTTAATTTTAAATGTTATTTTCGTTTTCAGCGCACCCGAAAACTTATAAAAGTGGTAATTTTAAAGGAATTCTCGAAGGTGGAGTTATTCTTCATATTTAACCATTTTTTTTAAAACATTAATAAATTCATGAAGTATTGCTCAGTAAAAAAATAATTAACCTAAAGAAAAAAATCATGTTTCTTATTTAAGATTATTTCACCACATAACAAAAATAACATGCAAAATCATTTTTTTATATCCATATTTTCAGTTTGTTAAAATACGTTAATAATAATAATTGTAACACCACGAGTGAACGCGCGTTTTTTTAGTTTAGTTTCATATATATATATATATATATATATATATATATATATATATATATATATATATATATATATGTATGTATAAAAATAAGTATTTTTTAAATTTTATCTTTTCTAGCTTTAAAAAAAAGTTTTAAAATTTTATCAGCCGGCATAATTTATTTTTAAATATTGAAAAATATCAGGAAAATTAATTTTTGTTAGATTTTTAAAACATGTGTGTCAACAGCTTAAAAAAATCGTCTCTTCAAAAGAACGTGTTTTAAAGAGTCGATAATGTAAACGCAAATGTCTCGCATTTTCATTAGTTTTGTATGCTGTAAAAATTTTTTTTTTTAATATTAGCAATTTATTTGAAGCTTCTTCTTTTGAATGGTAAAAAACTTAGGATGATAATCTTGAATTAAATTATAGTTACATACAGGGGGGGGGAGCATGTTAAAACTTACTTTGCTGAATGGAGATGGTGTAAAATCTTTTCTTTTTATTGCATTAATCCATAGACAAGATAATTCTTTATCTTTCGGAAATGAAAATACTGTAACTTTCGGTCCTTTACGATAATTTCCTCTGCAATTTGGAACGATGCAAGATATATTACAATACGTTACGATATCTACCGGTCACAACAGTTGGTTGCTTGAGTCAAGCAATGCTTGACGCCGGTAAAGAGACTATCCGTGATGACGTCAGCAGATTAAATTATTTTTGCCCAGCGGCCATCTTGTCTTTTAAGACGGTCTTGGTTTTCCCCTCGTTCTTTTCCTCCTTCGCGATACGGGGTCGAGCCTGCTTTCCTACTACCACTGTTTTTTTTGCCCAACATACACATCCAAACACCCGGGAAACCCCGGGCTGAGATGCTAGTATATATATATATATATATATATATATATATATATATATATATATATATATATATATATATATATATATATATATATATATATATATATATTCATGATCTTCGCATTTTATTCTTCGCTAGTATTATTTATATATAAAAAACGGACAACGCCGAGTAGCCTTTCTAGTTGTAAATAAATTAGCAGGTTTCTACATTTGAAAATGTTTAGATTTTCAAGCTTTTTTATCAGCCGGAGAGGAAGCCAACATCTTTTCGATTCACACAATAGGCTCGACTCTCATTGACAACTTTGCAAAGATCGGAAATTACTTTCCCAGGTCAACAAGAAGCGTCTCCGCTACCGATCCTCCATGACACCTTTTACTAGCAAACAACTGCTCGTGGAATATACAAGTGCTTTCAATTGTCTGTCGTAATTTATTTATTTTTCTCTCAACATTTTATTATTACTTGCGGGCTTCCATAGTAATTGAAAACATCTCATGAATAGCAGTCGTTTTTTTTTTCGTGAAATCAAAGAAATAACCCGAAGAGAAAACAGCCTTATATTACTTTTCTTAGCTTTTACTATCAGTTTCAATAGATTTTCTCTGCACATGTATTAGTATCTACGACAGTGAAATATTGGTAGAGTGTACCTATAGGCGATTGCATCTGTACTTGATTGTGTTTATTATATGCGGTTTTCTATTAAGAAAATACAGGATTGGTTTTTCGTAAAACGTAAAAATTGGATGCTGTTGGAAACCCTAGAAACTCTATTACAAATTAATATCGAAAGTTGTTTCGTGTTATTTGAATCAAGCGAACTATTGTCTTTCTCTTGTGTGTTATATTCACGTTTCAACCGATGTAACCTCCCACCTTTTTTTCAGATATAACTTGTCGAACTCTCTACTTTGGCTTGGCATCTACAGGGAAATATAGCTACTGCCTACGGCCGGCTGTGTACGGCACAATTACGTTGACACATCGGTTCTCGCCAGATTACCGAAGTTAAGCAAAGTTGAATTGTGCCTGGCCAATACCAGATGGAGGACCATTTGGGTAAGGCTAGGCGCTGTATGTACCTTCTGGGAAGGTTGGGCGCGAGGCCAGCACCCTCACCCCGAAAAAAGAACTCCTCGCTACAAAAGCATCTACAAAAGTTGTGGATGGCCTATGCCCCCGCCCCAGGGGCTCAAGGTCATAGATGGATGGGTACGGCTCGCTGCTTTGGCACAAGGAAAAACATCGATGTAGTACGTTTTTCATTTTTTTTTTTCAATATACGAGTTCCATATCAAGCTATGGTCTTTCAATTATTTTTGTACATGCACCGATGATGGGAGTTTTATTTATTTATTTATTTATTTTTACATTTTCACCCCAAACAAGCCACATTGCCACTTTTATGTAGGGGGCTACTATTAGGGACACAGACTACAGGGGTACTAGGTAGGGAGTTGGGCAGCAAGATGTCGGTTCACGTTACACTTGAACTTCTGCATGTCAGTACAGTTGGGGAAGCAGGAACCTGGCAGGGAGTTTCAAAGTCTAGCGGTTCTGGGGAAGAAACTACTGGAGTAGAAGGATGAGTTACAAAAAAATTAAGAGTTGACTCGGTTTACATTAGTATATGCTTTCCATTCGTCGGAATATATTGCTGAAATTCCAGTGACTTCTCGTTGAATATTTGCTAATGTGGTGCACAGCCTCTTCTTTGAATGTTAGGAATCGGCATTAATGTTGCTGTTACGATTTCAAGCTCTCTAACCACACATCATCTGAAACTAATTAGAAGTGTTTTCCATGCTCTTGTGCCGTGCTAACTGGAATCTTCTGTGTGCCTTGCATAACAAAACAGAACCCCGAGACGCAGATTGTGATGTGATTGTAGATTAATAGTGCGTAGATAAGAAGATGGAACGGCACCACATAGGCTGGCATGATTCCACTTAAATTCGTTTTTGTTTCCTCGCCAATCATCCCACCGTGTTCAGTTGTAATGTTGTTGAAAAAAAATTTTTTTTATAGAAATCGCTCCAGACGAGGTAGGAGTCCACATAATGTAAGGAGCTAACAGGAACGGGAGATGATTACTGTAAAAACAGGAGATGCCATTTGGCATTAATGTGAAAAAGACCACCGGCGATCGGTAGGGGAAGAACAATCTGCAGGACTACTGGAATAGGGAGCTATATAACAACGATGAATTAAAATAGCTTATTAATGACGACCATCAAACCAACGAGTCAAACAAACTAAAACAATAAAAGCAGTGAACAGATTAGACAATTCTGAAGAACACACGCCATAATAATAATATTTATAGAAAAATTCTGAGATTAGCAACATCACGTCTGTGGAAGAGATTGTACCTATTTACTATGCCTCCCCACGGGACAGAGTTAGACACCAGGGTCGCTTTTTAACGTGGAGAAAAGGTACAAAAATAAAAATTGTCTCAGTCGTGAAGGATTTCTCCTCCACTGAAAGAGAACAAGAAATAGAAGCGCAGCATCTGAAGAACAGATACTACACTTTGATCTTGACCAAAATTGTAGAGAAGAACATGTGGAGCTAATCATTTTTTCGCATAGCACTGATATATCTAAACAAACAAAAAAAAAAACAACAAAACAAAAAAAACAAAAAAACGATACGAACATTATATGGTTTGAACGAGGCCTTTTCATATGGAATAATCTGCAATTATTTGATACCATACTAGCAGGAAGACCCGATGTTGCCCGAGATTGAACGAGGATCATTATTACGTACTTGTTTTTACTCTGGGCATAACATCATATTCCTTTCTTTCTTGACACTGCCATCACTCCTCCGGATTTTATTTATTTATTTATTTAATTTTCACGCTTGAATGGAAAAGATTTATATTATCTTAATTATACTGTTTGCTCAGCTAATAATAGAAATATACTAGACTTCTTAGCCTGTTAAAAACGAGCAAAAGTTATAGGCAGTGACTTAGTGCTTCATGCTAAATTGACGGTTGAATATGGTTAAACTTCTGCTCCTTCTACATTTAGTACTAATCCCTATTAATCTCTATTAATTCTTTCTACATTTAGTACTAATCCTTATTTATCTCTATCAAATCTTTCTACATTCAGTACTAATCCCTATTAATCTCTATTAATTCTTTCTACATTTACTACTAATCCCTCTTGATCTCTATTAATTCTTTCTACATTTAGTACTAATCCCTATTGATCTCTATTAAGTCTTTCTACATTTAGTACTAATCCCTATTGATCTCTATTAATTCTTTCTACATTTAGTACTAATCCCTATTGATCTCTATTAATTCTTTCTACATTTACTACTAATCCGTATTTATTTCTATTAATTCTTTCTACATTTAGCACTAATCCCTATTGATCTCTATTAATTCTTTCTACATTTAGCACTAATCCCTATTGATCTCTATTAATTCTTTCTACATTTAGCACTAATCCCTATTGATCTCTATTAATTCTTTCTACATTTAGTACTAATCCCTATTGATTTCTATTAATTCTTTCTACATTTAGTACTAATCCCTATTGATGTCTATTAATTCTTTCTACATTTAGTACTAATACCTATTGATCTCTATTAATTCTTTCTATGTTTAGCACTAATCCCTATTGATCTCTATTAATTCTTTCTACATTTGGTACAAATCCCCATTTAACTCTATTAATTCTTTCTACATTCAGTACTAATCCTCATTGATCTCTATTAATTCTTTCTACATTTAGTACTAATCCCTATTGATCTCTATTAATTCTTTCTACATTTAGTACTAATCCCCATTGATCTCTATTAATTCTTTCTACATTCAGTACTAATCCCTATTGATCTCTATTAATTCTTTCTACATTTAGTACTAATCCCTATTGATTTCTATTAATTTTTCTACATTTAGTACTAATCCCTATTGATCTCTATTAAGTCTTTCTACATTTAGTACTAATCCTCATTGATCTCTATTAATTCTTTCTACATTCAGTACTAATCCCTATTGATCTCTATTAATTCTTTCTACATTTAGTACTAATCCCCATTGATCTCTATTAATTCTTTTTACATTTAGTACTAATACCTATTGATCTCTATTAATTCTTTCTACATTTAGTACTAATCCTCATTGATCTCTATTAATTCTTTTTACATTTAGTACTAATACCTATTGATCTCTATTAATTCTTTCTACATTTAGTACTAATCCTCATTGATCTCTATTAATTCTTTTTACATTTAGTACTAATCCCTATTGATCTCTATTAATTCTTTCTACATTTAGTACTAATCCTCATTGATCTCTATTAATTCTTTTTACATTTAGTACTAATAACTATTGATCTCTATTAATTCTTTCTACATTTAGTACTAATCCTCATTGATCTCTATTAATTCTTTCTACATTCAGTACTAATCCCTATTGATCTCTATTAATTCTTTCTACATTTAGTACTAATCCCCATTGATCTCTATTAATTCTTTTTACATTTAGTACTAATACCTATTGATCTCTATTAATTCTTTCTACATTTAGTACTAATCCCATTGATCTCTATTAATTCTTTCTACATTTAGTACTAATCCTCATTGATCTCTATTAATTCTTTCTACATTTAGTACTAATCCCCATTGATCTCTATTAATTCTTTCTACATTTAGTACTAATCCCCATTGATCTCTATTAATTCTTTCTACATTCAGTACTAATCCCTATTGATCTCTATTAATTCTTTCTACATTTAGTACTAATCCCTATTGATTTCTATTAATTTTTCTACATTTAGTACTAATCCCTATTGATCTCTATTAAGTCTTTCTACATTTAGTACTAATCCTCATTGATCTCTATTAATTCTTTCTACATTCAGTACTAATCCCTATTGATCTCTATTAATTCTTTCTACATTTAGTACTAATCCCCATTGATCTCTATTAATTCTTTTTACATTTAGTACTAATACCTATTGATCTCTATTAATTCTTTCTACATTTAGTACTAATCCCTATTGATCTCTATTAATTCTTTCTACATTTAGTACTAATCCCTATTTATCTCTATTAATGCTTTCTACATTTAGTACTAATCACTATTGATCTCTATTAATTCTTTCTACATTTAGTACTAATCCCTATTGATCTCTATTAATTCTTTCTACATTCAGTACTAATCTCTATTGATCTCTATTAATTCTTTCTACATTTAATACTAATCCCCATTGATCTCTATTAATTCTTTCTACATTTAGTACTAATCCCTATTGATCTCTATTAATTCTTTTTACATTTAGTACTAATCCCTATTGACCTCTATTAAGTCTTTCTACATTTAGTACTAATCCCTATTTATCTCTATTAATTCTTTCTACATTCAGTACTAATCCCTATTGATCTCTATTAATTCTTTCTACATTTAGTACTAATCCCCATTGATCTCTATTAATTCTTTTTACATTTAGTACTAATACCTATTGATCTCTATTAATTCTTTTTACATTTAGTACTA
Organism: Euprymna scolopes; assembly: GCF_053919585.1. NCBI lineage: Eukaryota > Metazoa > Mollusca > Cephalopoda > Sepiida > Sepiolidae > Euprymna > Euprymna scolopes. The sequence continues at coordinate 23,965,539 of NC_136509.1, read as the reverse complement.
ATCCTCATTGATCTCTATTAATTCTTTCTACATTTAGTACTAATCCCTATTTATCTCTATTAATGCTTTCTACATTTAGTACTAATCACTATTGATCTCTATTAATTCTTTCTACATTCAGTACTTATCCCTATTAATCTCTATTAATTCTTTCTACATTTAGTACTATTCCCCATTGATCTCTATTAATTCTTTCTACATTTAGTACTAATCCCTATTGATCTCTATTAATTCTTTCTACATTTAGTACTAATCCCTATTGACCTCTATTAAGTCTTTCTACATTTAGTACTAATTCCTATTGATCTCTATTAATTCTTTCTACATTCAGTACTAATTCCTATTTATCTCTATTAATTCTTTCTACATTTAGTACTAATCCCTATTGATCTCTATTAATTCTTTCTACATTTAGTACTAATACCTATTGATCTCTATTAATTCTTTCTATGTTTAGCACTAATCCCTATTGATCTCTATTAATTCTTTCTACATTTGGTACTAATCCCCATTTAACTCTATTAATTCTTTCTACATTCAGTACTAATCCCTATTGATCTCTATTAATTCTTTCTACATTTAGTACTAATCCCTATTGATTTCTATTAATTCTTTCTACATTTAGTACTAATCCCTATTGATCTCTATTAAGTCTTTCTACATTTAGTACTAATCCTCATTGATCTCTATTAATTCTTTCTACATTCAGTACTAATCCCTATTGATCTCTATTAATTCTTTCTACATATAGTACTAATCCCTATTTATCTCTATTAATTCTTTCTCCATTCAATACTAATCCCTATTGATCTCTATTAATTCTTTCTACATTTAGTACTAATCCCTATTGATTTCTATTACTTCTTTCTACATTTAGTACTAATCCCTATTGATCTCTATTAATTCTTTCTACATTTAGTACTAATCCCCATTGATCTCTATTAATTCTTTCTACATTTAGTACTAATCCCCATTGATTTCTATTACTTCTTTCTACATTCAGTACTAATCCCTATTGATTTCTATTACTTCTTTCTACATTTAGTACTAATCCCTATTGATCTCTATTAATTCTTTCTACATTTAGTACTAATCCCCATTGATCTCTATTAATTCCTTCTACATTTAGTACTAATCCCCATTGATCTCTATTAATTCTTTCTACATTCAGTACTAATCCCTATTGATTTCTATTACTTCTTTCTACATTTAGTACTAATCCCTATTTATCTCTATTAATTCTTTCTCCATTCAATACTAATCCCCATTGATCTCTATTAATTCTTTCTACATTTAGTACTAATCCCTATTGATTTCTATTACTTCTTTCTACATTTAGTACTAATCCCTATTGATCTCTATTAATTCTTTCTACATTTAGTACTAATCCCCATTGATCTCTATTAATTCTTTCTACATTTAGTACTACTCCCCATTGATCTCTATTAATTCTTTCTACATTGAGTACTAATCCCTATTGATCTCTATTAATTCTTTCTACATTTAGTACTAATCCCTATTAATCTCTATTAATTCTTTCTACATTTAGTACTAATCCCTATTGATCTCTATTAATTTTTTCTACATTTAGTACTAATCCCTATTGATCTCTATTAATTCTTTCTACATTTAGTACTAATCCCTATTGATCTCTATTAATTCTTTCTACATTTAGTACTAATCCCTATTGATCTCTATTAATTTTTTCTACATTTAGTACTAATCCCTATTGATCTCTATTAATTCTTTCTACATTTACTACTAATCCCCATTGATCTCTATTAATTCTTTCTACATTAAGTACTAATCCCTATTTATCTCTATTAATTCTTTCTACATTTAGTACTAATCCCAATTGATCTCTATTAATTCTTTCTACATTTAGTACTAATCACTATTTATCTCTATTAATTCTTTCTACAATTAGTACGAATCCCGATTGATCTCTATTAATTCTTTCTACATTTAGTAGTAATCCCTATTGATCTCTATTAATTCTTTCTACATTTAGTACTAATCTATATTGGTCTCAATTAATTCTTTCTACATTTAGTACAAATCCCTATTAATCTCTATTAACGCTTTCTACATTTAGTACTAATCCCTATTGATCTCTATTAATTCTTTCTACATTTAGTACTAATCCCCATTGATCTCTATTAATTCTTTCTACATTTAGTACTAATCCCTATTAATTTCTATTAATTCTTTCTACATTCATTACTAATCCCTATTGATCTCTATTTATTCTGGCTACATTTTGTACTAATCCCCATTGATCTTTAATAATTCTTTCTACATTTAGTACTAATCCCTATTGATATCTATTAATTCTTTCTACATTTAGTACTAATACCTATTGATCTCTATTAATTCTTTCTACATTTAGTCATAATCCTATTTATCTCTATCAATTCTTTCTACATTCAGTACTAATCCCCATTTAACTCTATTAATTCTTTCTACATTTAGTACTAATCCCTATTGATCTCTATTAATTCTTTCTACATTTAGTACTAATCCCTATTGATCTCTATTAATTCTTTCTACATTTAGTACTAATACCTATTGATCTCTAATTATTCCTTCTATGTTTAGCACTAATCCATATTGATCTCTATAAAGTCTTTCTACATTTAGTACTAATACCTATTAATCTCTATTAATTCCTTCTACATTTAGTACTAATCCCTATTGATCTCTATTAATTCTTCCTAAATTTCGCACTAATCCCTATTGATCTCTATTAATTCTTTCTACATTTAGTACTAATCCCCATTTATCTCTATTAATTCTTTCTACATTTAGAACTAATCCCTATTGATCTCTATTAATTCTTTCTACATTTAGTACGAATCCCTATTGATCTCTATTAATTCTTTCTACATTTAGTACTAATCCCTATTGATCTCTATTAAGTCTTTCTACATTTAGTACTAATACCTATTGATCTCTATTAATTCTTTCTACATTTAGTACGAATCCCTATTGATCTCTATTAATTCTTTCTACATTTAGCACTAATCCCTATTGATCTCTATTAAGTCTTTCTACATTTAGTACTAATCCCTAATAATCTCTATTAATTCTTTCTACATTCAGTACTAATCCCTATTGATCTCTATTAATGCTTTCTACATTTAGTACTAATACCTATTGATCTCTATTAATTCTTTCTATGTTTAGCACTAATACCTATTGATCTCTATTAATTCTTTCTATGTTTAGCACTAATCCATATTGATCTCTATTAAGTCTTTCTACATTTAGTACTAATACCTATTAATCTCTATTAATTCTTTCTACATTTAGTACTAATCCCTATTAATCTCTATTAATTCTTTCTACATTTAATACTAATCCCTATTGATCTCTATTAATTTTTTCTACATTTAATACTAATCCCTATTTATCTCTATTAATTCTTTCTACATTCAATACTAATCCCTATTGGTCTCTATGAATTCTTTCTACATTTAGTACTAATCCCTATTAATCTCTATTAATTCTTTCTACATTTAGTTCTAATTCCTATGTATCTCTATGAATTCTTTCTACATTTAGTACTAATCCCTATTAATCTCTATTAATTCTTTCTACATTTAGTACTAATCCCTATTAATCTCTATTAATTCCTTCTATGTTTAGCACTAATCCATATTGATCTCTATTAAGTCTTTCTACATTTAGTACTAATACCTATTAATCTCTATTAATTCTTTCTACATTTAGTACTAATCCCTATTGATCTCTATTAATTCTTCCTAAATTTCGCACTAATCCCTATTGATCTCTATTAATTCTTTCTACATTTAGTACTAATCCCCATTTATCTCTATTAATTCTTTCTACATTTAGAACTAATCCCTATTGATCTCTATTAATTCTTTCTACATTTAGTACGAATCCCTATTGATCTCTATTAATTCTTTCTACATTTAGTACTAATCCCTATTGGTCTCTATTAATTCTTTCTACATTTAGTACTAATCCCTATTAATCTCTATTAATTCTTTCTACATTTAGCACTAATCCCTATTGATCTCTATTAAGTCTTTCTACATTTAGTACTAATCCCTATTGATCTCTATTAATTCTTTCTACATTCAGTACTAATCCCTATTGATCTCTATTAATGCTTTCTACATTTAGTACTAATACCTATTGATCTCTATTAATTCTTTCTATGTTTAGCACTAATACCTATTGATCTCTATTAATTCTTTCTATGTTTAGCACTAATCCATATTGATCTCTATTAAGTCTTTCTACATTTAGTACTAATACCTATTAATCTCTATTAATTCTTTCTACATTTAGTACTAATCCCTATTAATCTCTATTAATTCTTTCTACATTTAATACTAATCCCTAATGATCTCTATTAATTTTTTCTACATTTAATACTAATCCCTATTGGTCTCTATGAATTCTTTCTACATTTAGTACTAATCCCTATTAATCTCTATTAATTCTTTCTACATTTAGCACTAATCCCTATTGATCTCTATTAAGTCTTTCTCCATTTAGTACTAATCCTTATTGATCTCTATTAATTCTTTCTACATTCAGTACTAATCCCTATTGATCTCTATTAATGCTTTCTACATTTAGTACTAATACCTATTGATCTCTATTAATTCTTTCTATGTTTAGCACTAATACCTATTGATCTCTATTAATTCATTCTATGTTTAGCACTAATCCATATTGATCTCTATTAAGTCTTTCTACATTTAGTACTAATACCTATTAATCTCTATTAATTCTTTCTACATTTAGTACTAATCCCTATTAATCTCTATTAATTCTTTCTACATTTAATACTAATCCCTATTGATCTCTATTAATTTTTTCTACATTTAATACTAATCCCTATTTATCTCTATTAATTCTTTCTACATTTAATACTAATCCCTATTGGTCTCTATGAATTCTTTCTACATTTGGTACTAATCCCTATTAATCTCTATTAATTCTTTCTACATTTAGTACTAATTCCTATTTATCTCTATTAATTCTTTCTACATTTAGTACTAATCCCTATTAATCTCTATTAATTCTTTCTACATTTAGTACTAATCCCTATTAATCTCTATTAATTCTTTCTACATTTAGTACTAATCCCAATTGATCCCTATTAATTCTTTCTACATTTAGTACTAATCCCTATTGGTCTCTATGAATTCTTTCTACATTTAGTACTAATCCCTATTACTCTCTATTAATTCTTTCTACATTTAGTACTAATCCCTATTGATCTCTATTAATTCTTTCTACATTTAGTACTAATCCCTATTGATCTCTATTAATTCTTTCTACATTTAGTACTAATCCCTATTAATCTCTATTAATTCTTTTTACATTTAGTACTAATCCCTATTAATCTCTATTAATTCTTTCTACATTTAGTACTAATCCCTATTAATCTCTATTAATTCTTTCTACATTTAGTACTAATCCCTATTGGTCTCTATGTATTCTTTCTACATTTAGTACTAATCCCTATTGATCTCTATTAATTCTTTCTACATTTAATACTAATCCCTATTGATCTCTATGAATGTTTTCTACATTTTATACTAATCCCTATTTATCTCTATTAATTCTTTCTACATTTAATAATAATCCCTATTGGTCTCTATGAATTCTTTCTACATTTAGTACTAATACCTATTGATCTCTATTAATTCTTTCTACATTTAGTACTAATCCCTATTTATCTCTATTAATTCTTTCTACATTTAGTACTAATCCCTATTAATCTCTATTAATTCTTTCTACATTTAGTACTAATCCCTATTAATCTCTATTAATTCTTTCTACATTTAGTACTAATCCCTATTGGTCTCTATTAATTCTTTCTACATTTAGTACTAATCCCTATTAATCTCTATTAATTCTTTCTACATTTAGTACTAATCCCTATTAATCTCTATTAATTCTTACTACATTTAGTACTAATCCCTATTAATCTCTATTAATTCTTTCTACATTCAGTACTAATCCCTAATAATCTCTATTAATTCTTTCTACATTTAGTACTAATCTCTTTTGATGTCTATTAATTCTTTCTACATTTAATACTAATCCCTATTGATCTCTATTAATTCTTTCTACATTTAGTACTAATCCCAATTGATCTCTATTAATTCTTTCTACATTTGGTACTAATCCCTATTGATCTCTATTAATTCTTTCTACATTTAGTACTAATCCCTATTGATCTCTATTAATTCTTTCTACATTTACTACTAATCCGTATTTATTTCTATTAATTCTTTCTACATTTAGCACTAATCCCTATTGATCTCTATTAATTCTTTCTACATTTAGCACTAATCCCTATTGATCTCTATTAATTCTTTCTACATTTAGCACTAATCCCTATTGATCTCTATTAATTCTTTCTACATTTAGTACTAATCCCTATTGATCTCTATTAATTCTTATCTGTGCATTGAACCGATACTGTATTGCTGAGTTCGCTGCATTTTATCATAGTTAAGATCAATACAATATTTTAGTCCGATCGGCTCAGTAGTTTCCAAGAAAACTGTTATGATAAATGTGGCATTGTGATTACGGATCTCTATTAATTACTAACTGTGCATCAAGCGGGTATCATAATACTTAGATCGCCGCAACTTATGATAGCAAAGATCTACACTAAATTTCAGTCAGTTCAGCCCAGTAGTTTTGGAGACAAAATGAAACAGACAGACAGACTGAGAGAAATATGATACAGATAAAAAACTGTAAAGAGCAAACTAAAATTGTCGGAAATTTTTAAGTATTATTCTTGTGTACTTTTAAATAATGTGTTTTAAGAATAAGTTCTGATATCGATATGAACATCGAATCATTTTAATTTCAAATCTGCGGGTTGTTTGACTCTTTCATCAACCTTTTAACTGTGATGTCCCGACACACATACAGACAACTTTGGTTTATATATATATATATATATATATATATATATATATATATATATATATATATATATAACTACTTCATTTACTCACATAAACCTAATATACGAAAGTATAGATTTATGCGTAAACTTTAAGTATTTACTTCAAAGGTGCTCAATACGTAGGTAGAGCTAGTTAGTAATTTATAAAATATATATGGCGATTAAGCTACACTGAATATTCGGCGTTTCATCAACTATAGGATTCGTCAGGCTTATGCGCATAAGCCTGACGAATCCTATAGTGGATGAAACGCAGGATATTCAGTGTAGCTTAATCGCCATATATATTTTATAAATTACTATATATATATATATATATATATATATATATATATATATATATATATATATATATATATATATATATATACTGGCAAAAACCAAAGATAACAAGAAGGAATAACGATATATTTGTATTTTTTCGGGTATTACAATTGTTTCGACATAAACCAGACAATTTTAAATTTTATATCATTTAAAAATTTTCGTAGAAAGTTTGTACGTATCTTGACACATTTTCATTCCGTTAAAACTACATCGGGCAGTGATTACCACCCCCTCGTGTTTTTAACATGTCCACCATCAGCGTTGAAGAAATTTATATATGGCCTATTTTCGTATATTTGCTCTAAATTTCGGCGAGAATTATAAAATTTGGACTATTTTGAAACCGGGCAAAAATTCTGAATTAATGAGCAAAAATTTCGCCCAAAAACCGATTAAAAAGCTTGCTGCATGTCTGAATACCTTTTATGAAAAATTTCAAATGTTTAGACTCAAAAATTTGCTGAGTAGTTTGCTAGAGACCGTAAAGATCCACTCCTTTTAAATTTGATCCCTTGGCAGCCAAATTTTCCGCTCAAAAACCGATTAAAAATTATTAATTATTAGGTGAAAGTGCAGAATAATTACAAAACACCTTTTCCTCCCCATGTTAAGGATGGCTTTCTAAATGATAAAGTTATTATTTCAGCACCGTAACCAAAGTGCATTAGTACCATATTCCCATTTAAGCATTTAGATTTGTTATTTAGTATTAGTTTTATATTTTCCATTTGTAAAAACTAAAACTTGATATCTTTGTTTATCAAAATTCAAATTACGGACAGAAATACATACATAAAAAATGAGAACGTATCTCTTATATCTCTATCACTTCACTTATATAAATGCAACTTTGTGTGTGTGTGTGTGTGTGTGTGTGTGTGTGTGTGTGAAAGTTCATTCCTTATAGACTCCGAAATTGCTAAACAGATTTTCTTTAAAGTTTACAGAACTTTAGTGTATAAATCTCGGAGCAATAATCGATAATCGAAACCGTTATTTTAATTTATCTATCATCGGTAAAGCCATTTTTCCATGTAACAATGATAGAACAACGGACCGTGAATATTTTACTGTGGGGAAGTTGATAGCGTGTTTTTTTTTGTTTTTTTTTTGCATGGTGTGGTCTGTAGTTTCAAACTCCACACGTAAATTTCTTAATTTTTATTTCATTAACTGCTAAGAATTTTATAAAACTTGAAAATAATCGTTTTTTTTTTTTTTGCATGACCTGGTCTTTAGGGTCAAACCTCGCACGTAAATTTCTTAATGTTTTTCTTTCATTAACTAGAAATAAGTTTATATAAAATAATTTTATAAAAGAAACAGTAGGTTCTCTAGAGTGTGATGTAGAATAACAGATATTTTGGACTAAGTTACTGCATGGAGGCGTGTGAAGCTTCTTCCCGGACAATTTCACGGATTTCGATGACAATAAAAATATAGGAGCATGAAATATTTGTTGATCATCATTCAATCCCGGGCAACGTTGGGTCTCCCTAGTTATAAATAAACTAGACCCCCGTGCTTAGATTCAGAACATTATTGATATAAATAAAGTAAAACACATTTCCTTTTTATAACTGTCAAGCGCGAACAGAAACCCCACAATTTTATTGGTGTGACGAAATTTTTGATTAATGCCAAGCGCGATCAAAGTTTAGTATCTGTTCGTTACAATATCAGTGCTATTTAATGCCGGAAGTTTTCATGCATTTTTCTTCCTTGGAAAAAATTAAAATGCGGACCGACAGACAAACAAAGAAAGTTCCGTTTATATTATAAATGGATTAAATGACTCGTCGTCTGTTCTAGTCTTTTTTCCCTATTCTTTGTTTCTATTCTCCTCTCTCGCGGGATCCTAACAGTATTGGTGATTAATTCACTACAATAAAGACGAGACCTTTTGAAGTCTCCGTAGCCGATCCGGCATTTTGCGATGGCGTCCGTTTGCCAAATCACGCGCCGACACATTGCATTAGCGGGAAACGGAACACAATGATTAAATTGAAAGAGTTTCAAATAGCTCTTAAATATTGCAAGAACGATAATCAGGTTAAACACGCCACGGTAATATAACTCCATTTAGATTAAAAGGAACACTTGCCAGAGTTTCTATAACAGCTCCAAATTTGTGGTATCTGCGTCATCAGAAACATATTTCACAGTTTCTTTTAAATTCCTCCTCACAGTGACAGAATTAAACGCAAGGTCGGTGTTTAATGTGTGGAGAATCCAACTGCATCAGAAGGGGTACTCTCAATTGGAATTTAAAAATTCCTCAACCTAGAACTTCTTCGCCGACTGAGGACAAAATAGATTAAGTGTCACACCAGCACAGATACTACACTTTGTTCCTAGTTAGAATACCAATTTATTTACCTCTTACTCTCCTGGGCTTGCTTCCTTTGATTTTTATCTCTACCAATCCATGAAATTGTTTTCAAAAGGAAAGCGTTTCCCAGATGATGCAACCTTGATTTTGTAGGGAATTCCGTAACTTACTTGGCTAGCATGTGTACGTGCTTCGAAGGGTCGGTCATGTAAAAAAAAAAAAAAAAACGGTGAAAGGAAAAAAGGCTGAAGTGACGACACCCAGTGGTTTTATGGTTGATGGTCTCGTGTGCAACGCATACTGTCGCCATTTTTATGCAAATGAGACAAACGGACGTGAAGCGAACAGGGGACAAGTTGACAGAAGGTGTGCTACGTATTTAGTTGTGTGCAAGTCAACTTGAAAGGGTGTCAAGTTTTGAAGATGGAAGTTTTAACAGCAGCGTGTCAAATTAACCCGAAAATTTTTGAGTTTAACGATAAGCTATTTCGACTTTGATAAGCGTTAATCTATATGTATATATATAAAAAATGGAAAAATCTCACATTCGCTTAATACAATAGTTTGATGAATCTAACCCTAGGCCATCTGTCGTTGAATAGGTTGAGAAGGTTGAGCATATCTGTAAACTGTGCAAAATAATAATTAAAAAAACAGTAGTAGTCATTCTGTTGAGGTTAACTGGAGGGGCCTGTGCAGTATACCAACAAATCGGGGATGAACCAGACTGGGGCGAAATTAAGCAGAGCCTGTATACAGCTTTTGGTAGGGTCCCTTTGTTGACAGTTTAGTAGCCGGCGACTTCACCCCAAAAGAACGGTTGACGTATACTTAGCCAATTTACAGAAGTTATCTGTACCGTTTGATGGGGTCAACGACACACAAAAAAAGCTGTGCCTTTTTAGTAGACTTATCTGAGAACGCCAGTAGAATGTTGCGAGCATCGTCACAAATTAACGAATTAACAACAGATGAGTTGTTGGCCCGAGCTCGAAACATCGTTAAGGAACCGGAACCAATTGCAGCAGATAATGTGGCCTTGATTTCCGACGTCGTGGTTGACGGACGAACCTTAAATGTTCTACGAAAAACGATTTTTAGAGATGTAAAAACCGAGGGGAGAAATACGTACTTCTGGGTGGTGGGAAAGACTAATTACTGTGCCAAGTTTGTTGTTCTACTGATACGAGAAATGGTTCAGGAGTATTATTTATTGAACACTCCTTGTAAATAGCCATTTCTTCACTAACTCAACGCATGGGTCCCTTTTTTTTTGCTACAGTCGAAATGAATGATTTTCTCTTAGAGGAGCTCCTTAGTTTAACATATTTTTACGAATGACTTTCTACTTCAAATTAATGATGAAAGATTCGTATACAATCTGTTGCGAAGGAAAATAATAGTTAGACCATTCTATCGCTGCCGTAATTAAATAACTCCTGATGCATCCCCATACTTATATGAGTAAGATGCTTTGCACGATGGAGTACTGCTGTTACATCTGGGAAGGTGCATCTCGATTGGAGGGAGCGTGACGTCACCAGTTTCTCTTTGCGCGAGCGTTATTTTCATGAAAGGTAATCGACTGAGCTCTAATCGCTTGTTCTTCTTCGTAAGACATTCATAGTAAGTACTCATTCTTTTATCACAAAATAAAAAAAAATGTAACGTTTTCCGGGAACCAACACGTTGTAGTCTCAGTCACAAAGTTGACACGTAATAGAAAAGAGCTTCAACTTGCCTTTTGTTTTGTAACAACGAAATTTATTTCTTCATTGTTACGGACCTGACGTCGCCCACGTGATCATCTTCTCTCACGTCGCCCAGGCTTCTAACGGGATCTCGAACGTTGTTCCCGTCTTTAACATGATCTTCTTTTTAAAGTTTTTATCTTTCTCCTACAGGTGACGTCATTTCGCATCCATTTGCATACAGCCGTCTGTGCTATGTTGCAAAAAGACTTTCTCTTCGTTTTTGTGTCTAAAACCAGTGGAATTTTCATTGATCTATCAGCTTTAAAAAGTATTTTCATTGATAATCAATTAAATTAAATTCAATTTAATTTTCATTGATATTCATGCGAATAATCTTAAATCGAATATTATTTTATTTCTCACAGCAAAGTCTGAGTTTTTTTTTTTTTTTTTTTTTTTTTTTACACAGTGATCACCACTTATCAAGGCCCGGAAGCCACTCAGGGATAAGGGTTATTGTAAGTACATCACGTTAGTGAGGAGATTTTATGAAGTGTTTAATTAGGGGAGCGGTTCATCAGGAATTTGTTAACATTAGACTTGAAGACATCCAAGTTGTAGTCCGGAGGGAAGCAGGCAGACGGAACAGAGTTCCACAGGCGTGCAGTTCTAAGAAAGAAGCTTTGCTCATGAAATCCGCGTTTTGATTTAGGCACAGATATAGAGTGGGGGAAATTTTTCACAGTGGATTCAGCTAGACGGGTGTTTTTCGTGAAAGATTGGCGAGGGGGGACCAGGGATTGGAGTTCAGAGTTATCATAATCATTTATCTCTAACACTAAAGTCTAAAATATAACATTATTTTATCTCTCACCCAAACGTCTAAGATATGATATTCATTTAGCTGTTACACTTAAATTTTAAATAGCATATTTTTTATATTTCGCGCTAATGTCTAAAATAGCGTATCTTTTTAGCTCTCACGCCAAAGTTTTAAATAGCATATTCTTATACCTAATTCTCACGTTAAAGTTTAAAATAGTATATTCTTTTATACCTCACGCTAAAGTCTTAAATGACATATTGCTGCGTAGTTGGTCCGGTCTAAACGATCATAATAATAATCGTCCGATCATCAAATTTGTGTTTTTAGTCATGTGGAGTTAATGATGCGGCGAGATAATTTGAGAGCCACGTAGAAATTAGTCAAGAGTTGCGAGTCAGAGTTGAGAGTCAACAGTCTGTAGTTAGAGTGAGAAAGACGGTTATGCGACCGTAATGACCACGAGCAGGAGAGAATGTCAGAAAATATCGATAGTAAAAATATAAGACCAGCGTGCAACTTTACAATGGGGAAACATTGGTAAATAAAGCTGCTGTAAATACAACCAAAACTACAAATCTTCATTTGCAGCTTTTCCAATGATCCATCAGATCTAGATCAGCCCAGATGGATAAGGTATGTTTCTCCGATGTTAACCCACCCCCAAAGAGAACTGTATCTGTTCCCTATCATTGTAAATACCGTTTGTGATAAATGTTATGTGTTCTGTATATACGCTCATCACCAGACGATGACATATGCACTTATATATATATATATGCTGATGCTTTCGTTAATTAAAATATTATTGCTACTACTACTACTACTACTACTACTATATGTTCATATAAACAAAAGCCAAGACGCATATCTTTTATGAAACCTCGAACTTCATGAAAAGCTTTGACGTTACTAACCAAAAAAGTGACACGTTATTAACGAAACGAAACTGGTTTTGTACATAAAATATTTTTATAAAAAACATTAAATCTAATATATATATATATATATATATATATATATATATATATATATATATATATATATATATATATATATATATACACTCAATATCTTACAGGCAATTAAATATATCTCACGCCAAATAGAAAATAGACACATGCATATATATTCGTAAATATATGAACAGATTATCTATAATATAAATCTCACCTGTCTGTTTAAATGTATGTATGTATAAATGTATGTATTTATGTATGTTTGTATGCCTCGCAAAAACGTTCGACGGGGGCGGCGAATTCTAACGAGGTCGATATAATTTTAAAGCACGACCCTTCGGACGACAAATATCGAAAAATTGGCCAAAAACATTAATTCCTTTACAACCAACTGGGTACTTTTCTACAGGAAGGGGTCCATTTTTTCGTCGATTTTTTCGAAAGTAATCCCGTCTTTAAGATTGTCTAGCCTTAATTTAAACTTACGTTACTTCCGGTTTTGGCGATTGGCGCAACAGCAAATACGTCACGAGTTTTTTTCACGTTCTTTTCCTTCTTTGCGGTACGGGTTCGAGCTTACCTGCTTAATACCACTTTTCTTTTTGCTCAATACACACCTTCAAACATCCGGGCAACTCCGGGAACCCAACATAGTCTATAATATAAATCCCACCTGTCATGTTTGTATGTCTCGCAAAAACTTTCAAGATTTTCACGCGATCGGTACCCTTTTGAAGCGCGACCCTTCGGACGACAAATATCGAAAAATTGGCCACAAACAATTATTTCTTCACCCTCAACTGGGCACTTTTCTCCAGGAAGGGGTCGCTTTTTTCGCCGATATTTTTAAAAGTCATCGCCTCTTTTCGATTGTCTAGCCTTAATTTTAACCTACATATTTTTTTCTCACTATCTTTTCCTCCTTCTTGGTACGGGTTCGATCCTACTTGACTACTACCATTTTCCTTTTTTTTTTGCGCTCGCAATTTTCCTTCTTTTTTGTTTGTGCTTAAGCAACAACCTTACACACGCGTCCTCGTTCTTTTCCACCTTCGCGTCACAGTTTCGATCGAGCCTGCCTGCCTACTACAACTTTTTTTTTTTTGCTTTTTTTGTGTTGAGTAAAAACACCCGGGCAACGCCGGGCACCCAGGCTAGTATAGACTATATAACAATATTTCAAAACTTTAAGCTAAAGTATAATATAGCATATTTTTTTACTGTGATGCTAAAGTCTTGAATATTCTTTGATCTTCTATGCTTACGTTTGGACTATTATGTTTTTTCGTCTTTCATAAGTATGCTACAAATAGCGTTTCAGACCAATGAACGGATGGAAAAATCATCATATAGCTGAAATAGCATTTTGCCTTAGAAATCGCGATCTAATTTTGACATAGAATTTCCATCATGAAACATGCAGGTTTGATGGACGCAAGAGAATAATACACACGATTGTACATTCATAACCAATGCTTGAGAATGAAACGATTTCAATGGAAATGCCAATAAAATAGAATGGAAAAAAACAAACAAACAAAAAACAAAAACAAAACAACCACAACCCCAAAACAAAATGGAGGATTTATTCATTTCGAAATTGAAAACATGTCAGCGATAATTAGTCTTATTAGCTCCAATATCCAGTGGTTTTCTTTGCTGGATATGCTCTAAGAAATTTGCTTTGTTTAACACCCACACAGAACTACTGGAGCACTAATAACATCTCTCTCTCTCTCTCTCTCTCTCTCTCTCTCTCTCTCTCTCTCTCTATATATATATATATATATATATATATATATATATATATATATATATATATACAGGGTGACCAAAAAAACAAAACAAAAGCTAAATGGAGGCCATCTACAACATATGCAGTAGAACGGAGGAAAAAAGGCCAAAGACCCTAGTGTTTTGATGTGATGTTTTGAATATAATAAACTAGTTATGACCAAAGTTTCATTTCATTCGGACACAACACTAAGAAATGGTGCCTAATTAGAGTTGAGGCCCGTTTTTTTTGGTCACAATGTATAAACACACACGTATACATATGCATACACACATATTATACGTCTTTTAGTACGTCTGTCTGTTCGTTCCTCTTTTTCTTGAAAACTACTGAGGTAATATGGCTGAAATTCTCTATGAGCATTTGTAATGATAATGTACAGCATACTAGGTATTATTGTATTCGTTCCGTGCACTTATGATTAACAGCAATTAGTATTTAGTGTCAAAATGAGCACAAATTTAAACAAATTCAACCATTGGTTTGGCATGAACCGTTTGTTTGAAGTCAACCTGCTATAACCTTTAGCCGACTTTTAACAGGCTAAAAAGTGCATACATACATACTAGCGCGCGAGCACACACACACATACTAGCGCGCGAACACACACACACACATACACACACACACACACACACACACACACACACACATATATATATATACAGGCGGCAAACCAAAAAGAAAGTCCGCACTTGTAATTTTTCCAAAAATGCAAATTTAAGCTAAATATAATGTAACTGTTTAAACAAACCTATACCTCATTTGATTTGCCTTTTATTCTTTTATAATTTTATCTGTTCATATTGAACTTTTAATTGAAATATTCTAACTTCAAATTGAGGAGGAAAACAGAAAATCCGCACAATGGAAAATTGTTATTTAAATGTAACTTTAGGACATTAATGCAGCACAAATACAACAGGAATACAAGGAACTAATTAATATTTAATAGCATATCCCGTTCTGCAATTTGACAGCCTGCAATCTGTTGTGAATTCCTTGAATTAGACTGCGGTTATACTCCGGGGAAAGGGCATCCCACTTTTCTTTAATTTTTGTCCAAAGTTCTTCCAAATTTGAAATTTTATCATTGTGTAGCTGTTGCTTGATGTAATGCCATATGTTTTCGACAGGATTGAGGTTTGGAGATTGTGCAGGCCCATCCAAACACCGAATATCCTGCTCTTCCAGTAACCTCTTGACATTGCCAGCTGTGTGAATGGGAGCATTATCCTGCATGAAGATGGGATTATCATCTAAATTCTGACAAAAGTAGTGTAGAAAATGCTCAGTTAACATTAATGTATTTGTTCGAATTAATTCGACCTTGCAAGCGAACTATAGGCCCTGGACCATTGGTACTAATAATGCCCCACACCAAAACTGAACTTCCACCACCTTGCAGCGTTGAAACTGATAACCTAGGATTAAATTTTTCGTCTTTCCTCCGACGGACGTACTACCTACCATCACTGCCTAGCCTATTGAACTTGCCTTCGTCACTAAAAAGCATTTTTGACCAATATGAAGAGTCATGATCTTCATTGCATCTGACGAAGTCCAGACGGCGCTTTCTGTTCTTTACAGAAATCATTGGCTTGTGTCTTGCAACATATCCTCGCTAATTAAATTCCTTTCATCTGTTCTTGACATTAGAAATAGTGCACTTTTAAACACGATTGCACTGTTTTTAGATTCAGGGAACCATTTTAAATCTGTTTCTTAAGCTGCGGATTTTGATAGCATTGTCGTCCATGTTAGAAGTAACTCTAGTACAACCAGATTTAGGGGAATCACGAACATTGCCGGTGTTTTGGTGCTTTTCCACAGTCTTTTGTACAGTTTTCTCATCGCACTCAATCTGCGGCCGACTTCTCGATTGGATAAACCAAAACGGTGGAGATTAATGAGCTCCTGACGATCACTAATACAAAGTCGTGGCATATGGACTAAATGTTGCGTTGTATAACCTGGAACAACAACAATTACGATTAGAGATGCTTTGTTGCCTGTTGGTGGATATTTTGAACTGATCTAGGGGCGATAATTTGAGTTGGTTTTAAGCAAATTTGTTGCTGCGGACTTTCTTTTTGCCTTCTGAATTTGAAGTTATTTTTTTAAATTGACGTGAACACTAGAATATATATATATATATATATATATATATATATATATATCGCTTATTCTTTACTTTACAACCCTCCTCACACACACACACACACACACACACCTTTTTAAAGCAGTTTTACGTTTGTTCGCTGTTTTTTTTGTTTTTTTTGTTGTTTTTTTTGTTGTTTTTTTGCCAATTTCTTGAAGTTTAACATCGTTTTTATTTTATATTTACACATTTCGCTTATTCTTTACTTTAGCCCCCCCTTTACATACATACCTCAAAACAACCGGGCAACATTCTGTGTGACTATTCGGTTTTTATTTTCGGTACCTTTTTCAGTCTATACACCACGATTTGACGACTCTAATCGATAAGTGAAAAAAAACAAAAACAAAACAAAAAACAAAAACAAACAAATACAAAAAACATTCTCTATTTTTAACATTTAAATTGATTACCCACGTTTTTTAATTTAAAAGAAATTGCTCGCCAGACGGTGCGTTCTAAGTTGAAATATAATGGTCAACGAACCTTAACAAACCATCTTCGTCGTCAAAACATAATTGCCAGAGCACACATTTCTTTTTGTAACAGTTGTTTCTATATCAGAAAGTATGAACTTCTTTTATTATTAAAACTATAAATACTAAAATGAAATAAACATATTTCCATTTTTCAAAGTATTTAAAAAAATTTTTTTTTATATTTCATTATTTGCATTTGTATTTTTTCCGTTTTTTTTTTTCTATTAGTCTGCGTCTGTTACGACGCTGCTCGACTGACACCGATAACTGCCGGTTTCGCCCGATCCACGCTTGACGGGAATTCACGAGAATTCGGGTCAAATTAAACAAACTTTGGGGTACTCTTGCATAATTTGACCCGAATTCTCGTGATTTCCCGTCAAGCCCGGATCGGGCGAGACCGGCAATCATCGGTGTCAGCCGAGCGTTGTTCAAATGTTGAAACGCTAATTCGACTTTAAAAAGTTTTTTTTTTTTCATGTTTTTAGTCATTTTTTAATTTATGATTAGTTATTTTTAATGATTTATTTATTTTGAATTTTTTTTTTGTGCTTCAATTTCTGGGAGTTTCATTAGCCAATGAAAAAGCGATATGTAAATGAAAGCAGACGACATTCGAATTGGAAGAAATCGACTGAATCCAAAAAAGCTGACAAACAACTATATTTTCAGACTCACCAAACAGAAAAATGACAGGCAAGGAAATAAATCTGTGCATACTAGAAAAATAAATGGAAACGCCGATGCAGACAATCTCATATTGTCAGGAAAAGAAATTGCTTTCCCAAAGAATGAGGTGCACCAATTGTAAACACAAATGTTTACTAAAAGAAAAGATCGTGCGTAAAGTATGGCTTTTCCTGGCGGTGTACCAAGGGACAATGTAGACAATGGGTATCATTGCACACAGGATCATTTTTTTTTTGCACAATCCAATTTGGATATTGCAACAATAGTAAAAATAATCTATTTATGTGCGTTCGAAATGGCAACCCCAAAAAATATTAGAAGAGAATGCGGTGTTATATCCGAACACACGTACACTGATTGGAAGAACTTTCTGAAAGAAATTTGTCAGGAGTATTTTCTGAAGAATCCCTGGCAGATAGGAGGCCCAAGGTACACTGTAGAAATTGACGAATCTCTATTCAACCGAAGAAAACATAACGTAGGGAGAATCCTTGAACCGCTCTGGGTCTTCGGAGGCTATGACATCACCGACAAGGAGGGTTTTTTTTTTGTCACCGTGTCAAATCGAAACGCCAAAACCCTCCTTCCAATAATAAAAAAATATATTCTGCCGGGCACCACAGCAGTCGTATTCGACTGTTGGAAGGCCTATAACAAAGTAGGAGGATCAACAGTCGACTGAAAAAAAAAAGATTCTTAAGGAAATATCCTCATCTCAAGAAAGTTCTTCCGTTGACAATTAACAACCGTAAAAAAAAAAAAAAAATCACCATTTCTTGAAAAAAACAAAGACAAAAACAAACAAACAAACAAACAAACAAACAAACAAACAAACAAACAAACAAACATGTTTTTCTATTTCTGTGTAATCCCCCCACTTAAAAACAAAACAACAACAAAAAAACAACCTGACTGAACAAAAACTCTTGAAAATGAAATTAAAAAAAAAAAAGAAAAAAAATACGGTTAAAGAAAAACAAAAAAATTGTACTTACACCTAACATTTATACGGGTAAACAAACTTTTCTTGAAGATAATATTTAAATAACTTGTTGTTGATAAATATTTTGAAAATAAATAAATAAATAAATACTAAAATAAATAAATACTAAAATAAATAAATACTAAATAAATTAAATAACCATATTTGCTTTTTTCAAGGTAGGTTTTTTTGTTTTTTTTTAATTTGCATTTTTATTTTTTTTCGGTTTGTTTTGCTTTTTTCCTTAGTCTACGTCCGTTACGCCGCTCGGCTGCCACCGATGATTGCCGGTCTCGCCCGATCCGGGCTTGACGGGAACTCACGAGAATTATGGCCAAATTATGCAAGAGTACCAACTTTGGTACTCATGCAGAGAGTGATCCGGACGTAACTCAGCGCATGCCCGCCTGCCCCCGGAACATGGCGTGAACAGCCGGAGTAAGCTGAGCGACAGCGTCGCCGAGGAAATTAAGCGAGTGTCGCCGATGAAGAACAACTTTTAAAACAAAGAAATAAAGCATAAGTAAAAAATTGCCCCACCCCCGATAAAACTTATTATTTTAACAAACTCGAAAGTACACTCTCTTTTTTATTTTTTCGGAGTTGTTTTTATATAAGAAAATATGATTGCTTTTTCTTTATTAAAACCGTGCTACTCAATAGCGTTGTTCTTTAAACTAAAAACTTATTTAAAAAAAAAAAGTTAATTTTCACTTTTGGTCCACCATCCCAATTTTTAACATGGGTAGGTAGCAGTTGTTTATTCTAAAAGCCGTTCTTAACATGGGGAGGACGGGGTATTTATTCCAAAAGCCTTTTTTTACATGGAGAGGTTAGGGGTGTTTATTCTGAAAGCCATTCTTAACATGGGAAGATTGAGGTCGTTTATTCTAATGCCATTTTTATCATGGGGAGATTGTAAGTTTTTATTCCAAAACCGTTTTTATTATTGGGAGGTTGGGGGTGTTTATTCACGGTCAGATATATTCGATGGGTTTCTTACACTGTTTTGTACAGTTTTTTAGTTTTTTACTTATTTTCCCAAACTTAGCATATTCAACAGAGTCCACGACCATTTGTCTGTTTCAAATACATCGATAAACACTGTGTGCTTTTCCGAGCTGATTAAACCTTTTACATTAAATAAAAACACTAACAAATTATCCAGTTATGTAGAAACGTAACTTACCTTACCTTTGCTTTCATTTATTTGTTTTTGGACAACTTTTCGAATCTGTGTATAGTAACCCCCCTCACCAAAATATTAATTGCAAAGTAACATTTTGGATTACAAAAAAAAAAAAAAACAGAAAAAAAAAATAATAAAAAAACATTCGGTTAACCGTTTCAACATTTTAGCAACGTTCGGCTTAATTCAATGACTGCTGGTCGAGCCCAAGCTATGATTGATGGAAACTCCTAAGGATACAGGTCAGATTCTGCAAGAGTACCGTTTTGTTTTTCATTTTCCTATTTTTTAAAAACACTTTTGGAATGGATTGCTTTTACTAAGAATATAATAAACATGCATTTTCTCTTTTTTTTCTTAGATTTTTCCATTACACCAAATTGAGCCACAGCAACGAGTGACAAGGCACAGCTAATATATATATATATATATATATATATATATATATATATATATATATATATAACCCGGTAAAATAGCTGTTAAGGTACTAAAATTGACAAAAATGGAATTTGGCAGGCGTAAGTCGACTAAAAGTGTTTTTTGTACAAATGCGCAAATGTACTGTTTATAGGTTTTGAGCGCTGAATGTTGAGGTTTCGATTCTAGCCAATGCTAGAAAACAAAACAAGTCATTTAAAAACATTTTTTTAATCACTACTGCATATTGGGTACAATATAATAATCAATAAAGAATCAGTTCTATAATGATGAATACGAAATATGCATAAAATAAAATATCATATTTAAGCGTATTTTACAACCGGGCAACGCCGCACGCCATGCTAGTAATTTCTAAACATACATGCTCTACCATAACAAGTTTAGTATTAAACACTAAAGTATTTCAAGCTCTGAACATATATTAAATTTTATATTATAATTTCTGTTGTTTTAGCATTATTTCCTAAATCTTTTTTATTTAAACTTCAATTGTATTTATCTCTTTTCAGCAGTTGTCACTGTCTTACGTATTTTGTCCTTGGAATTATGATGTAAAGTAATTCAAGTAGTCTCAAATATCTATGAGGTTATTTTAGATAAATGATATATCATTTTTATTTATATTAATTTGAGATGTTATTAGAAATTTAAATAAAAATAAACTATATATTTTTTTTCTCTAAACCAAATTATTTATTTACTTTAAAGAAAGAAATGTACAGGCTTTTAACTATATAAGGTCGTTCTCAAGCGGTTTTCTTTGTTTTACAGAAATTTTTCTTCGGAGATATAAAAGCTTCTTAAGAATACCATAATACTTAGTTCACTTCCCCTTATAATAAGGATCCAATAAAAGAAAAAAGTAGACCAGACAAACAGACAGACCCGGAGACAGACAAATAGAAATATATTACAGATACATTATTCGATCGCAAAGGTTTTGTAGAATCATTTCATTAATAGTTCAATAGATTGTGGTCACCAATTCATTCATGCTGTGCAGTGAATACGTAGTAAGAAATCTAATATGACGACTGAAACCATATATATATATATATATATATATATATATATATATATATATATATATATATATATATATATATATATATGTGTGTGTGTGTGTGTGTGTGTGTGTGTGTGTGTGTGTGTGTGTGTGTGAGATAGGAGTACGCAACAACTGTTCCCGGGCAACGTTGGGGTTTTTTTTGCCTGTAGTTTTATTTAAAAAAAAAAAAATAACCAAAACGAAAAAAAAAGAAGAAAAAAAAAAGAAAAAAAAAACAAAACAATTTTCGACCATTTTAGTAATGCAATCGAGTTTATTCAATTATTATTTCAGACAGGAATGGCGCAGATTTATCTGTTAAAGTCATTTGGGTCAGAACTTGCCAGTCACTCCCACCCCCACACACATACCTACAAATGTTGCACACTCAGGCGAAAACACTTAATATTAATTAACCAACTATATTAATTAACCAGCTATATTAATTAACACATTAAAAACAATTACAGACGAACAACGCGGGTCTAATGAAGAAGATATTAATTATTCATTCCACATCACGTGACAAACAATTTCCTGTTAGATCACTGAAGTTAAAGTTGGCCAATATAAGATTGGTGATCATTTAGAAATACCAGGCGTTGTATATGAGAGGACGGTGACATCTCTCTGCAATGACTACAGAAAGCTAACATTGTCATCATCCCCAGTAGTCTCCATCAATTTGCTGTTTTGATACCTTCCTGTTCCCGTACCTTATTTCTAAAAACTGAAGGCTTGTGGAAGTCTATTCCTGCTGTTTTTCTCATCTTTACAAGACTAAGGCCAATACGTATTGTCTCTCCTTGCGATAATCATCTTTCGTTCCTTTTAGCTCATAATATAAAGTGGCTTCACGCATTGTCCGGATGAATTTCCATAAATCGTAATCATAATTTAAGACGTGCGTTTTTTTTAATAAAGTACAATAGATGCCTATAATTGTTTCCTGTCACATTACAGAAATAGATTAGATAGGCGTGGTTCCGGTTGCTAGACAATTAAAAAATATATCAAGCATGAGACTGGGACCTCTTGTGAATTTTATGTTCCCTAGAAAATTCCTCCTTTGGAGGAAGTCAGCTTAATCCTCCTAGGGTGAATATCGCATCGTTTAGTTTCGCTCCCATACAATATGTCATACGAGGTTCAAAAGTGTATTAATACTTACGCTACTACTATCCTTCTCATAAACCATTATCCTTGAGTGGCTTTCTGTTTTGATGTGCGGCGATTCATTATTAACAAGTACATAAATACTAGATTTTTTTAGTCCGTTAAAAAACGGAGAAAGTCATAAGCAAGAGATAAAGATACTTATTTTTTAAATATTTTAGTCAGAATATTAAGAGAAAGTTTGACACAACGAAAAGCAAATCTTATCAACTGGGAGCAGAAAAAATAACAGAAACAACATTTTAACTAGAAAAGAAACCAATGTAACTACAAAAAGCAGACGGTTATGCTTGTGAAATGGTGCTTTTTCATTTCTTTGGTATATTCAGCAATTATATATGCAAACCGCATATATATATATATATATATATATATATGAGAGTGACCTCCCTTCTAAACAGAAGGTCCGGGTAATAATACGAATTAAAACACTAAGCAAAAAAAAAAGGACATTAAAATAAACATGCATAAATATAAAAATAATATTATATAAAATTATATGATAATTGAGAAAAAAAAATGAAATAATACGAAACTACGGGTTAAAACGAAAAACTATCTTCACATAACACCAAAAGATGGAGGAAGTGAGGAGGCATGGCTTTGGAAATCTTTTTACCCAAATACGATGTTAAAAATATACCTTTTGTTGTAAAAATCTAATGGATAAACATCTGAAGAAGTTGATGGGGACAGGAAATTTTTATGGAAACATAAATCGTAAAATTGCCTACTCATCAATGAAACAGCTGTAATGGAAAAAATCCAGGAAATAAATGAAGGTTATAAAAAGAAAACGTGAGTCTTTGAATTTTCAAAAAAATTTTACACTATATATATATATATATATATATATATATATATATATATATATATATATATATATATATATATATTACACTATATATATATTACATTATATATATATTACACTATATATATATATATATATATATACATAACTACTTCATTTACTCACATAAATTAATTTACGAAAGTATGAATTTATGCGTAAACTTATTAAAAGTGTGTACTTCAACAGTGCTCAATACGTGGGTAGAGCTACCTAGTAAGTTATAAAATATATATCGCGATTAAACTACACAGAATATTCTGCGTTTCATCCACTCTAGGATTTGCCCGAGGAATATATATATATATATATATATATATATATATATATATATATATATATATATATATATATGTGTGTGTGTGTGTGTGTGTGTGTGTGTGAGGGGCGTGCAATAAGTAATGCCCCTGAGCCACTTCCAACTTTTGGATCTAGCTGAAATTTTGCATGTGCAATGATTTATATCTCTACGGGTTATGTGGCAAATTACAGCTCTGACCTAATTGTGGTTTCTGTTTTACAGGTGTTTCAGTCAGGTGTGAATTTGAGCCTGTTGAATGTCGAGCAGTGATCTGGTTTTTGTATTTGAAAGGACGCACACCACAGCAGACTTTTGATGAAACGAAAGAAATTTATGGTGATCATCATATGACCTTGTAAAACGCTGGCATCGTGAATTCAAACATGGCCGGAAGTCTATGGAAACAGCCCCCAGACCTGGTCGCCCCCTTCTGCCATTGATGAGGCATCTGTCCGTCAAGTTTAGGCTGCTATTTTGGAAGATCGGCGCATTACTATTCGCCAAATAGACCAAAATGTCAAAATTAGTACAGGGCCTGTAGAAACTATTATTCATGGCCATTTGCATATGCATAAGATGTCTGCCAGATGGATTCCCAGGTTGCTCACACCATTCTAGAAGCGAGAACGTGTCGAATGATGACTTTGGAGATGTCTCAAGAAGTTTTTCAAAAGACTGATTACACAGGCTGAAACCTGGGTCCATCACTATGATCCAGAGACCAAAGCCCAGTCAATGCAGTGGAAGCACTTGGACTTACAACCTTCAAAGAAGGCAAGGGTGCAGCCCTCTGTTGGCAAAGTCATGCTTGCTCACAGTCTTCTGGGACTAGGACGGAATAGTGATGACAGATTTCCTGACAAAGGGTATCACAATTACAGGAGCCTATTGTGCTTCACTTTTGAGGATCTTAAGGGAAGCTATCAAAATCAAGAGGCGGGACAAGATCAGCAAAGGTACCCTCCTCCTGCAGGACAACTCTCCGGTCCACAACTCGCATGTCGCCAGATCAGAACCATGGGCGTGTGGTTATGAAATCCTTCCCCTTCCTCCCTACGCTCCTGACCTTGCACTCTCTGACTTTCACCTCTTCTCAGCCATGAAGTTTTTTTTTTAAGGAAAGCGTTTCCCAGATGATGCAGCCTTGATTTCTGAAGTCAGTTCGTGGTTGGAGGTGTGGTGTTCTACAAAAACGGTCTCTAGAGCTGCATCAAACGATGGGAGAAATGCATAACTCTGAGTTGTTCCTATGTACAGAAAAACTAATAACTGTGCCAAGTTTCGTTGCTCTACTGCTATGGGAAGTGGGTCAGGGGCATTACTTATTGCACGCTCCTCGTATATATACATATATATATATACATATATATACATATATATATACATAGACATATATAGACATATATATACATATATATATATACACACACATATATATACACACACACACACACACACACACACACACACACACACATATATATATATATATATATATATATGGTAGTAAGTTATAAAATATATATGCCGATTAAGCTACACTGAATATTCCGCGTTTCATCCACTCTAAAATCTTAATGACCTCGTATGTCCGTATGTCTACTTGTTATTTTAGTTTATGTTCAAAAATTGAACATAATCGACCATAATATTGCTTAAAAAAGGAATTATGAACAGTTAGAATTTAGAATAAATACACAACGAATAAATGTGAAATTGATATTTTTATACTTATGAATTACCAATGCCAAAGACACTCAAAGATAAGGTTTATAAAATTGCCGTTGGAACGTTAGTAAATATTATGAGAAACGATTATAATTTGCTCATCAAGGACTCTTCAGGCTTAAGAACCCTGAA
The DNA here is from genome assembly GCF_053919585.1 of Euprymna scolopes. Lineage (NCBI taxonomy): Eukaryota > Metazoa > Mollusca > Cephalopoda > Sepiida > Sepiolidae > Euprymna > Euprymna scolopes. Next base: position 23,939,450 of record NC_136509.1, on the reverse strand, counting down.
GAGACCTAGAGTGAATGAAACGCGAAATATTCAGTGTAGCTTAATCGCCATATATATTTTTCAAGGTTAAGATCAAAGAGCTAGGTCATAGCCTATATATATATATATATATATATATATATATATATATATATATATATACTTTCGCTAGTATATATATATATATATATATATATATATATATATTTGGGCAACTTTGGGTTGAGCACTATCATAAATAATCTCACTCGCTACTTAATTTGGCTGAAAAAATGCGAAGCGGACGGATGCTTATTATTTAAATAGACATTCGGATAGGTTAGTTTCGCTTCTGTGGTCAAGGGGTAGAACTGCCGACTGTCATCACGACGGTTTCAGGTTCGATCCTCGGCTTGGGATAGGTGCTAGTCTAGCGGCACTGATGAGTTGTGATACAATGAAACAGGACTGTATGTCGATGACTAAAATATATTTTATATATATATTATATATATAAAATATATATACTTTCGCTAGTATATATATATATATATATATATATATATATATATATATATATATATATACTAGCGGAAGTACCCGTCGTTGACTGGGTTCAAAAACAGCCTACAGAAAATTGACTCTGATTTATGAAAGTGTGATAGGTTATGAAAAGGAAGGGTTGTAAATTTGAGTTGAATTTGGGGGTATCAAAACCAAAGCAAAATATGATGAAATTAAAAACAAAATAGATAACATCCATAATTTATTATACCATACCTGTTCACATTGAAACACTTATCACAATATTCTGTGGATCTATATTAAAGAAAACCTTTGTTAAAATTTGTGACATATTTCCATTCGTTGGGGTCAGGTACGAACGAACACCCCATAATTTGATTATACCATATTTCTTCAAACTGAAACATAATTATCAAAGTATACTTACGCAGATAGATATGAAAAGTCTTTATCAAAGTGTGTGCCTATTTACATTCTATGGAGGCCAGGCGCGAACGCAGACCCCAACACTTTTATTATACCATCCCTATTTAAGTTAAAACATACTTATCAAAGTATTATTATGTACATCTATATTAAAAACACTTGTAAACGTTTTTTTTTAATTTTTAAATTTTTTATCTCCATACTTTGTGGACCAGGCGTGAACGCAGACCCCACAATTTTAATTAACCACCGTTTTGCCAGATCAAACATACCCATTCCTGTGTCTCGATACATCTTCTATCATTATATATAGTCTGTTTTTTAAAATAGTAAACCATATAGGAGCCTATTTGTGACCACACACACACACCCACACACACACACACACATTTAGCTTTATATTATATATATATATATATATATATATATATATATATATATATATATTGAGTTTGATTCGAGATGGCAAGAGGAACAGATTACTAATATGGATCTTCCCTTGGAGGGGGCAACCCAGAATGGAGACGTAGGATAACCACCCCAAGCCAAGATCATCGATCACTCCTCTGCTATGACTGATACCTGGGAGGAATAAATAATATATATATATATATATATATATATATATATATATATATATAACTTATTTTGTTTTCAAGTAAGATCTTTGACTTACTTGTTGTTTCATCAAATACTTCTGCATGCAAAATCCGATCCCGCATTTTGCTAATTCCTGGTCCGCGGATTAAGGACCATCCATTTATCTAATGTTTCCTTTTCAGATTAAATATGTTTTTAACTCATTTCAAAATGTTTTTTATTAACTGTTTGCTCATATATATATATATATATATATATATATATATATATATATATATATATATATATATATATATATATATATATATATATAGTGTTTTGCACAGCAGGAAAGTATATACATAGATATGTAGTTGACGAAATTCTGCCATGTCGAATACCTGCTGTTCATTCTCCTGCGTCGACATGCCTGCTTGTGCTGGTTTCAAATATCTCATGCTGGCCCGTCTTCGATTTGTTGTTCCGCCACGCAGATTTTTTCAATCTCTATTTCTCTTTCCGCTGCTATGTCTGCAGCTCGCCCAACAACAGACGATCATCTGCCCAGTTTTTGTTATTGTTGAAAGTTCGGATTGCATCTTCTTTTAAAGTACCTCTCGCACCAACATATACTTTTAACTCACTCACCACGAGCTTTATTTTTTTTTCTCCGTTTTTCCTCCTTTTTTCTCTGCCTCTGCTGTGACGTTACCAAGCGTACTGGCTTGCTCATTTGTATATGAAAAATGTGACTGCTGCTTGTTGCACACGCGCCAGCGATTCTGACATAGATCAGAGCGTTGGTAATGAAAAGATATTAGGTTGGTGCAAAAGTTATGTCGTTTTTTTGATAAAGGTTAAGGTCAAAGATTAAGGTCTATGTATATATATACTGTCCTGCTGCCCAAAACACTGGATCGATGATTATCAAATCTGACCTCCATCGAATGGAAATATGTCACAAAGGTTAACAAGGTTTTTTTAATATAGATCCACAGAATATTGTGATAAGTGTTTCAGTGTGAACAGGTATGGTATAATAAATCATGGGGTTTATCTATTTTATTTTTACTTTCATCATATTTTGCTTGTGTTTTGATACCCACAAATTCGAAGCTATCTCTTTAATACCCTTCCTTTTCATAACCTATCACACTTTCATAAATCAGAGTCCATTTTCTGTAGACTGTTTTTGAACCCAATCAACGACGGTTACTTTCGATAGTATATATATATATATATATATATATATATATATATATATATATATATATATAGGCTATGACCTAGATCTTTGATCTTTACCTTGAAAAATGGTGTGCACCATACCTAGGTGGGGGACCGTTATCATGCCAGGTTTGGTCATGATCAGTCGAGTAGTGTGGGCTGTAGGAGAGTTGTACACATAGACACATACACACACACATGCACGAACACTACTATATATATATATATATATATATATATATATACAGGGTGGGCCAAAATAAGGGTCCTATTTTTAAAAATTCATAAATTCATGTAAGTTTTAAGAAGTGTTTGTCGGCCAAAATTTGTTTTGTTTATTTCAAAAAAAATCTCGGAAGGGTCAGTCTACACACACATAAAGTTTGGTGAGTTTAACTTTTATTTTGTGGAAGTTATTCAAATTTAAAGATAGGACCCTTATTTTGGCCCACCCTGTATATATATATATATATATATATATATATATATATATATATATAATATAAACGATCAGTATTTATTTCAACTAGACCACAAAAATAACATATTGCCGGAGGATAGACTTGCTCAAATTGAAATCTAACCTAGAGATAGTACACACCATTTTTTAAGGTCAAAGGTTAAGGTTATATTCAGTGTGGTTCTTCATAAACTTTTGAGGAAGCCCACTGTCTTTACAAGCTTCAAGAACTGACCTTCACTCCTTATCTGAAATGGAGAACTTACATCAACACCAACAAAATAATGTCGTTTTATGATGCAAAAACGACATTATTTTTGCACCAACCTAATAGAAAGTTGGTTCATGGGATCGTTTATGAAATCATCTCTTCTTTATTTTATTTGGTGTAAAAAAAAAAAAAATACCCAGCTAATTTTATTTCCGAAATCATTACTCTCCATAGCATTATATCAGACATGGCTAAAAAATGTCAATACTTTTGTCTCGGACAGCCAGCGTGTTACAACAAGCAGTGTTTTTTAGACTCTTAGTAGAAATCATTATTCAACATCGTGAAATTCTTCTAGACAAGAAACAGTGGGTTACAATTGGCGTTTCCACTCGATCGATTATTCGAGTCGATGTTCAAGATTTCTCCTTCCCGTGTTAGTCGCAGCCGACATTTTCTCAGGCTTTCGTTTATAGCATAATAAATATGGACACAACCGAGACCGACTGATATCGAATACCTTAAATGAAATGAATGCACATTTATTCTTTTTTCTCATTCTCAGTTCTTCTTGACTTTAGATGTTTCCTCGAGTTTTATTAATTCATTTAGTACTAGCTGTCCGTTCTCAGCCTTGCCCGGACGAGGATGTGTTGCTCGGTGGAGGGTTTAGAAAAAATCCAAATAAAGTGTTTTGTAAATCAATGGCACAACTTCGAGTTATATATATATATATATATATATATATATATATATATATATATATATATATATATATATATATATGTGTGTGTGTGTGTGTGTGTGTGTGTGTGTGTATGTGTGTGTGTGTTTGTGTGTGTGTATAGCACTGTTGAAGTAAATACTGAAAATTTGCGCCTAAAATTATATCTTCGTTTTTTTTTAAATTTATTGTAATTAAATGAAGTAAGCTTAATTGTCATATATATATTTTCATAACTTAATCTGTCTATGTATTGGGTACCGTTGAAGTAAATACTGAAAATTTACGCATAAAATTATATCTTTGTATATTAATTTATCTAATTAAATGGCGTAGTCACACACACACACACACACACACACACACACACACACACACACACACACACACACACATATCTATATATCTATATCTATCTATCTATCTATCTATCTATCTATCTATATATATATATATATATATATATATATATATATATATATATGGACCGGGCACATTACTAGAATGGAAGAAAACCGAATTCCAACGATGATCTATGGGGAACTGGAAAATGGGACTCGCAAGGTAGGAGGTCAGAAGCTTCGCTACAAAGATGTATAAAAAAGCAGCACCTGAAGGCAATGAACATCAATGTCGAGAGTTGGGAGGAACAAGCCAAAGAAAGGAGTGGTTGGCGGAACAGTCTTCACAAAGGAAAGAAAGAAATAGAGAGAAAGATTGGAGAAGCCATAGAGTTGAGACACTATAGACAACACAACCCTGGCACCCACATATGCAGTGCCTGTGACCGGATATTTCACACAGAAAGAGGACTATGCCAACACCGAAGGATAAAGCACTGAGGTTCCGACTAGTTATCGTCAAGACTGACGGACTGCATGATGATGATTATGATGATGATGTTATATATAAGGAAAATTATGGAAATAATATCCCGACGTGATGAAGAGATGGAAAAGGATAAAAACAAAATAAATTTATGCTCATCAACGTTTCGTCTTCATTACAAGACTTCATCTTCGCGATGAATAATTATATCTCCATATATTATTTTGGTTTGTGCCGTTTTCATCTCTCTCCACGCACACCCGCATAATATAAAAGAAATAAAAAAAGAAATAAAAAAAAGAAATAAAAAAGAAATAAAAAAAGAAATATATACTAATGCATATAAATTTATGCATTCATTCAATCTGGATGTTATATCCATTAGGGGTGCAGGATATACAAAACGCTTTATACCATGGCATTTCGAAGCCTAATGCTTCTCATCAGAAGAGGGAAAAAGATGTTACGTAACATTATGGATGTGACGTCTAACGATGGCTACATTAGGAACGAAGTAATGTGGCGTAAGAGGGAACAGGTAATACATTGAAACTGTTGGCGGAGGAAAACAGGAGAACTACAATGATCTATGCGATAGAGGAGGAATATAGCTGATAGTACAAAATGAAGATAGCTGGATACCGCGTATGCTATATATAAGCTCCAAAACAATTTGTTGAGCTTTGCATTATCCTGCTAAGCCTCTGCTTATAGAATCGATCCTATGGCTAAGACGATGATAGGAAGTGGGGGGTATTGATAGTGATTTTGGCTACACGAGTGTTTTTTTGAAGGATTAGCGAAGGTGGTATAGATTGGAGCTCAGTCGAACACTTGTTATAAAAATAACAATAAAGCAAGGACAGGCTCACAACGTTTCTTCTGTGGGAAAGAGGCTGCAGAGAAAAGAAAAGGCCTTCGCCTACTAGACTAAGAAGTCTGTTTTGAACTCTGTCAAGACAGGATAGGTGCTTCGAGCAGCTCCTGCCCAGATGTGGCAACAGTATTCAATCCTAGGACGTACTAGGCTCTTTTACATATAGACAATTGCTTCATCAGTGAGAGATCTACTGGAGCAGTAGAATGATCCAACCATTTTCCCACCAACCTTGGCTACAGATTGCTTATGTTCTCCATTACAGATCAGTAGTGAAGGTCGGATTAAAAAGTTTGTCTAAATATGGGGTGTCTTCAGTGTGAGAATCGTTCATTTTAATAGGGGCCAGATGTGTGTCGGAGCGTTGATGATCGAAAGATAGAATTTATCTATTTCCCCACTGCAACACGTGCTTAATATCAGAGGAGAGAGAATCAGAGAGATCTTAAAAGTGTCGCCATAGATGATAGCGTCGTCTGCATAATGTTTATGAATGATCTAAGAATGTGATTTGGGAGATCCTTGATGAAGATCAAGAAGAGAGTTGGGCTCAGGATGGAACCTTGAGGGACTTTGTTTACATTGGACTTGAAGACGGCAATGTTAAAAAGAATGCCAGCAGAATACAGTTCCACAGGCAGGCAGTTCTATATGCTGGAAGTCTAAGAAAATGATGTGTCGAAGATATATCTAAACGACAAAGCTCTTCACGATATCCAGAAGTTTTGTTACTTCAGTGATACCATTAAAGCACAGAGTGAAGAAGGTGTCAAGTGTCATTGCAAAGTGTGTAGTGAATATAGCAAGTTTAAGTAAACCTGACATTACTAACCAACAGCCGCGTAAATAAGACGTTTAACATATTACTGTATAATACTGAATACTATAGAAAATTAATAGCACACTAACCTTTTTTTATTATTGCATTTTTACCCCAAACAATGCACATTGCCACTTTCATGTAATGTATTATTAGACATGGCTATTAGTGACTGAGAAGGTTTCTAGTAGTTATAAAAGGAGAGGAGCTTAGTCCTGTCAGCATTGAACGTTACCATCCATTTTTGTCTCCACTCCACCACAGAACGGAGGACTTCCTCTAACGTTTCCGTCATTGCCTTGGATACGTGATTTTTCATTTTCCTATCGTGTCTCTTATAGAATGTGGTGTCCTTAGTTAATATACCCATCTCAAAGACAATTTTATCGGAGGGGGGGTCATTTATGAATATCAGGAATAATAAAGGCCCAAAGATTGATCCCTGAGATACACCTGCATTAATTTCATATTGTTTTGACGTACGACCATCGAGGTCAACCTGAATTCTTCTCTTACTTAAGAAGGAGTTTATTTAATATATCTAGGGTTACTGTCCTAGCCTCCCTTGCTTTATCCAGTACATGGTATAGAGATTACAGTTAGAGTATATACAGTAGAACGGGGATTGCCTAACACACATACTGTTAGTCGGACAGAAGATTAGCAGCTGTGAGGTGGTGGATTAGAGCTTGATTAATTACGGACTCAAATATTTTGACGAAAAGAGGGAGAAGGCTAATGGGGCGATAATTTAATGGATCAGTTCTTTCACCAGAATTCTTGTAAACTGGTACTGTGGCGTGACCGCCTTCTGGAGCGGTAAAGTTCCCCATTGGGGGGAGATTAAGCCCCCCCCCCCGAAACATCGAATAAGGCTGGGCGACTATGCTTGCATTAACTGTTAAGCATTATTGCGTGCCTGGGCAGCGGCGGGTAACCTTGTTGAAGGGAAGGATTTATTGTGTTTTGTAAAATAGACATATACTTTTTATTGTTTGGAAAAATGATAAGTGATGTCATTTTTGAAAGCTAGAACGAAATATAATTTCGTTCTTGGTCTGGCAAAACCCAACTCAAGGACGTCTGGCTTCTGAGTGCAAGGCCAGTCCGGGGTCACGGTGTTAGCCTCTTTAATCGTGTGAACGGAGTTGAGCTGTAATCACAGATTCTTGGGTCGTGTAAGAAAATCGGGACATCCCTTGAAATTACGTACCTTCCGGTGATTGGCACGGCGGCTTACCTCGATCCAACCCTTCTCTCGAAAAAATCTCAGAGTTGGAGCCAAGTTTGAGCGAGTCGAAATCAGACTGAGGGACCGTCGCCACTCCCCTATCTCGCTGCCGTCCGTCACTACCGAGAGACTAAATTCAATTGGGACTTTAAAGTGTTTGTATGAAATCGAACTGAACTACTGCATATATGTGAACACACTGTAAATGTCGTTTGAATTAATTGCGTAGAATAGAGATATCTGAGATTATATTCTTTTGCTTGTATGAAAAACTAATTATTTTCAGTGGAAACCGACATCACAACCTGATAGACGAGGCCTGCAGTGCGGAAGAATCCTGTCACAGCGAACAGAGGGGAGAGACTGCCTGCCATCCAGTTCGCCCTACGACTGAGGCCAGGGGAGGCAGTAAGCCCCCAGTGGAACGAACTGACCAGACGCTGCTTCCAGATGAAGTGCCCCTAAAAGACAGGCTGAGGGGGGCCACGGCGAGAAAACTGGACGAGGTCAGAAAATTTTTTTTTGTAAAGACACGTCAATTCAAGCCTGTTTTGAATTTAAGGTTGCCGGTGCTTAAGAGAAAGGAAGAAAAGGAAGGAATAAAAAAAACCCAATGAGAACGAAGAGGCTGGTGTGTGTGTGTCGCCATTGTTGTCGGCCAGCCTGATGACAGTAGGGGTAGAGGTTGAGAATAATACAGAGTACTATTTTTTGAAGATTAATTAATCTCTGAGAAGAAGAAAAAAAGAAAGATTTCCTCAGTCCGGAAAGATTTCTCTTTCGTGAATGAGAGCAATATTAGTTGAATTGCATTGAGGATAAATAGGAGTAGTATTTTGAAGCTCAAATTGATTTTGAGGGGGGGGATTTTTCCTCAGTCTGGAAGGATCTTTTTTCGCGAACAAAAGCCGAGGTTGCCCTATAATTGAGTGGGATTAATTGAGAATAATTAAGAGTAATATTTGGGGAAGATTGATTAAATTGCTGAGAGAAAAAGATAATTTTTTTCCTCGGTTTGGAAGGATTTTTCCTTCAGTGGGACTGAGTGTTGGAAGGTTATTTTTGTTATGCACCCATTTTAACGTCGAAAAGCGATTTCATTTTAATACTTGATTTTTAATTGAAAGGAATTCTAGAGGACTTAAGCGTTAATTAAGTCAGGGAGATTGTGTAAAAGTGAGCCATTATTAATCGTGTTAGGTTCCGTAGCAAGACAGTGGATTAAAAAATAAAAATGAATGACTAATACAGGTGGGGAGATTATTGCCCAAATTATTTTTTTGTGTTTTTCCTACGGGCTGAACTTCAGGTTGAACGTTTGGGGGAGGGCGTGTCCCCGTAAAGTACGTGGGATTGTTTTCGGCTATGAGCCCAGCCAGAAATCATCTAATAGCAGGGGCAGCGTCTTCGATCCTCGGATGCACTGTTGTAACTCGTAAGTGTGGCTATACTTAAGATTAAGGGAAAGGTGATGATGATCAAACCCTTAATATCAAAGGTGGTTGCAAAGGTGATCCCATAGAGTGGTAATTACGGTAGGGGGGGGGAATAAGCACGCTAATAATATGTTACTGGCAGAGGTGGTGTGGTGTGTAAGAGGACGAATGAGGTTGAAAGATAGCGAGAAGCACTTCGAGGCTGTTTGCGCTGATGACAAGAGTAAACGCAGTCCAAACCCATCTGCATCCCAGATGACCGCACTTGAAGAAAACCCAGTTCCTCACGCCCAACCAAGGAAAGCAGCACGCGTATCGAGAACCCTCTAGAAGACGCACTAAGAACGACTTTGAATGTTCTTTTTTTCTTTTTTTTTTCTTGTTTTCTTCTTTTCTGTTTTATTGGAATTCTTGCAGGTGAGAGGAAGTAGATTAGTTCAATAAAACGCGGGTACTAAGTTACCCAAAGTAGGGCAATAGATCTTTCTGTTGTGAATTCTTAATTAAAAATAATTAAATAACTTTTGTGAATTTTTAATTGGAAAAAAGTGAGTGAGTTTTGCGACTCTTTGATTGAAAAAAAAAATTGAGTGACTTTTGTGAACTCTTAATTGAAAAAAAAAATTGAATAACTGTTGTGAATTTTTTATTGAAAAAAAATTGAGTGAGTTTTGTGAATTTTTGATTAAAAAAAAAAAATTAAGTGACTTTTGTGAATTTTTGATGGAAAAGAAAAATTGAATAGCTTTTGTAAATTTTTACTTGGACGGGGACAAAGGTCACATAGCACCGAAGCGGTTTTCCAACAGTCATGAAAGCAAGCTTCATTAAGGCATTTGTTAAAAAGTTTGAAGAGAACTGGAGGAAGTTCAACGGAGCATTTTTTTAATAGTACAGCCGATATGAGATCAGGTTCACATGCTTTTGAGGTGTCTGGGTTTTTTGTTTTATACCACATTGTTTTCATTGCTATACTAATGCAGCTACTTCTATGTATGAATAGAAAGAGAAATGATGATAATGATGATGATGGTGATGAAGACGACGACGACGATGATGATGATGATGATGATGGTGATGATGATATCCATGATGATGATGACGACGACGCCGACGCCGATGATGATGATGATGATGATGATAGCGATTACGATGATGATTATGATGATGATAACGACCACAATGATGAGGATGATAATGATGATGACGATGACAATGATGATTACCGTGATGATGAGGATGATAATAATGATGAGGATAACAATGATGATGACGATGACAATGATGATGACGGTGATGATGAGGATGATAATGATGAGGATCATGAGGATTTTAACAATACTAAAACATACAAAAGAAAATTTGCGTTTCGAATTGTAACGGCTATGTTCGTTTGAAAAAAAACCCCGACTAAAACCAGAAAATTTTCCATAATTCATCAATAACATCCAATGAAGGCGGCCAGAGGTTACATCGGTCGAAACCTTATGAGCAAAACAACAAAAATGAGAACAATAGTCCGAACAATAATAATAATAATAATAATAATAATAATAATAATAATAATAATAATAATAATAATAATACTAATAATAATAATAATAATAATAATAATAATAATAATAATAATAATAATATTATTATTATTATTATTATTATTATTATTATTATTATTATTGTTGTTGTTGTTGTTGTTATTATTATTATTATTATTATTATTATTATTAAAAAAAGAAAAGGAAAGAAAATCGACTGATATTTTTAAAAATAGTAATATTTTCATAATTTATTATTTGCATTCAATGGCGGAATTGTTTCAGATTATTCTGCGTGGAAAAATATTTCTTGCCTGAAGTAATCGAACAGAATTTTCTTTGATATTCTTGGAAAAAAATCCCATATATTTTTTTTTCTATTTTTTTTTTCTATTTTTCATTGTTTTTTTTTAATTCTTTTTCTAGAAATATTTCTTGGTTACCTTTATCGATTTATTTTCTCGTTAGAATGTAGAATTTGACTAAAAGCATTCTTTTGTTTTATGACCCCCCCCCCCAAAAAAAAACACACACACACACACACACACACAATAATAGCAACACGTATTATTTGGTTGATTCGAACTACTTTTTCCATCTTGGTTGTTATTTTCACATCGTTTTAGCCGATTTAAGCCCCGACCTTCATCACGCGAATATCCTGTCAAACATAGGAATCTTTATATCAAACTCAGAAATTATATATAATGCATAATATATACACACATATAATTAAACAGTAACAATATTATATATACAGTAATATATATATAGTAATATATAGTAATAATAGTTAGTAATAGATAGTGATATTTATAACTAGAAATAAATTAGGTCTAAGGCTCCCAAAATTCGTGCTAGAACTGTCGGCAAGTGGTCAGATTGCTTGGAAAAATCCATCGTGAAAGTGATATTTTCTTGACGATTAAAGTTTCAATTCTAAGTGTGACTAAAAAAAAAAAAATACAATTGCTAATTACTTCGGATCTATATCCAGTCATGGTTGACGGAACAAGAGCATGCTACCCTCGTGAAGTAAATAAAGGGCTCCGTTCAAAATTTCGTCACAAAATTTCCGAGTTTGACAGAAACATTCCCGGGAGACCGGCCGGAGAAGATCGCCGATTACATCGACCGAAACGTTGTAGAAAATGTCACTCAAGATGAGAACAGTAGTGTGAAGAATCAAAACAATACGAATAACTCAGAAACCCATACGCAATTTTAAACTGAATCCTTTATTTAATCAACGGGACTAGATTGTTCTCGTTCCGTCAAGCTATAAAATAGCAACCAAGTTTGAACAATACAAATAATCAATCCTCATCTTCTCAAAATTCAGAAATGTATTAGGAGGCTTAGTATAAGATTCAGAAATCGATAGGAAATGTAAAATGAACCTTTTATTTAATCCCCGGGGGTAGATTGTTCTCGTTCCGTCAGCAATAAAAATAACAACCAAGATGCAAACAATAGTTCGCGTAATACAAATAATACTTGGTATTATCAATGCTCATCTAAAAAAAATCCCGAAACATGAATAGTAGTGTTGATTTATTTTTTAAGTCATAACTCTTACGTTTTCGATGTGATATTTCTTTTAGTTTGTCTGCTTTTTGTCTGTCTGTCTATTCCAATTTTCCCCTGAAACTACTGGTCCGATCTGTTTAAAATTTTGCATGGACTTATGCCATGAGACGCTGCAGAAAACTAAGTATCATGCTATCCGTTTGATGCAAAAATAGGGCTGAACAAGGATTAGTATTTAAGTTCCACTTTCCTCCGGAACTACTAGACAGATATGCCTGAAATTTTGTATGGACTTTTGTTCTTAAAGGTGTAGCGAACTAAGAATCATAGTATTCGCTCGACTCACAGTTAGGGATTAATAGGAGTTCGTATTTAATCGAAAAATGAGCCCAATATAATCATATTCGACGATTAATTAGGCATAAAGCATTCATGCCAAGTAAACGGGTTATAACTTTGTCCCGTTTTTAAAGGGCTAAAAAGACCAGTATATTTTCTAAAAGCTTCCCCTTAATTGAAAAGTTCCATTTTCACATATCTCTTTTATTCATTTCTGTTTTTACTTCTGTATTTCATTAATTCTTTTTTTCTCGGTTCTTCTTTCTTTCATTCTTTTTTCCTTCCGTCTTTTTCTTCTTTCTTTCCTTCTTTCTTTTTTCCTCTTTCTATTCTTTCTACTTTTCTTCCTTTTTCTTCTTTCCTCCTAATTTCTCCACCTTACTCTCCTTTTCTGTTCTATCCTTTCGTCGTTATTTTCTTCCGTCTTTCTTTGATTGTTTACTTTTTCTCTCTTTACTTT